>NC_056739.1:996114825-996217837 GCF_019279795.1 Protopterus annectens | reverse complement strand
CATGATGGAACTCGTTTCCTATACTGTTGAATGCTACGCTGGATGATATGTTTGCGTTACATCCAATGTCTGTATATGTGCCATGGCTTGATGGTAAATCACATTAGCTGTGTGTGCAGGGTCCTGGTTTCGAGAGCCTTGCCCGGGAGCCATTTATTTTGTTGCTGGTCAGAACCGAGCCATTGGATGCAGGTGATTAAGGCACATTAGTACGGTTGGCGAGCAGGTATGCGTGGGTTTTGCATGGAGCTAAAGCAATGCTAACCTCTGGTTACAGTTTCTTACCTCAGTTTGCCTCTACATTGCTTCACCGGTGTAATACTCGCATACTGGCGACCAAACAGGCCACCACTTGCTCCTGCGCACCGTGCACTGCATTTGGTGTTTGCATCGGCACTCCGCACTAGATGGGGTAGGGACATAATAAGCAGCGATACATGTTACGCCGGATTACATGCCTACAGTATTGGCGGCACTACTATTCGACTATACGAATCGCCCAGCCTGTCAGAGTTTGATTCATATTATTGGTGTGTTCCTCACCCCAATCACATCATCACAGCTAGCCATGGTTTCACTCTATTACAAAAAAGTAATTGGGTTTTGGAACCCCACATCCTTCAACAAGTCATGCTGCATGCCTAATATTCTATCATCTTTTAAGGTTGTAAGTAGAATATATTGCTTTCTGTCCCTATCCAGACCTCTCAAGCGATTGGGGACAAATATCAACTGAATCAGGGACATGTCTGTAACAACATCAGGGACACATTTAAATTATTATGCTATTAACCTGACACATTGACAGACTCAGGCATATGAATTCATACACATTTTTCTGAGGTGATGATGTTTATAACTCTTAATTGTTGTCATTATTCATTGATGTAATTCACCACCTTTCCTCAAATGTCACTAGTTTTAGGAGAGGATTACATGGGGAGCAGAGTTAGAAAACGAGTCAAAATCTGGGATGTCCCTGGAAATCGAGACACAGTTGAGAGGTATGGTCTGTTGTTCCCCCAATGGTTTATGTCCTGTCAAGTTTGCTGCCAGATGTTGAGGAGGCGCCAGGCATCAACTATGCTACAACCTGGTGTGATAGATCATTACTGGGATTTGACTCTGATGATCATTAATTTTTGGGTGTCCCACAAGGGACATTGCTGTCTATGTTTCAAGATTAGACCTGGTAGGTCTCTCTCACTGGTAGTATCCTGCTGGTGGTCTGAGGCAGTGGTGTGTTTACTTTATTGTGTCTGTATGTCTCACAGGCCTAGCTGGGTGGTGGGGTGGGGGGGTTGCTGCTACATGTTACACGTTTGTTTATTGGACCCCTCACCCCCATATGCACGGCCTGTGAACATATGTAATTCGTAACTGCTGTATCATATATTAGCTATATACATGTGTATATTTACAGTCAGGGAGGGAGGCTGGCATAATGGTTAAGGTGTTTACCTTAAGAACACAAGGTGCAGGGTTTGATTCTCTTGGGGTAATTGGCTAGGCTTAAAATTGCCTGCAAGGACAGTTAACTGGTACATCATGAACTTCTACACATATATATATATATATATATATATATATAGATAGATAGATACATACACATTACTATATACAGATGTATCTGTCTATGTATGCATACAAGTATATATTTATATATTGCTGTCTATATATATATATATATATATATATATATATATATATATATATATATATATATATATCTCCAACAACATATGGGTCTATGGGTGTCTGCATATGTATATATCTATATGTGGGTATGCAATATGTATTCTGTCATTGTATGTATACATTTGCACTACGGAGAGGGAGAGGCTTATCTCTATGTCACTAGCAGGTAGATATACATATGCCGCTACAATATATACATCTACATTTGGTTATTCAGATTTCCTTGCCATATAGATTACACTGTGCTGCGAGTGGGACTTGTAGTGGTGTGTAGCAGCAGCTGCTCATTGGGCGATACCTCTGCCCAATCAACATTGCCCCACATCCCTGGGGCTGTCATATAGGCCCATCAGCCAACATCTGCACGCCTAGACCCATAAGTAGCTACCCATGGATTCCCCACCTGCACCTCCTCTACAGCACCCATCCTTGCCTCTGGGTCCTGGTGGGTTGAACACACCACTTCTCACGCTGCCACTTTCCACTTCGCAGGACCAACATCATACACAATTGTCTCGACCACATGGGTCATCAGGATTCCACCCTTGTATTCCAGGTATGCTTATACACCCCAGCCAGAATGGTTGGTGTGTCACTGCCTATTTTTGTCTTATCCATTTTAGGGCTCTGTGTTTAAGACAAGACTCATGGGTGCATAATGTACCCCCTGGTTGTATCCTGCCTCTGGTCTGAGGGAGCAATTGGACCATTTACATTGCGGGTTTGTGTCTATGTTTCCCGTGTCCGGCTGGGGGGGTGGGAAGGATTGTACTCGTGTTTCATGTTTCTTGCTTGGGCCCCTCACTTCCATTGTAGCCTGTGAACATAATATCATTCTTGTGTTTCTTATGGCTGTATATCTACTGTATATCTCACTTTTACACACTGCTAACACACACACACACACACATATCTATATATCATGTATTTATATATATGTATATATATATATATATATATATATACATATATATATATATATATATATGTGTGTGTGTGCTCTGTAAATAATGCATACCCGTGCAAATGCAGTTACACATAACACTGGTGTTTATATATGCTTAAACCTGCATACTAGTACCTTATTCATTATGACACTGGCGCCCGCTCCAGTTCACTTTTAATTGTTATTTTGCAGCTTGGTGGACAGATGTCACAATATCTTCATATTGTGGTACGTGACTCTGACCCAGACCGCCACGATCCTTTATAAATGCATTCTATGAACACCTTCAGGAATGCATGGATCCTCTAATCCCAAATAAAAACCAAGACCCAATCCTCCAAATGCAGGTACCATCTGGTGGACCCCAAGCCATAAAACAAACTATACAATAGAAGGAGGACTACTACATGATGAAGCAAAATCCCAAAAGGAAGGCATCTCTGATCAGTGTTAGCAAAAAACTACAGACACTCATACTAAAATTGTCTAAAGAATGACTTCGAGAAAAATTACTGGGACACCAGGATAATCTAGGGCTCTCTCTTTAGTTATATTTAGGAACCTGGGTGGAATTCCCCAGATATGCTCAAATTGGTCAAAATGACAAAAAATACACCGACACATTGCCTTCTAGCTGTGGTTCGGTGCAAACTTCTCCCCCTCCCACCAAAGGGCAAATATCTATCCCATCAGGTGCTGCCCCCTGACATCTGATGCTCCCAAGGTAGGCATACTATCCAAGCAAAAAACACAGCATCAATGGGACCAGGCAGTTGTCCCAGGCTGCATTCTACATGAACTCAAGAAGAGGCTAAGCCCGAAACATAAATTGCTATTTCAATCTCAGCCTTACCACAGGACCTTTAAAGTGGCGGCAACAGTGGTCCCTCTCTCCACAAAATTGGTGCCTCAATGGATCCTGGAAACTATGTTATAAAAGCCTGACTAAGCTTGGTCTGCAAAGCTATGGAAGGGTCATCATGGACCTCATAAAAAAAGATATTGGGGACCTACAGACACTGGATCCTACCCAGTTAGAAACTTTGTTAAGGGCAGATCCTGCCTCATAAACCTGGTTGATTTCTTTGAAACAGTTACCAAAGGCCACTGACGAGGGGAAGGTGGTCACACAGCCTACCTGGACCTCACAAAGCCTTGATACAATACCTCCGGGCATTATATAGCTCACCAGCTTAAATATAAACTATTGTCACTAGATGGGTTACCAAACGGCTCAAGGACAGAACCTTACATGGTTAGAATTGCACGGAGCTATATGTCAGACTCCAAACCAGTTACAAGTGGCATCCCTGAGCTCCAATCCTGGGACCTCTCCTGTTGGTATATATTTCTCGGGTACAGGCCAACACTGGAAGGACTGTGGCTGACAAGTTCGCAGATGACTGCAAACTAGGCGCTATAAATGAACTCAGCTGACACAAGCATCCTCCAAAGGGCCTCACTCATAAAACAGACAACTGGTGCCAGGCCACATGGCCTCAAAGCTAAATGCCAAAAGTGTATAGTCATCCCCTTTGGCAAAAACAAAGTGCCCACAAATTACCACATAGGTGGTAATCCATTAAGTCTCGGAAGAAGTAATTAGGGACCTGGGTACCCAAGTTGATAACAATCTCATTTTGACAACCATGTGGCCAAAGTGGTTGAAAAACATTTTATCTAGCCCACCTAATCATGAAGGATTCACATCTAGATCAGGGAGGTCATTGTGCCTCTTTACTCATCCCTCATGGGCCCATAATTGGGTACAATACCCCTTTTGGGATGTTGCCCACCGAACACCTGCAGCAACTGGAAAGACCCCAAAGAAGGCACTACCTCACCAAAGAGGATCAAGCGAGCTCAAACAGATGCCATATGCTGCCGGTTAAAGCTCCAGCTCTACTCAGTGGCATACCACGTGCTCAGAGGTGATCTGTGCCTGGCGATATGAAGCCATGTCAACCCAAATTAATGGACATGCTGAACCTCAAAAATCCAAATCCCGTAATAAGGCTAAAGCTTGAGAGCTTGAACCTCAACGCACTGAAATAAATAGGACATGTTGGAGGGACAGATTCATAACCAGAGGCTCCCTTCACTCTGGAGATAAAATCCCAGTCCAGGCAGAGTCCTCATTGACTCTCTTCAAGAGAATCTTGATGAGTGGATGGGAGATAGTACAGAGTTTACCCGGGTATCACTTCTGTGTGTCATATTGAACAGAGGCACAGTACTTTCTTTCTCGAAAAGGGCATGGCAAAATTAATTTAAATGGGTGGCGAAAAGCCAAACACACTCTGTCTGAGCCTCGTGCCTTAGGGCAGAATAGCCTAGTATGGTTCCTATATGAACCTATGTACAGATTACACTGATGGTAAATGGTATGCTTGATGCAGTGGGATTTGGAATGGGAATGTCTGTTCATTGGGTGGTTGCTCTAACCAATACACTATTGCTGTGCTGCTTCATTTGCATATAACTACCCATATACCCATGGCTCTGGTTCCCAAACACCCACCCCAAAGCCTCACTAGCTTACTGCAGTCATCCATTCTCCAGTTGGATTTGTGGTGTATCACACACCACTACACATTAGCCTCCCTATTCCTGTAGACCCATCCATCAGTTGACTCACTCCACATATCCTCAGAACTCTCCCAAACACCCCAGTCCCACAAACATTGCAATTTGACACTTGAGCAACCTAAGAGCATTATTACGCAATGTTTGTGTCCTATGGAATATGCATGTCTTTGTTGAGATTAGACTCTATACTTCATTACATCCCTTACTCCTGTTAACATGACACTATAATAAATTAATAAAGTATGACTATGTGGTAACACACCACGTTACACCACGAGCCTAATTATCTTATGTTTTCTGCATATTTCTTTTACAAATAAGGAGCGGTTTAGTAGTGGCATTGCAGGCAGATCACGGGAATGATTCCATGTGTGGGAAAGTCCACTCACATTTGATTTTTTCAACACAGCACTGACTTTTGGACATTGTACACACTTCTGCGTTTTAGCAGTTTGTCCCTTCTCTTATGCACAACCTATTATTCTATCTACTGTTGAGGTTTGTGAGGGCACATTCATGTTATTTATGTCTGCAAATGGAATGAATATGTTACAGAGAATAGCCTTCTACATATAGATGTCTGCATGTGGTGGTCTAATTGGAACAAGCCACATCCAACCCTGCTTGCATGGCTCCATAATTTCATGCTCATGGTTCCTCCACCTCACCCAGGTTCAACATACACCCATACCATCCATTTGTCCGGTTGCTATACGCAGCCATGACACACCTCCATTGCACCCTCTCCCAAGTGTTGGGGGCCCTACATGTATGTTGTCCCAACCTATATGTGTTCTCAGGCTCTCCACCATTGGTCCCTTGAACATATCTGCCTTTGCTTGTGCAATGGTCGGATGGCCAAATAACCTATCAATTTTGGGTAGTCACAGAGACCCTCTGTGTGTAAAGTAGACAGCAGATCAACAATGCCTCCCACTGGTAGTATCACCCGCACCAGCCCAGTGTGAGTATGATGCTTTACTCACTCCTGCCCAGCTTGATGTGACATAAGCTGACAGGCGCTAAATAATACTGGGGTTGCTGTTGATTTCCTTCTCATTCCTTTTGTATGCTTTATTCTTACGATTTGTTTGCTTTTCTTCATAGATATACATATATATATATGTATATATGTTATATGTTATATATCTGTACATACTTATATATACATTTTTCCTATGCTGGAGCTACTTAGTCCCATTACAAGTGCCTCAGACTTGCTTACTGGTACTTATATATTTTTTACTGCTGCATGTTGTGCTTACACCTGCTTACTAATTGCCTTATTCATTGATAGTGCCACTTTGATTGAATGACATTTAAGTTAAAATATATCTCATACAATACTCTTAAATCGGTTTATAGCAAAACAACATTCATTCCACATGGAAAATGATATGTGTGTTTGAGCTCAAGCCGTGAATGCCCTGTTCATTAGGCGGATGCTCTCACAACACTACTATTGACATTCGTTGATCCATGTTTTCTACTCTATTTGAATGAATTTGATGTGGCAAGCTCACACCGTGGGAGAGCAGTGGCGATACCAAGCCCATGCCTGCGCTTTTCTTACACCTTTGATATTGCAGCAATTCAAATGTATAATAGGGACACGGGGAATCTAATTGTAGTTCTGAGGACAGGGCTCCAACATTCCACTACGTGCTTGTGTATTTTACTTTGATTTTATTTCACTGTTCTCTTGGACACTCACATGCTTAGCATACATTTATCCGGGCACTGAATTACCTTAGTATTGGCTCTGCTAGTAGGCATAGTAGGTTTGCAACTGTCAAGGCATGTTTTTGCCTCAGAGCACTTGTACATCCCCCGCACTTGTGTTTCCTGGGGGTGAGGGCCCCCCCCATACATGTATTTGCTGCACCATCTGGTGGGGCGCTCTGAAGGCTAAAAGCCACTTCTTGAATCCTGGGGGAAGTCCAAATGCTCTGTCAGAGCAACAAGGATAATGATATGAATGTTCATTGATTTTGTACAATTTATAATATGATTTTTAATATAAAGGGCATAACCAAAATGATGTATTTCTGCAATAAATACATTTTAAATTTATCACTCCTATAATTGTGCATAATATATCAGAAATTAAAAAAACAAAAGGGATAAATATAAGGTACATTTATTATTATGATCATTTTCTTTCTTGACTATGTTTGTCCCAATAGGCATAGTGTATTTTCAGGGAAGGCAATTATTACTATTGACTAAGATGAATTTGATGAGTATCAGGAATTATCTCACTTTTTTTTAATTACCATGGGATCTTTTATACTGAGCTGTAGTATAACTGAATTAGGTCAACACAACCTTGGTTTAAATTTCATCCAAAAGGGTGTTTTTTTTGATTGCTGTTTCCTCTTATTCACACAGTATATGTACTAAAACATGAATTTATGCACCCGCTGTGGGGGCAAAATCCACAGTTTTCTGTGTCAGCAGTCAGATTTTCTGTGATCTTGGGAGTGCTCATGGTTAAAAAAGCTTACTTTAGTTTTCAAAAGGTAATGAGTTCCTAGGCCTTTTTACCTAAAAAATATAAATATCTGAGGACCAGTAGGATCCTTCTCTTTTCCCTGAAATTTAAATATAAAAGAAGCCTAGGAAGTGTATTTGTCCTGGCAAAATGTGTCAATGTGAGTCCATTAGAGGGTTTTGTTGACAATGACACCTGTTCATGTGGAGAGCCTTGTGGAAATAAACCCAAAAAGTGGCTTTTTAGCTTCTATGGATCCCTAGTGATATCTGCATTGCTTACTGTACTCATTTCCTTTTTTACTTGAAAGTTACTGTTTGTCATTTTGCATTTAAGTTACCTGTAAAATTGCATTTAAACCCACTTACTCACTAAAGGCATTGCTCACAAAGCAATTTTATAAGTCAGCACTAAAAATTTAAAAACACTACACTCTCACAAATTCTTGAGTACCTTGTTTATTCCCTTTTTTTTCAATTATAAAGAAATTCCCCAAAACTATTCTAGCATGTCCAAAGGTCAGTTGTCAATCTTTTGGGCCAGCTGGTGAATCTAATCTTGAGGCAATGTTACAACTGCCTCATGTACACAGACAACCCTCTCCTTCCCAACAAATTAAACATGTGAGAGATGCATCCAAAAGCCAAACTAGGCTTTTCAACCCTCGGCATAACCAGTCAGGAAGGGAAACCCACCCGTACAATTCCAGTCTCCCTAAACCCACCACGAACAAAACCCAAAAACATAAACACACAAAAACATAGGGGGCTCTAAATAAAAATTCCCGAAGGACCCAAAGCAGACACCCCAAAAAAAAACAAAACAGAAAAATAGCTCAAAAGCCATGTCCCAAAAAGTCACAGCCCTTAACAAACAAAGCCTGATAATTTTTAGGGACTCTATTGTCAGGCACACTGACAATAGAGTCTAAGAGTGCTGCCCCCGACATCTCAGATGCTCAGGTAAAGCCCTTCCAAAGCAAAATAACAGCATCAATGGGACCAGGGTGTGGGGACATGACCTCCCAAAAAGAGCTAAACCCAAACATAAAACTACTGTTCAATCTCAGCCTTACTACAGGATATGTACCCAAAAAGTGGTGTACAGCAACTGTGGTCCCCTCCACAAAGGTGGTGCCTCAACGGATCCTGGAAACTATCCCCCCTAAGCCTGACTAGCTTGGTCTGCAAAGCTATGGGGGAAAGGATCAAAAAAAAACCCCTGGACCTCCCCCCTTTTTTTAAAAAAGGGGTTTTTAAAAAAAATTGGGGGGAAGGTTTTGCAAACACTTTTTTTTTTATATATATGTATATGTATTTATATATATATATATATATATATATATATATATATATACATATATATATATATATATATGTGTGTGTGTGTGTCTGTAAAGTAATGCATACCCCGTGCAAATGCAGTTACACACGCTTACTGGTGTTTATATATGCTTAAACCTGCATACTAGTGCCTTATTCATTATGACACTGGCACTTCGCTCCAGTTCACTTTTAATTGTTATTTTGCAGCTTATACAGTGGACAGATGTCACGATATGTTCATATTATGGGCCTGTGGAAAATACGGCCCAGACCGCAGAATCCTTTATAAATGCATTCTATGAACACCTTCAGGAATGCATGGATCATGCAATCCCAAATAAAACCAAGACCCAATCCTCCAAATGCAGACGTCCTGTCTGGTGGACCCCAGCCATAAACAAACTATACAATAGAAGGAGGAAGCTACTACATGATAGAGCAAAATCCCAAAAAGGGAAGGCATCTCTGATCAGTGTTAGCAAAAAACTACGGGCACTCATAAAATTGTCTAAGGCCAGCTTCGAGAGAAAAATTGCACAGGACACTAAGGATAATCACAAGGCTCTCTTTAGTTATGTTAGGAACCTGGGTGGGAATTCCCAGATATGCTCAGAATTGGTCCAAAATGACAAAAAATACACCGAACCCACAGACATTGCCAACATCCTAGCTGACAGGTTCAGTGCAAACTTCTCCCCCCCCTCCCCACCAAAAGGGCAAATATCTATCCCATCAGAGTGCTGCCCCCCTGACATCTTAGATGCTCAGGTAAGAGCCGCCCTCTCCAAAGCAAAAAACACAGCATCAATGGGACCAGACGGTGTCCCAGGCTGCATTCTACATGAACTCCAAGAAGAGCTAAACCCAAACATAAAATTACTGTTCAATCTCAGCCTTACCACAGGATATGTACCCAAAGAGTGGCGTACAGCAACAGTGGTCCCTCTCCACAAAGGTGGTGCCTCAATGGATCCTGGAAACTATCGCCCCATAAGCCTGACTAGCTTGGTCTGCAAAGCTATGGAAAGGGTCATCATGGACCTCATAAAAAAAGATATTGGGGACCTACAGACACTGGATCCTACCCAGTTCGGCTTTGTTAAGGGCAGATCCTGCCTCTTAAACCTGGTTGATTTCTTTGAAACAGTTACCAAGGCCACTGACGAGGAAGGTCCACACAGCCTACCTGGACCTCACAAAAGCCTTCGATACAATACCCCACTCGGGCATTATATATAAGCTCACCAGCTTAAATATAAACCCCTGTGTCACTAGATGGGTTGCAAACTGGCTCAAGGACAGAACCCACATGGTTAGAATTGCTGGAGCTATGTCAGACTCCAAACCAGTTACAAGTGGCATCCCACAAGGCTCAATCCTGGGACCTCTCCTGTTCGGTATATATTTCTCGGAGGTACAGGCCAACACGGAAGGACTGTGGCTGACCAAGTTCGCAGATGACTGCAAACTGGGCTATAATCGACTCTCCAGCTGACACAAGCATCCTCCAAAAGGGCCTCATAGAAACAGACAACTGGTGCCAGAGCCATGGCCTCAAGCTAAATGCCAAGAAGTGTATAGTCATCCCCTTTGGCAAAAACAAAGTGCCCACAAATTACCACATAGGTGGTAATCCATTGGCACGAAGAAGTAATTAGGGACCTGGGTACCCAAGTTGATAGCAATCTCTCATTTGACAACCATGTGGCCAAAGTGGTTAGAAAAACATTTTATCTAGCCCACCTAATCATGAAGGGATTCACATCTAGATCAGGGGAGGTCATTGTGCCTCTTTACTCATCCCTCATCAGGCCCATAATTGAGTACAATGCCCCTTTTGGGATGTACCTTACCAGACACCTGCAGCAACTGGAAAGACCCCAAAAGTACCTCACCAAGAGGATCAAACGACTCAAACAGATGCCATATGCTGCCCGGTTAAAGAAACTCCAGCTCTACTCAGTGGCATACCACGTGCTCAGAGGTGATCTGTGCCTGACGTATAAAGCCATGTCCAACCCAGAATTAATGGACATGCTGAACCTCAAAAAATCCAAATCCCATCGAGCTAAGCGCTTGAGAGACTTGAACCTCAGCACTGAAATAAATAGGACATGTTGGAGGGACAGATTCATAACCCAGAGGCTCCCTTCACTCTGGAATAAAATCCCAGTCCAGGTTAGGCAGAGTCCCTCATTGACTCTCTTCAAGAGGAATCTTGATGAGTGGATGGGAGATGGTAGGTTTACCCTGGTATCACTTCTGTGTCACTGTTAGACAGAGGCACAGTATACTAACCTCGAAAAAGGGCATAGCAAAATTAATTTAAAATGGGTGGCGAAAGCCAAACACACTCTGTCTAGGCTTATAAATGCCTTAGGGCAGATAGCCTAGTATGAACCTATGAACCTATGTACAGATTACTGATGGTAAATGGTATGTGATGCAGTGGATTTGGAATGGGAATGTCTGTTCATTAGGTGGTTGCTCTAACCAATACACTATTGCTGTGCTGCTTCATTTGCATATATACCCATATACCCATGGCTCCTGGTTCCCCAAACACCCACCCCAAAGCCTCACTAACACTGCAGTCATCCATTCTCCAGTTGGATTTGTGGTGTATCCACACCACTACACATTGGCCACTCCCTATTCCTGTAGACCCATCCCATCAGTTGACTCACTCCACATATCCTCAGAACTCCCAAACTTTTAGTCCACAAACATTGGTGACATGAGCAACCTAAAGGACATTATTCGCAATGTTTGTGTTGTCCCACATGGGATATGCATGTCTTTATTTGAGGATTAGACTCTATACTTCATTACATCCTTACTCCTGTTAACATGACACTATAATAAATTAATAAGTATGACTATGTGGTAACACACACGTTACACACGAGAGCCTAATTATGTATGTTTTCTGCATATTTCTTTTACAAATAGACCGGTTTAGTAATTGGCATTGCAGGCAGATCACAGGAATGATTCCATGTGTGGGAAAGTCCTCACATTTGATTTTTTTCAGCACAGCACTGACTTTGGACATTGTACACACTTCTGCGTTTTAGCAGTTTTGTCCCTTCCCTCTTATGCACAACCTATTATTCTATCTACTGTTGAGGTTTGTAAGGGCACATTCATGTTATTTATGTCTGCAAATGGAATGAATATGTTACAGAGAATGTACTTCTACATATAGATGTCTGCATGTGGTGGTCTAATTAGAACAAGCCCATCCAACCCTGGCACGCCTGGCTCCATAATTTCATGCTCATAGTTCCTCCACCTCACCCGAGTTCAACATACACCCATACCATCCATTGTCCAGTTGCTATCGCAGCCATGACACACCTCCACACATTGCCCTCTCCCAAGTGTTAGAGGCCCTACATGTATGTTGTCCCAACCTATGTATTCTCAGGCTCTCCCACCATTTAGTCCTTGAACATATCTGCCTTTGCTTGTGCAATGGTCGGATGGCCAAATAGTCTATCAATTTTTGGGTAGTCCCACCAGAGACTACCCTCTGTGTGTGTAAAGTAGACTTAGCAGATCAACAATGCTACTCCCACTGGTAGTATCCTGCCTGTGGTGTGAGTAGCAGTGCTTTGCTCACTCCTGCCCAGCTTGATATGACATAAGCTGACAGTGCTAAATAATACTGGGGTTGCTGTTGATTTCCTTCTCATTCCTTTTGTATGCTTTATTCTTACGTTGTTCTTTCTTCATAGATATACATATATATATATGTATATATGTTATATGTTATATATCTGTACATACTTATATACATTTCCTATGCTGGGCACTGCTTAGACCCGTACAAGTGCACTCAGACTTGCTTACTGGTACTTATATATTTTTACTGCTGCATATTTGTGCTTACACCTGCTTACTAGTGCCTTATTCATTATGACAGTGCCACTTTGATTGAATGACATTTAAGTTAAATATCTCATGCAATACTCTTACGTCGGTTTTATAGCAAAACAACATTCATTCCACATGGAAAATGATATGTGCTATTGTTGGGCTCAAACCGTGAATGCCTGTTCATTAGGCGGATGCTCTAAACACTACACTATTGACATTTACGTTGATCCCGCATGTTTTTCTCTATTTGAATGAATTTGATGTGTAGGCTACGCTCATGGAGGGCAGTGATGCAAACATGCTGCGCTTTTCTTACACCTTTGATATTGCAGCAATTCAAATGTATAATAGGGACACGGGGAATCTAATTGTGAAAGTTCTAGGGACAGGGCTCAACATTCCACTACGTGCTTGTGTGTTTACTACTTTGATTTTATTTCACTGTTCTTGGACACTCTTGCATGCTTAGCATACATTCCGGTATCCACGGACACTGAATTACTGACTTAGTATTAGAGGCGGGCTCTGCTAGTAGGCATAGTAGGTTATGCAACTGTCAAGGCATGTTTATGCCTCTGTAGAGCACTTGTACATGCCCCCTGCACTTGCACATGTTTCCTGTGCACGTCGAGGGTGCAGCGTCGTGCCCTCATACATGTATGGCATTGCTGCACCATCTGTAGTGAGGACGCTCTGCGCAAGGCTAAAACCGTCCTTGCACCGAGCTTCTTGAATCCTGGGGTAAGTCCAAATGCTCTGCTCAGAGCAACAAGGATAATGATATGAATGTTCAGCTTGATTTTAGTACAATTTATAATAGGCTGATTTTCAATATAAAGAAGCGGCATAACCAAAATGATGTATTTCTGCAATAAATACATTATTACTTTGATGCACTCCTATAATTGTGCATACATCATATCAGAAATTCAAAATAAACAAAAGGGATAAATATAAGGCCCTACATTTATTATTATGATCATTATCTTTCTTGACTATGTTAGTCCCAATAGGCATAGTGTATTTTCAGGGGAAGGCAGGAGTGGTATTACTATTGACTAAGAAGAATTTGATGAGTATCAGGGAATTATCTCACTCTTTTTTTAATAATTACCATGGGATCTTTTATACTGAGCTGTAGTATAACTGAATTAGGTCAACACAACCTTGGTTTAAAGTTTCATCCAAAGGATGTTTTCTCTTGATTGCTGTTTCCTCTTATTCTACACAGTATATGTACTAAAACATGAATTTATGCACCAGCTGTGGGGACAAAATCCACAGTTTTCTGTGTGGCAGCAGTCAGATTTTCTGTGATCTTGGCAGTGCTCATGGTTAACAAAGCTATTACTCTTAGTTTTCAAAAGGGGTAATGAGTTCCCTGGAGGCCTTCTTACCTAAACAATATAAATATCTGAGGGACAACAGTAGGATCCTTCTCTTTCCATGAATTAACTACTCAATAAGAAGCCTAGGAAGTGTATTTGTGGGCCTGGCAAAGTGTGTCAATGTGAGTCCATTAGAGAGTGTGGTTGTGTTGACAATGACACCTGTTCATGTGGAGAGCCTTGTGTGCTACACCTAATACCACCTAAAATGTGGCTTTTCAGCGCTTCTATGGATCCCTAGTGATATCTGCATTGCTTACTGTACTCATTTCCTTGTTTCACTTAAAAGAAAGTTACTGTTTGTCATTTTTGCATTTAAGTTACCTGTAACACATTGCATTTAAGTTACCTGGCACTTACTCACTAAAGGCACTTGCTCACTAAAGCAATTATATAAGTCAGCACTAAAAAATTAAAAGCACTACACTCTCACAAAGTCCTCTTGAGTACCTTGTTTCCCCATTGGCCCTTTTTTTCAATTATAAAGAAATTCCCAATACTATTCTAGCATGTCCAAAGGTCAGTTGTCAATCTTCTCTCCGGTCCAGCTGGTGAATCTGGGAATCTTGAGGCAATGTTACAACTGCCTCATGTACACAGACAACCCTCTCCTCCTCCCAACAAATTCCAACACATGTGAGAGATGCATCCATATAGCCAAACTGGAGGCTAAGCTCTCTCAACTCAGTTCTGGCATAACCAGTCAGGAGGAGAAGGAAACCACACTCAGTACAATTCCAGTCTCACATAGACCTACCACGACAGCAAACCAAACACATAAACACACAAAAACATACTCGGAAGCTCTAAATAAAAATCTGCCTAAGCAGCAGAGACCTCCAAAGCAGACACCCAAGCAACCGCTACCCCAAAACAAAACACGTGTAACACATAGCTCACAAAGCCAGTGTGCCAAACAGTCACAGCCCTTAAGGCTAAACAACACGCCTGATACACTTGTAATAGGTGACTCTATTGTCAGGCACACTGACAATAGAGTCACCTCCCAGTAGAGTGCTGCCCCCCTGACATCTCAGATGCTCAGGTAAGAGCCGCCCTCTCCAAAGCAAAAAACACAGCATCAATGGGACCAGACGGTGTCCCGGGCTGCGTCCTACATGACCTCCAAGAAGAGCTAAACCCAAACATAAAACTACTGTTCAATCTCAGCCTTACTACAGGATATGTACCCAAAGAGTGGTGTACAGCAACTGTGGTCCCTCTCCACAAAGGTGGTGCCTCAACGGATCCTGGAAACTATCGCCCCATAAGCCTGACTAGCTTGGTCTGCAAAGCTATGGAAAGGATCATCATGGACCTCATAAAAAAGATATTGGGGACCTACAGACACTGGATCCTACCCAGTTCGGCTTTGTTAAGGGCAGATCCTGCCTCTTAAACCTGGTTGATTTCTTTGAAACAGTTACCAAGGCCACTGACGAGGGGAAGGTGGTCCACACAGCCTACCTGGACCTCACAAAAGCCTTCGATACAATACCCCACTCGGGCATTATAGATAAGCTCACCAGCTTAAATATAAACCCCTATGTCACTAGATGGGTTGCAAACTGGCTCAAGGACAGAACCCACATGGTTAGAATTGCTGGAGCTATGTCAGACTCCAAACCAGTTACAAGTGGCATCCCACAAGGCTCAGTCCTGGGACCTCTCCTGTTCGGTATATATTTCTCGGAGGTACAGGCCAACACGGAAGGACTGTGGCTGACCAAGTTCGCAGGTGACTGCAAACTGGGCGCTATAATCGACTCTCCAGCTGACACAAGCATCCTCCAAAAGGGCCTCATAGAAACAGACAACTGGTGCCAGAGCCATGGCCTCAAGCTAAATGCCAAGAAATGTATAGTCATCCCCTTTGGCAAAAACAAAGTGCCCACAAATTACCACATAGGTGGTAATCCATTAAGTACGGAAGAAGTAATTAGGGACCTGGGTACCCAAGTTGATAGCAATCTCTCATTTGACAACCACGTGGCCAAAGTGGTTAGAAAAACATTTTATCTAGCTCACCTAATCATGAAGGGATTCACATCTAGATCAGGGGAGGTCATCGTGCCTCTTTACTCATCCCTCATCAGGCCCATAATTGAGTACAATGCCCCTTTTGGGATGTACCTTACCAGACACCTGCAGCAACTGGAAAGACCCCAAAAGTACCTCACCAAGAGGATCAAACGGCTCAAACAGATGCCATATGCTGCCCGGTTAAAGAAACTCCAGCTCTACTCAGTGGCATACCACATGCTCAGAGGTGATCTGTGCCTGACGTATAAAGCCATGTCCAACCCAGAATTAATGGACATGCTGAACCTCAAAAAATCCAAATCCCATCGAGCTACGCGCTTGAGAGACTTGAACCTCAGCACTGAAATAAATAGGACATGCTGGAGGGACAGATTCATAACCCAGAGGCTCCCTTCACTCTGGAATAAAATCCCAGTCCAGGTTAGGCAGAGTCCCTCATTGACTCTCTTCAAGAGGAATCTTGATGAGTGGATGGGAGATGGTAGGTTTACCCCGGGTATCACTTCTGTGTCACTGTTAGACAGAGGCACAGTATACTAACCTCGAAAAAGGGCATAGCAAAATTAATTTAAAATGGGTGGCGAAAGCCAAACACACTCTGGCTAGGCTTATAAATGCCTTAGGGCAGATAGCCTAGTATGAACCTATGAACCTATGTACAGATTACTGATGGTAAATGGTATGTGATGCAGTGGGATTTGGAATGGGAATGTCTGTTCATTAGGTGGTTGCTCTAACCAATACACTATTGCTGTGCTGCTTCATTTGCATATATACCCATATACCCATGGCTCCTGGTTCCCCAAACACCCACCCCAAAGCCTCACTAACACTGCAGTCATCCATTCTCCAGTTGGATTTGTGGTGTATCCACACCACTACACATTGGCCACTCCCTATTCCTGTAGACCCATCCCATCAGTTGACTCACTCCACATATCCTCAGAACTCCCAAACTTTTAGTCCACAAACATTGGTGACATGAGCAACCTAAAGGACATTATTCGCAATTTTTGTGTTGTCCCACATGGGATATGCATGTCTTTATTTGAGGATTAGACTCTATACTTCATTACATCCTTACTCCTGTTAACATGACACTATAATAAATTAATAAGTATGACTATGTGGTAACACACACGTTACACACGAGAGCCTAATTATGTATGTTTTCTGCATATTTCTTTTACAAATAGACCGGTTTAGTAATTGGCATTGCAGGCAGATCACAGGAATGATTCCATGTGTGGGAAAGTCCTCACATTTGATTTTTTTCAGCACAGCACTGACTTTGGACATTGTACACACTTCTGCATTTTAGCAGTTTTGTCCCTTCCCTCTTATGCACAACCTATTATTCTATCTACTGTTGAGGTTTGTAAGGGCACATTCATGTTATTTATGTCTGCAAATGGAATGAATATGTTACAGAGAATGTACTTCTACATATAGATGTCTGCATGTGTCTATGCATATATACTTATAATGAACTCACTGACCTCCACGGGGTGGTCCAATTAGAACAAGCCCATCCAACCCTGGCACGCCTGGCTCCATAATTTCATACTCATAGTTCCTCCACCCCACCCGAGTTCAACATACATGCATACCATCCATTGTCCAGTTGCTATCGCAGCCATGACACACCTCCACACATTGCCCTCTCCCAAGTGTTAGAGGCCCTACATGTATGTTGTTCCAACCTATGTATTCTCAGGCTCTCCAACCATTTAGTCCTTGAACATATCTGCCTTTGCTTGTGCAATGGTCGGATGGCCAAATAGTCTATCAATTTTTGGGTAGTCCCACCAGAGACTACCCTCTGTGTGTGTAAAGTAGACTTAGCAGATCAACAATGTTACTCCCACTGGTAGTATCCTGCCTGTGGTTTGAGTAGCAGTGATTTGCTTACCCCTGCCCAGCTTGATATGACATAAGCTGACAGCGCTAAATAATACTGGGGTTGCTGTTGATTTCCTTCTCATTCCTTTTGTATGCTTTATTCTTACGTTGTTCTTTCTCCATAGATACACATATATATATATATATATATGTATATATGTTATATGTTATATATCTGTACATACTTATATACATTTCCTATGCTGGGCACTGCTTAGACCCGTACAAGTGCACTCAGACTTGCTTACTGGTACTTATATATTTTTACTGCTGCATATTTGTGCTTACACCTGCTTACTAGTGCCTTATTCATTATGACAGTGCCACTTTGATTGAATGACATTTAAGTTAAATATCTCATGCAATACTCTTACGTCGGTTTTATAGCAAAACAACATTCATTCCACATGGAAAATGATATGTGCTATTGTTGGGCTCAAACCGTGAATGCCTGTTCATTAGGCGGATGCTCTAAACACTACACTATTGACATTTACGTTGATCCCGCATGTTTTTCTCTATTTGAATGAATTTGATGTGTAGGCTACGCTCGGCGGAGGGCAGTGACGTGCAAACATGCTGCGCTTTGCTTACACCTTTGATATTGCAGCAATTCAAATGTATAATAGGGACACGGGGAATCTAATTGTGAAAGTTCTAGGGACAGGGCTCAACATTCCACTACGTGCTTGTGTGTTTACTACTTTGATTTTATTTCACTGTTCTTGGACACTCTTGCATGCTTAGCATACAT
The DNA here is from genome assembly GCF_019279795.1 of Protopterus annectens. Lineage (NCBI taxonomy): Eukaryota > Metazoa > Chordata > Ceratodontiformes > Protopteridae > Protopterus > Protopterus annectens. The sequence goes on along the minus strand of NC_056739.1, from coordinate 996,198,816 downwards.
TCCGGTATCCACGGACACTGAATTACTGACTTAGTATTAGAGGCGGGCTCTGCTAGTAGGCATAGTAGGTTATGCAACTGTCAAGGCATGTTTACGCCTCTGTAGAGCACTTGTACATGCCCCCTGCACTTGCACATGTTTCCTGTGCACGTCGAGGGTGCAGTGTCGTGCCCTCATACATGTATGGCATTGCTGCACCATCTGTAGTGAGGACGCTCTGCGCAAGGCTAAAACCGTCCTTGCGCCGAGCTTCTTAAATCCTGGGGTAAGTCTAAATGCTCTGCTCAGAACAACAAGGATAATGATATGAATGTTCAGCTTGATTTTAGTACAATTTATAATAGGCTGATTTTCAATATAAAGAAGCAGCATAACCAAAATGATGTATTTCTGCAATAAATACATTATTACTTTGATGCACTCCTATAATTGTGCATACATCATATCAGAAATTCAAAATAAACAAAAGGGATAAATATAAGGCCCTACATTTATTATTATGATCATTATCTTTCTTGACTATGTTAGTCCCAATAGGCATAGTGTATTTTCAGGGGAAGGTAGGAGTGGTATTACTATTGACTAAGAAGAATTTGATGAGTATCAGGGAATTATCTCACTCTTTTTTTAATAATTACCATGGGATCTTTTATACTGAGCTGTAGTATAACTGAATTAGGTCAACACAACCTTGGTTTAAAGTTTCATCCAAAGGATGTTTTCTCTTGATTGCTGTTTCCTCTTATTCTACACAGTATATGTACTAAAACATGAATTTATGCACCAGCTGTGGGGACAAAATCCACAGTTTTCTGTGTGGCAGCAGTCAGATTTTCTGTGATCTTGGCAGTGCTCATGGTTAACAAAGCTATTACTCTTAGTTTTCAAAAGGGGTAATGAGTTCCCTGGAGGCCTTCTTACCTAAACAATATAAATATCTGAGGGACAACAGAAGGATCCTTCTCTTTCCTTGAATTAACTACTCAATAAGAAGCCTAACATCCAGAGAACAACAACAAGCTTCATTAAGAGAAAAATTGCTGGAATGGTGGGTGATCTTATTTATCAAAATTCAAAACCTTTATTTGACAAATGATTCAGGACTACAGGAAATTAAATAAAACATGTCAAGTGTATGTTGGCAAAAAAAAAAGTCCTGAATCAGGATATGAGAAAATAACCAAAAACACATTTATATGCTAGAAACATAATCTCAGGTTGACACTAAAGGTGTACAACCCATTTGAGTGGACTACACCCAGCAGTGCTAAGGAGGCCCACTGCTTAAAAGATCTCATTTAAGAAAATATAATTTTATGGACAGATATGAGCTGGTCTCTTTTCACTAATCCTTTTGAAACTGGATCTGTAAGATGTGCAGTATCCTAACGACTGCAATTTTATGTGGGCATAATATTCAGCATACCTGTTATTTGAATATTATTGTCTTTGTACACACATCTTAAATGAACACCGATGAAGTACAGAGTTAATTTCCTTAATCATAGTGTAAGTAAGGGGTGGTGAGAAGTACATATAAATTATTTATCAGAATGACTGAAAAAAACATAAAATTACATCAATGAAAACTTACATGATACTCATAAAGCTCATTGTATCACCCAGGGGTCGTAGCTGTGCCCCCTTTATTTAACTCTCTGTGTTCTGCTGACTGCCCACTGAACACACCTGCATACTCAACATTAATTACTATGTTTACAAAAGCAATTCATACCCTGTCCCCCACTGTTCTTTTTTGCCTATTTCTCACATGCCAGACAGGAATGACCGCAGAACATACCCTGCATAATAAATACACTTTTTCATGTATTGTGGCTATCAAGGTGTATACATATGCAGATTCTAACATAAGTTCTAATCTGACAGTACATCTTCCAAAAAATGTGATAATCACCAACATGTACCACATTATCTGTTACAGGTTACAGCTCCAGTGCCTTGTGTCTCTGGTAATGTGTTTTACTGGTTTAGTTCCCAGGATATGATCTGTGAAATAAAACTGGTCGTTATGTCAAAATATACCTCGCTGTCTCCTCGTCTCTAAAGGAAATCTGATATGTCCTTCATATCTTGGAAGGTATTATTGAGTTTAATATCCTCACTGACTGCAAATTACAGCATTTACAGTGTCTGTCAGGATACTTACTAATGACATAAATAACTGTGTGATCAGCTCCATGATAGCTTTTCTGTAGCTGCCTTTTAACCTTGAGGGCACCACAGAAGACACATTTCCATCTATGTGCTATCTAATGTTTAACGATTCGTACCTGACTGTACTTCCTTTTATCTAATTATAACCATCTATGTGCTATCTAATGTTTACGGATTCATACCTAACTGTACTTCCCTTTATCTAATTATAACCATCTATGTGCTGTCTAATGTTTAAGGATTCATACCTGACTGTACTTCCCTTTATCTAATTATAACCATCTATGTGCTGCCTAATGTTTAAGGATTCATACCTGACTGTACTTCCCTTTATCTAATTCTAACCATCTATGTGCTATCTAATGTTTAACGATTTGTACCTGACTGTACTTCCCTTTATCTAATTATAACCATCTATGTGCTATCTAATGTTTAAGGATTCATACCTGACTGTACTTCCCTTTATCTAATTATAACCATCTAATGTTTAAGGATTCATACCTGACTGTACTTCCCTTTATCTAATTATAACCATCTATGTGCTATCTAATGTTTAACGAATCATACCTGACTGTACTCCCCTTTATATAATTATAACCATCTATGTGCTAATGTTTAAGGATTCATACCTGACTGTACTTCCCTTTATCTAATTATACATATACAATTTATAAAATATTCCTTGAGGTATCATGCTTCACTATACACTGATCATTTTAAATTACTCTTACCTTCACCAGCATGTTGTGGGCCTCTTTATATCAAATCTTTATTCACGCTAAATAGATATTTCAGTTAGTGCAATTTTTCAGTCTTCAGTATCATGACTAACTCTTGAACTATCCTTGAATTTGTCTGTTTTATTCGATGGCTTTCCAAATCTATAATACTTAAAATGATTGTTCTGTCTGTACTTCTAATTTTCCATTTAGAACTGTTCTGGTAACTGGTGAATCTATGACAAAGGAGCTTTATTCATGAGAAGCAACACTCTCCTCTGCTTTCTCAGCTTGCATTTGGCTCCCTGGAATAAGCATTCTTTACTGAAGATATGTCTGCACAACAAAACAGCCAACATTCAAAACTGAGCAGGAGTACATCCAATACTCTATTTGTTACCATAATTTAACTCATGCTTTATACTGTTCAGTTGAATTGCACAGAATTCTCTCTGCAAGCACAACAAATGTTCTGTGTCCTTAGGGTCAGTTTGAAACACCCATTTCGTCAATTAGCAGGAAAATTAATTTTATATTTATTGATGGCTAACATTGTTGGCATTTAAATATTAATATGTTGACCCTCAGAATGCAGCCATAGTTAAGGTAAATATTTCAAATCACATAATCATCCCTTTATGATTTTGTTTGGAGAAAATATCTGGCAATGAAACATTTGAAATGTTGTCTCATAAGTATCACAAACGCAGGCTAACAGAGCTTTTTTAACTTAGACATAGTCCTGATATTCATTAATTCTACATTCATTAAAGCTTTTAAAGGTTCATAAGTAAACTGAGCAAAAATTATTCTAGCGCAGTCACTCTCATCACATCCTTATAGGTGGGTATACATTTTGAAGGCCATGAAGTATGTCTTCAGCTCTTCCTGGTTATTTGCTTAATAGGTGAAACTACCTTTGGAATTGTCATGGGCTAGGCAGTTACCACCACCTCTTTGGCTACAGCAACAATGGTCTATAGTGATTACTCCATGGTCATCATCTTGGCATGGGAACAAACAGAAATAAGCTCTATAATTTTTAGTCCACACCACAGGACAACTGTTTTTCAGCTGTGGGAAAATTTGCACAACTAACGGCCTTTCAGTCAGTAAAAGTATACCTTTTGACATGGAAAATATATAATCAAATATGCCTGCATTCCCACCAGTGTGGCATTTAATAATGTAGAAGAGACTCCCAGTTCATATGTTATTTATTGAACAGAAAGAAAACTATACTGGTGCAAATTCTTTTTGGCAAAAGAAAGTATGAAAAGGAGCTTTTCTGTCTTTACTGTTTGTCAAAAAAAATCCTTCTTTCTAGATTCAAAGTGGGAGATGGCTTCTTGGGTTATTTTGTAATGTCTTCCCCTTTGCTGCAGTGCACTCCCCAGAACTTCTGTTCCACCCACAAACTCCACTGCATTGTACATTACAAGACCAAATTTTCTGACCAACAGAGACATGGTCCTCTTTTTACATACCCTTTTAATTGAATCATTTCTCATTAACAACAACAAAAAAGTGTCTCAAAAAAGTAATATTTACGTCAATGTTATTTACTTTGTGCCACTTCAGTTTAACAACATTTTGAAACTTGACGTGGGAAAGAGGATTGTGGATAGATGGATGGCTATAGATATAGATATTGTTATATATATATATATATATATATATATATATATATATATATATATATATATATATATATGGGGTGGATTTTACTTTTGTGTTGTATTCTGCTAGGCATATCAAACAACTGGAGAGACCTCAGATGTTCATAACTAAAAAAGTTCACAGGCTTAAAAGTCAGGAGCTGCCAGGAAAGGCTGAAAAAATGACCTTCTATTCAGTGTCCTATAAATTCCTTAGGGGTAATCTGTGCAATGAATTTTGGGTGATTAGAGAAACCGTAGTCCAAGACCTCTTATATTTCCACAAATCAAACAGTCTCACTAACAACAGAACAAGGGATAGAAGACTTGCTTCAATAAATATACAAACCATGGTGGAGAGATGGATTTGCAATGCAGTGCTTATCCCTTTTCTGAAACAAACATCCACTCTAAATTAAGTAATGCAGCACACTTTTTTCCTTCAAAAAGGAGTTAGACATTTGGATGGGTATCAACAAATACACCCCTGGTATGGATGGACTGGTGCTCCATGAGAAAGGAAATAAAGTCTAAATGTGGATGTTGGCAAGGGGTAAATAGTCTCTGAGCCCACCTGCCTTGTGTTTTCCATGCTTCTATGATTATGTATACATACACATGTGTGTGTATATATATATATATATATATATATATATATATATATATATATATAAACATATATATATATATATATATATATATATATATATATATATATATATATATATAGATAGATATAGATATATATACATATCCTTTATGGGCCGGATTCATGATGGCTTGCACGGAGTCTAAGAGTAGAGTAAGACTCCATGCAGCCATCATGTCTGATGAGCGATCCAGGAACAGCCTGTAGGGGCGTGTAAGAGAGCTCCTAACATGGCTCTTACATGGACAGGGCAGGGATATGCAAATTACCTCAATTGCAGGTGAAATGCATGCAAATGAGGTAGATTTGTGATTCAGGAAACCTGTACCTGTCCGAGTAAGAGCAGTGTTATTTGCAGAAGTGTACTCAGTTGACAACTGAGTACCGTTCTGCAAATAGCAAAACGGAGCCATGACAGCTCCAAATAAAGGTTGCATCCAGTGCAGGAAGCATGCCAATGGCCAAATATACAGCCATTGGAAATGTTTCCTGATGCAATATAAAAATAAAAATAATTTTTTTTCGCTGATTTCTGACGTTTAAGTGTAGCGCGCTCTAAAACCCAGAATACTAATTAAAACCCACAAATGTGGATTCTATAGAAATTGTTAATGTACAATGCAAGGGAATGGCAGGCTGAAGACAACATGGCCACCGAGTAGCTTTTGCTAAGGGGGGAAGCTCAGTCTAAGACATGTAATCAAGCATTAGTAGGCAATCCTATGTAAATGAGTGTTAGGATAGTGAATCGCAAGTTTACATAGCAAATGAGGACAGTCAGTGGAGTGTAGGAGTAGGAAATGGGGAGTAACAGAGTAGAAGATAGGTGACATCATGAGGGGGGTATGTATGAAAGAAGTGAAGCTCATTGGAGCAGAGTGGCATGTGTCAGCTGTCATTTATACATCATGGAAAGAGGTGTGTTAACAGGTAGGCTAGGGAAAGGCAAGAAATGGAAGGTGTATGCCGTGGATAACACCAAAGTTTCTTGCTGAGTGGGTAAGCATGCGTGTGCACGCCTGTAAACCTGAGTAAGACAGTGTGCGCATGTGTAAGCGTGAGTGCACGCGTTTAAGCCGGGGTAAGCATGTATAAGGCTGTTTAAGGAGTCATAAGCACGTTTGCACTGGTGTGTGCGCGTTTTAACCCGAATAAGCAAGTTTTAGTCCATGTAAGCATGTGTGTGCGCATGTTAGCAGCTTTGCACATGTTTGCGCTTGTGTGCGCGGCGCTCCCCCCTGAGGAAACAGAAAGGAAAAAGGAAGCACAACAGATAGTAGGAAGCTACCAGGGAGTACTAGCAGAGCTAGCAGATGAAAACAATCAGAATCAGGCAATTACACAGGCAGTACACTAGCCCAGCCCAGCCTAGCACTTAAAACTCTGCAAACAACAGTCCATTATGTTTCTCACAAGAGACACTGCAGTAAGCTAATAGAAGTAAAAACTAAAAAAGCTTTACTGAGACAAAGAAATGTTAGGGGCTGCCATTGCTGTTATAAGGCGATATATGCAACATGCTGAGGGTGGTGACAATGGAAATGCTAATAAACAAAAATAGTAATCCAACAAATAAAATAAACACGTCCAGGAAGGCAAATTGAAACTGCTACAAAACAATACCACTGAGAAAAAATAGCGTATACTATTTTATTAGCCGCTTTCGTACAAAAACTTCTTCAGAATGATAACATTAAAACAACTGACTTCTTAAATACCGTATAATAATCATGTGACTAATAAATCAATTAAGACCAAAATTAATACAAATCTAAATTTAACATAAAACTTTAAAAACTCGTACATAATCTTAACAATTCATGAGAAACCTAATAAAAATGAGAAAATATAGAATGTCCTGTTTTATTTACATTTAACCTACGCTGGTTCAAATAACATTTAATATTAATGGTCTCGTTGAGTCCAGGGGGGATGTCCGCCTTTAATTTTATTTGCCAGTAAGATTCTCTTTGTAAGAGAAAATTCTTAAAATCCCCTTCTCTCATATCCTTCCTCCCCACTTCTAATATAGAAAATAGAAATTTTTTAAAATGTAAACAATTCTGTGAATGCTTGAACAGGGCATTCCTTTCATCCCTGGACTTAATACTATAGATGTGCTCCCTTATACGAATTCTAAATTCCCTGGTGGTCATCCCAATGTAAAAGGCGTCACAGGTTGAACACAGGGCGATGTAAACAACTCCTCTGGTTCCACAATTTACAAAACCTGGGACCTCCAGGGTTCTATTAAGGGTACTGACTGAAATATAGGGTCCAGTAAAAATAAAACGACAAAAATTACAATGGTTACAAGAGTACATTCCCCTTTTCTGGGTAGTTGGCTTGGTAACACTATTTTGCTGGTTCTCAAAAATTCTTTTTAAATTTAAACCGCTCTTTTGAACAAAGACCGGTTTCTCACCCAAAACCTGAAAAATGTCTTTGTTGCCTTTAATAATACCCCAATTTCTCCTTATAATGTTTTGAATCTCCCTGCAGTCGGAACTCATTTCCAATGAACAAATCAAATTTGAATCCAATTTATTCACTGTCCCCTTACTACAAACAATGTCCACATCGTTATTTGTAAGATTTAACAATGGGAAATATTTACTTTCCCTTTTGGACCAGACTTCCTTCTTAGTTTGATCCAAAAAATTAACTTCGTAACCTCTATTGATAAATAAGGATGAAATGAAGGTAAATTCGACATCTAAATCGGAGTCTTTGGAAGTCATACGGCTCGCCCGTATGAATTGCCCCCTTGGGATGTTGTTAGTAATAAATTTAGGATGACCACTTTTGTAATGCAGGTAACCATTATTAAAAGTTTTTTTACGAAAAATGGAACTATGCATTCTATTTTCTAAAAAATCCCATTTTAGAGTCACATCCAAAAAATTCACCACAAGCCCCTGACATCCCTTGGTAAATTTCAGATAATCAGACATGGTATTAACTTCCATAAAAAATTGGTCAATGGTGGTACTGTCCCCATCAATAATGAAAAACAAGTCATCCATAAAACGACAGAAAAGACGAATGTTGAATTTATCCGTCAAGGTGGATAAAAATTGTTTTTCCCACCAGGCCATTACCAGGTTAGCAAATGCTGGGGCTGCTGAAGAACCCATGGCCACCCCTCTTTTCTGTCGGTAGTAGGTTTTTCCAAAAAGAAAAAAGTTATTTTCTAAAGTAACCTCCAGTAACCGACATAAAATAGAGATTATGTCGTTACTAAAATTGGAACAACTAGTGGACAAAAAACCCCGAATGGCTTCAACACCCTCATAATGGGGAATACAGGTAAATAGTGAGACTACATCCAGGGTAAACATAATCTGTAATTCAGGATTAAACCCTTGGGTACAAATAAAATGATTTATTCTCCTAAGGAAATGCCAAGAGTCCAGAATAAAAGATGGTTGTTCTGAAACCACAGGTCCAAGAATAGCATCAAGGACCAAGGAAATTCCCTCAGTGGCTGAATGGGGAGCCGAAACAATTGGTCTGAAAGGTGGCTTAGTAGCGGACTTGTGTACCTTGGGAATCCCAAAAAGTACACCTATTCTGGGGTAATCAGTGTCACAAAATTCGTATAGTTCTAGGGAAATTTCCCCGTTCATAAGGGCATCATACAGGAAGGTCTGAATTAAACGATATCGTCGTTTGATTTCAAAAAGAGGAATAATTTCATATTCATCCTGGTTGCCCAAAAGGTCCAACATGCCCTTTTCATACATCTCTTTTTTCATAATAACTATATTGTTACCCTTGTCACTTTTCATAAAACGAAATTCACCAGTCAAATGTTCTAAATTATTCAAAGCCAACCTTTCTTCCCTTGACAAATTATCATTAAAATTAGGATAATGGCACAATAGACTGTCTACTTCCTTAATGCAGGTTTCTTCAAAAACCTTTAAGGTATGATGTAACTTGGGACAATAAAGGGAGGGTTTAACAAAGGTGTTTCGAGTGGAGGGAAGCTCATGTAACAAAAAATGTAAATTTAACTTCCTGGAATATTTTTTAATATCCACAACAGTTCTCACATAGTTAGCCCTATTGTCTGGAATGAAATTTAAACCTAATTTTAATACATCGAGTTCCTCATTACAAAAAATATGATCCGTTAGGTTTATAATACTAAAATGTTCATTGGTAGTTACTATGTCTCGTCCCCTGAAGACTGGGAACTCAGAAAAGTTCGACTTCTTGTTGAAACAGTTTTGGTCGCTACTTGACTTTTTCGATTGGATACTGTTCCAGAAGTTGGCAAAGGGGCAGAAAGTGCTGACCCTGTCGCTACAGTAGAACTAGCGACATTATTCTTATTAGAAATGTCCATTGAAGGCAACGGTGGAAAATTCTCATCTTCTGCCAACAGGATATGTTCACCCTGCCCTTTATCCAGGGGAATATTGTTACTGAAAGGTGTCTTGGGAACCACCCGGTCGCTTGAATTGGTTTTAAAGCGGTCGGAGGATTCAAGCTTTTTTGAAAAATTATTATTTGACCCACGGGCACTACTTCCTTGTCCCACACCTTTAAAATAAAGTCCGTTGTCAGTTTTATTGTGACCTTGTCCTTTGTTGTTAACAAGTCTAGTTGATTTATTAGGAATCCCAAAGTTAGTATAAGCGGAGTTGTTTTTATAGGATTCCACATCACGCAACAGTTTTAAGTGCTTTCTGTTGGTGTTATCAATTGAAAACTGTTCCGTTTCTTTAGAAACGGTTTCAAAGAAGTCACAAAACTTAGCGTTTCCTAGAAATTGTATAAAGAAGGCCTCTAACTCCATAATTTCCTTCCTAAGTGCTTCTTTTTTCGTCAAGTTATTGTCGTAAAGTAACTTTAGGAACCGTAGTCCCGCTTCGTTAAAAAAACAAACAAGTTCACCAAAAAATGCGTCACCAGTTTGAACCCCATTGGGGCACTTAAAGAACCTTAAACCCTTTGGAACTATTTGGAGCTCCAAGCAACGGGCAAAGTAACAGTTTTCGATGTGAATAGCATCATACCTTTTGAGGAGTCTTAGTAACTGCTCCCGTTTAGAGTTAAAGTCCTTGTTGAAAAACACATTTGGCGTCTCTTCCGCTGTACCCAGCTCCTTGAATGGATTGTCAGCACGGTCGATGAACTCCTGAAACGTTACCCGACCAATAATGCGTTGACGAACTGGAGCTGCTGAATTAGAGTCACACAATGCTCGTTCCGGATGAACTGCTGCCTCTGGTTCAAACTGAAGTCCTACTGGACTAGAAGCCCGAATGGTGGCTTCCGGGTCGTGAGTTCGCGAAGATAAAACCTTTAGTGAGTTTTTTATCTCAACAAGGGTCGCAAACAAAAGCATATTAAAGTTCCCAGTTTCCATGGAAGGAGTTGCGTGAATGCTCACATTAAGCAGGGGATCTTCACTAGCCTCCGCCATAGACGTTAAACACAACCAATAAACAAAAATAGTAATCCAACAAATAAAATAAACACGTCCAGGAAGGCAAGTTGAAACTGCTACAAAACAATACCACTGAGAAAAAATAGCGTATACTATTTTATTAGCCGCTTTCGTACAAAAACTTCTTCAGAATGATAACATTAAAACAACTGACTTCTTAAATACCGTATAATAATCATGTGACTAATAAATCAATTAAGACCAAAATTAATACAAATCTAAATTTAACATAAAACTTTAAAAACTCGTACATAATCTTAACAATTCATGAGAAACCTAATAAAAATGAGAAAATATAGAATGTCCTGTTTTATTTACATTTAACCTACGCTGGTTCAAATAACATTTAATATTAATGGTCTCGTTGAGTCCAGGGGGGATGTCCGCCTTTAATTTTATTTGCCAGTAAGATTCTCTTTGTAAGAGAAAATTCTTAAAATCCCCTTCTCTCATATCCTTCCTCCCCACTTCTAATATAGAAAATAGAAATTTTTTAAAAAATGAACAATTCTGTGAATGCTTGAACAGGGCATTCCTTTCATCCCTGGACTTAATACTATAGATGTGCTCCCTTATACGAATTCTAAATTCCCTGGTGGTCATCCCAATGTAAAAGGCGTCACAGGTTGAACACAGGGCGATGTAAACAACTCCTCTGGTTCCACAATTTACAAAACCTGGGACCTCCAGGGTTCTATTAAGGGTACTGACTGGTCTTAATTGATTTATTAGTCACATGATTATTATACGGTATTTAAGAAGTCAGTTGTTTTAATGTTATCATTCTGAAGAAGTTTTTGTACAAAAGCGGCTAATAAAATAGTATACGCTATTTTTTCTCAGTGGTATTGTTTTGTAGCAGTTTCAACTTGCCTTCCTGGACGTGTTTATTTTATTTGTTGGATTACTATTTTTGTTTATTGGTTGTGTTTAACGTCTATGGCGGAGGCTAGTGAAGATCCCCTGCTTAATGTGAGCATTCACGCAACTCCTTCCATGGAAACTGGGAACTTTAATATGCTTTTGTTTGCGACCCTTGTTGAGATAAAAAACTCACTAAAGGTTTTATCTTCGCGAACTCACGACCCGGAAGCCACCATTCGGGCTTCTAGTCCAGTAGGACTTCAGTTTGAACCAGAGGCAGCAGTTCATCCGGAACGAGCATTGTGTGACTCTAATTCAGCAGCTCCAGTTCGTCAACGCATTATTGGTCGGGTAACGTTTCAGGAGTTCATCGACCGTGCTGACAATCCATTCAAGGAGCTGGGTACAGCGGAAGAGACGCCAAATGTGTTTTTCAACAAGGACTTTAACTCTAAACGGGAGCAGTTACTAAGACTCCTCAAAAGGTATGATGCTATTCACATCGAAAACTGTTACTTTGCCCGTTGCTTGGAGCTCCAAATAGTTCCAAAGGGTTTAAGGTTCTTTAAGTGCCCCAATGGGGTTCAAACTGGTGACGCATTTTTTGGTGAACTTGTTTGTTTTTTAACGAAGCGGGACTACGGTTCCTAAAGTTACTTTACGACAATAACTTGACGAAAAGAAGCACTTAGGAAGGAAATTATGGAGTTAGAGGCCTTCTTTATACAATTTCTAGGAAACGCTAAGTTTTGTGACTTCTTTGAAACCGTTTCTAAAGAAACGGAACAGTTTTCAATTGATAACACCAACAGAAAGCACTTAAAACTGTTGCGTGATGTGGAATCCTATAAAAACAACTCCGCTTATACTAACTTTGGGATTCCTAATAAATCAACTAGACTTGTTAACAACAAAGGACAAGGTCACAATAAAACTGACAACGGACTTTATTTTAAAGGTGTGGGACAAGGAAGTAGTGCCCGTGGGTCAAATAATAATTTTTCAAAAAGGCTTGAATCCTCCGACCGCTTTAAAACCAATTCAAGCGACCGGGTGGTTCCCAAGACACCTTTCAGTAACAATATTCCCCTGGATAAAGGGCAGGGTGAACATATCCTGTTGGCAGAAGATGAGAATTTTCCACCGTTGCCTTCAATGGACATTTCTAATAAGAATAATGTCGCTAGTTCTACTGTAGCGACAGGGTCAGCACTTTCTGCCCCTTTGCCAACTTCTGGAACAGTATCCAATCGAAAAAGTCAAGTAGCGACCAAAACTGTTTCAACAAGAAGTCGAACTTTTCTGAGTTCCCAGTCTTCAGGGGACGAGACATAGTAACTACCAATGAACATTTTAGTATTATAAACCTAACGGATCATATTTTTTGTAATGAGGAACTCGATGTATTAAAATTAGGTTTAAATTTCATTCCAGACAATAGGGCTAACTATGTGAGAACTGTTGTGGATATTAAAAAATATTCCAGGAAGTTAAATTTACATTTTTTGTTACATGAGCTTCCCTCCACTCGAAACACCTTTGTTAAACCCTCCCTTTATTGTCCCAAGTTACATCATACCTTAAAGGTTTTTGAAGAAACCTGCATTAAGGAAGTAGACAGTCTATTGTGCCATTATCCTAATTTTAATGATAATTTGTCAAGGGAAGAAAGGTTGGCTTTGAATAATTTAGAACATTTGACTGGTGAATTTCGTTTTATGAAAAGTGACAAGGGTAACAATATAGTTATTATGAAAAAGAGATGTATGAAAAGGGCATGTTGGACCTTTTGGGCAACCAGGATGAATATGAAATTATTCCTCTTTTTGAAATCAAACGACGATATCGTTTAATTCAGACCTTCCTGTATGATGCCATATGAACGGGAAATTTCCTAGAACTATCAATTTTGTGACACTGATTACCCCAGAATAGGTGTACTTTTGGGATTCCCAAGGTACACAAGTCGCTACTAAGCCACCTTTCAGACCAATTGTTTGACTCCCCATTCAGCCACTGAGGGAATTTCCTTGGTCCTTGATGCTATTCTTGGACCTGTGGTTTCAGAACAACCATCTTTTATTCTGGACTCTTGGCATTTCCTTAGGAGAATAAATCATTTTATTTGTACCCAAGGGTTTAATCCTGAATTACAGATTATGTTTACCCTGGATGTAGTCTCACTATTTACCTGTATTCCCCATTATGAGGGTGTTGAAGCCATTCGGGGTTTTTTGTCCACTAGTTGTTCCAATTTTAGTAACGACATAATCTCTATTTTATGTCGGTTACTGGAGGTTACTTTAGAAAATAATTTTTTTCTTTTTGGAAATACCTACTATCGACAGAAAAGAGGGGTGGCCATGGGTTCTTCAGCAGCCCCAGCATTTGCTAACCTGGTAATGGCCTGGTGGGAAAAACAATTTTTATCCACCTTGATGGATAAATTCAACATTCGCCTTTACTGTCGTTTTATGGATGACTTGTTTTTCATTATTGATGGGGACAGTACCACCATTGACCAATTTTTTATAGAAGTTAATACTATGTCTGATTATCTGAAATTTACCAAAGGATGTCAGGGGCATGTGGTGAATTTTTTGGATGTGACTCTAAAATGGGATTTTTCAGATAATAGAATGCATAGTTCCATTTTTCGTAAAAAAACTTTTAATAATGGTTACCTGCATTACAAAAGTGGTCATCCTAAATTTATTACTAACAACATCCCAAGGGGGCAATTCATACGGGCGAGCCGTATGACTTCCAAAGACTCCGATTTAGATGTCGAATTTACCTTCATTTCATCCTTATTTATCAATAGAGGTTACGAAGTTAATTTTTTGGATCAAACTAAGAAGGAAGTCTGGTCCAAAAGGGAAAGTAAATATTTCCCATTGTTAAATCTTACAAATAACGATGTGGACATTGTTTGTAGTAAGGGGACAGTGAATAAATTGGATTCAAATTTGATTTGTTCATTGGAAATGAGTTCCGACTGCAGGGAGATTCAAAACATTATAAGGAGAAATTGGGGTATTATTAAAGGCAACAAAGACATTTTTCAGGTTTTGGGTGAGAAACCGGTCTTTGTTCAAAAGAGCGGTTTAAATTTAAAAAGAATTTTTGAGAACCAGCAAAATAGTGTTACCAAGCCAACTACCCAGAAAAGGGGAATGTACTCTTGTAACCATTGTAATTTTTGTCGTTTTATTTTTACTGGACCCTATATTTCAGACAGTACCCTTAATAGAACCCTGGAGGTCCCAGGTTTTGTAAATTGTGGAACCAGAGGAGTTGTTTACATCGCCCTGTGTTCAACCTGTGACGCTTTACATTGGGATGACCACCAGGGAATTTAGAATTCGTATAAGGGAGCACATCTATAGTATTAAGTCCAGGGATGAAAGGAATGCCCTGTTCAAGCATTCACAGAATTGTTCATTTTTTAAAAAATTTCTATTTTCTATATTAGAAGTGGGGAGGAAGGATATGAGAGAAGGGGATTTTAAGAATTTTCTCTTACAAAGAGAATCTTACTGGCAAATAAAATTAAAGGCGGACATCCCCCCTGGACTCAACAAGACCATTAATATTAAATGTTATTTGAACCAGCGTAGGTTAAATGTAAATAAAACAGGACATTCTATATTTTCTCATTTTTATTAGGTTTCTCATGAATTGTTAAGATTATGTACGAGTTTTTAAAGTTTTATGTTAAATTTAGATTTGTATTAATTTTGGTCTTAATTGATTTATTAGTCACATGATTATTATACGGTATTTAAGAAGTCAGTTGTTTTAATGTTATCATTCTGAAGAAGTTTTTGTACGAAAGCGGCTAATAAAATAGTATACGCTATTTTTTCTCAGTGGTATTGTTTTGTAGCAGTTTCAACTTGCCTTCCTGGACGTGTTTATTTTAACAATGGAAATGCTGCAGGACAACCCACAGGGAGGAGACAGAGAAGAGTGTACAGGCCCAGGGTAACCGACCAGGGGCTACATGAGCTGGAGATAGTGGAGTGCTATAGAGTGGACAGAGACCTCCTGCAGCAAATTGTTGAGCTGTGCAGGCCACACCTCGCACACAGAACCAACATAGGGGAACCCATCCCAGTGGAAACCAAGGTATGTGTTGGCCTAAGAATACTAGCAACAGGTAACTTCCAGAGACCAACTGATGATATGATGGGGATATCACAGGCATCAGCATCCAGGGTACTACACCAGTTTCTGGATGCCATGTCAGCACATGTCGTTGATCATGTATATTTCCCCAATTCCCGTGAGGTATTGGCCAGCAATATGCGTCTCTTCCAGCAAACAGTGGAATACCCTGAGGTAGTGGGTGCAATAGACTGCATGCACATATGCATCAAAGCACCAGCCGGTGAGCGGGGTAGTGTCTACTTCAACCACAAGGGCTTCCCCTCCATCAACTGCCAGGTTGTGTGTGATGCCCAGGGCATAATACTGAATGTGTGTGCAGGCTGCCCTGGAAGCTACCATGATTCCCATATCTGGCATCTGACACAGCTGTACCAGACATTTGCCAATGGGGACATCCCACATGGTCACCTAGTGGGGGATGCTGGCTATGCACTGGAGCCATGGCTGATGACACCCATCAGAAATGCACAAACACCTGAACAGGAATGCCATAATGAGGCACATGTACAAACACGCAATGTAATAGAGCATGTGTTTGGGCTGCTCAAGTCACAGTTCCGGTGCCTGGACACATCTGGTGGAGCCTTGCAGTACTCACCAACTACATGTACCCAAATTGTCATGGTATGTGCTATGCTACATAATATGATCCTGCGGAAACAGCTGCAGCAGGACCAGCATAGACCTGGGCCAAACAGCCCCCCACCATTGCCAAGGCCATCACAGGTAGACCGTGACTCGGAGGAGGAACAACCTGAGCCTGCCCCATTAGGCAGAAGGAGGCATGCCCAGTATGCTTTGACCTTGGCAAAGAGGCAATGCATAACACATACACTGGCTCAGTAGGAACTCTGGAAATGATACCTCTCTCCGACTCGCACATAAAGTAAAAGGGATGCCTAAGTTGACACTACCTGCTTCCAAACATGTGTAGGGAGTGTAGTATGTGCATCCGACATAATCAGCCCTGCAGCACCACCTAAGGCATGAATGCCATGTGTTAAGTAATATAAAGCAGTGCTAAACAGCAATTACCACCATGAAGTATATGCAAACAAAATCGCACACACCAACTAGCACAACTGTGGTCAATGTTCAGTAATATTGGGCAACGTTCAGCAATGTTGGTGAATATTGAGCAATGTCAGACAAGCCTGGTCTAAGTAGGGCATAGCTGAACAAAAACCAAGATGCTTATATTTGCTTAACAGGCCCTTAAGCAGTCTGGTCTGCTCAGTATGAAAATATAAAGCAGTGATGGGCCTCAAACCCAGGATAATGTGCACTGTAGCCAAAGTACTGAACCACTAAACCATGACAGTATTGCAGTGGTCCACCTGTATGATGGAATGTTGATAAGTCTATGCAAAGTATTCCATGGAAACCCTGCAGGCAAAGCATAATCCTTGTTGAGTTATGACACAAAGGTGAGCCCTGCAGTGAGAATAGAACCTGACTTCCAACACATACAGTATAAATGTTAATATTGGTCATGTTCGCACATATCAACAAATGTAGTGGATCTCAAATAGCAACATACTGAAGGGTCACACTGGGCATGCTCACACACGAATAAATGAGACAAATGTCAGGCAACAAAACATGGAATATCAGAACTGGGCATGCACACACACTTAGGCTATGTCTGAGTACAGCAGTGGGCCACGCATATCTAGCAGTTGCATGTGTTAACCCAGGAACCTGTTACTATACAGCAATCCGCCCTGTGCACACAGTTATATGACAACAGACACATCTATAATATAGTGGAACCCTGTCATAATCAAATATGTTCTGCAGATACCTAAGTTGTTCATGGAAACTGGTAAAGCAAAGATGATAAAGACCTGCAAACAGTATCAGCAATAAACATTGTGCATCTTGAACATTAGTATAGGTTCAGAGATTGATACTAGGCTATCTGCCCTAGGGCATGTACAAGCCTAGCCAGAGTGTGTTTGGCATTTGCAACCCTGTCAGATTACTACACTGTGTGAGTGAATAGTAGGTCACACAAGATAGCCCATGTATGTTTAGGCTAGTGTGCCTCTGTCTAGCAGGGACACAGAAGATATCCCAGGGGTAAATATACGATCACCCATACAGTCGTCAAGATGTCTCCAGTAGGTGGTCAGTGAGTGGCTCTGCCTATGTGAAACTGGGATTACATTCTGTAGTGAGTGGAGCCTCTGGGATAAGAATCTGTCCCTCCACAATGTCCTATTAACATCTGTGCTGAGGTATACGTCCCTGGAGTGTGTAGCTCCAAGGGAGTTGGATATCCTGAGGTGGAGCATGTCCAGTAATTCTGGGTTGGGTATATCTGTAAACAACAGGCACACATCATATCTGAGTAGGTGGTAAGCGATTGAGTAGAGCTGGAGTTACTACATATGAACTATGCAGGGCATCTGTGTGAGTCCCTAGATCTGCTTGGTGAGGACCTTCCGTGGCCAGTACAGTTGCTGCAGGTGTCAGGTAAGGTACACCCCAAATGTGGCATTGTAACCAAGCATGGATGTGATCAGTATAGGGGTACAATGACCTCACTCGATCTAGATGTGAAACCATATGGGATAAGGTGGCCCACATAGAAGGTGTGTCCAACCACTTTGGCAATGTGAATGTTAAAGACGACAGTACGAACAAGTCATGTCCCCAAACCCTTAACAACTCCTACCATATGTAATGGAGTACTACCTATGTGGTAATGTGTGGGCATGTTGTTATTCCCAAAGGGGATGACTATGCAACTAATGGCATTTAGCTGTAGGCCATGGCTCAGGCACCAGTCATCCATCTCTGTGAGACCATGATTGAGTATGCATGTGGCAGCTGGAGAGTTGATCATGGCACCCAGTTTGCAGTCAAGTGCAAACATGTTCAGCCATATTCCCCCTGTGGTAGCCTGTACGTAAGACAAATATATACTGAACAAGAGCGGTCCCAGGACCAAGCCGTGTGGGATGCCATGTGTAACCGGTGTATAGACAGACATGACACCTGCAATTCTGACCATGTGGGTGCTATCCCTGATCTAGGTATCAATCCATTGTGTGAGATATGTGTCCATACTTGACGCTGGTGAGCCTATGCATAATGGCCCAGTGGGTTATTGTGTTGAAGGGTTTTGCAAGGTTCAGGTAGACTGTGTGGACAGCCGTCCCTATGTTGATGGACCTGTTAGCCATTTAAAGAATACAAACAGGTTCAAGAGGTAAGATCTGCCCACAACAATGCTGAAATGTGTAGGACACAGTGTCTGTAGGTTCCCGATGTCTATGTGTATGAGTCCTATGACAATACGCTCCATAGCTTTGCAGAACAGGCTACATAGGCTTATAGGGCAATATTGTCTGTGGTCCGTTGTGGCACCAACTCTGTGGAGTGGGACCACTGTCCCAGTATGCCATTCCTTGGGTACATATCCTGTGGTAACTCTGATATTGAACAGTGATGTAATGTGAGGGCTGCATCTGTCATGATGCTCGTGTATGATGCAGGCTGGGACACCATCTGGTCACATTGATACTGTGATGTACGCTGTGGGGAGGGCAGCACTCACCTGTTACTATGTGATGTCAGGGAGGTTATACTCTGTTGGGATGGATAGTTGCTCCTTAGGGGGGATGGGTGGGAGACATCAGCACTGAACCTGTTTGCTAGGATGTAGGCAATGCCAGTGGGTTCAGGGTAGGTTTAGTCAGTATGCAGTAACTCACAGCATATCAATGAGTGTCCACCCAGGTTCCTGACATAACTGAAGAAGGCCGTGTGATTGTCTTACATGTCTGTTGCAATTGTCTGTTAGAAGCAGCCCTTAGAAAAGCCCATGAGTGATTGTAGCTGTCTGCTAGTACAGATCACAGATGCCTTTCCAGTCTGGGATTGTGCTCTATCATGTAGTAGCTTCCTCCTGACATTGTACAGCTTATTAATGGCTGGGGTCTACCAGACAGGTCCCCTGCCATTGTAGTAGTGGTTCCTGTTGTTATTTGGGATAGCACAATCCATGCAGTCCACTAGGTGTCCATAGAATGTGTATGTAAAGGATGCAGCAGTGTGAGCCGTATATGCCACTGTCTCAGGATCTCTGAAGGATACCACCTTGCTTCAGTAAAGTGAGATGTTGACTCATGAGAAGTTCACCAAGATTACCCTGGATGGGTGTGTGGAGGGTATATGTATGTCCTGTGAGATACATGTATGTTCTGACCTTACCAATGAGGGGTATATCGCTGGTGTGGAACATAGAGTCCCCATGTTGGTGATGATCAGGTCCAATATGTATTCCCCCTTGTGGCTGTGCTGACTGGTTCTGCCATAGCATATGAGTCCACAAATTGTAGCGACTGTTGGGTGAGGGTGTCGGGGCTTGAGTAGTATCCCCAGTCAATATTTGTGTATATGAAGTCACACAATATAATGGGGTTTGTGGAGACCTTCATATTCTCCATAGTTCCTACGAAAGCCGAGTGTGGTTCCTGAGTTTGGGAGTGTGTTATGTAGCAGGCAACAAACTGAAAGGCAGTATTACACAATGGTAGTTGTATATGTATGGTCTGTGATGCTTTGTGCAGTGCTACTAACATGGAGGTGTGTGTATCTGTGATGTATATGGATACTCCCCCTAGTTGTGTTGTCTGTTCCAAGTCTTGTTGTCAGACAGCATGGTATGAAACATAACCTGGTAGTGCTGGTGTGCATAAGTGAGCCTGAACCAGGTGTCTGTCAGTGCACAGATATTGCTATCCTCCATACTGAGGGGAGTCCTGAGTGGCCACAATATGAGGTTAACACAACTGTTGTTGAGCAGCATTACCCTTAGTTTCATTTAACCTGTAATGTCTATGGAAGTGGGTTTGTCTTCTGAGCCCTGCTTAGAAAAGGCACTATGGTGGTAGCAAGAGCCTTAGCCAGCATTCCAAAGTCCAAGGATGACAGGTGCAAGCTGTCCATAGTGAAGCTACATGGCATGTTGAGCATGTCACCATATGCTGACAGACACTGTATCCCCTATGAATGAAACAAATTTGTTAGGCAACTGTTAAATGAGATATGTGTGTCCGTATACTGTGACATCATAATTGGTGGGTGTAAGATGCTAGACAAGGTCAGGGTCATACTGGCCTGGGCTACATGATCAGAGTGTTCCTCCATGTATCATGTCATGTGGTCCAGGGAGTAATGTCTGAGGTTATACACACCAGCATGGACAATGATGGTGCCAGTCTTGTACTTGCTTTGGAGTGACCTGACTGCCTGTGTTATGTGGCAGATCCTGGCACCCAACAGACAGCCCAAAGTGACTATTCCCTTGTTAGGGCTGGTGAGTGGTATGTCAGTGTGTCTGACAATGTGTCGCCTATTACAAGTGCATTAGGTGTGCTGTTTAGCCCGAAGGGCAGTGACTGTGTGGCACACTGACATTGTGAACATTGTGATATTTGGGTATTGTAGTGGGGTAGCAAGTGTGTGTGTGTCTGCTTTGGAGGTCTCTGCTGCTTAGGTAGAGTACATTTACAGCATCCGAGTATGTGTATGTGTGCTAATGTGGTTTGAGTGCTGTTGCTAGAGGACATGTGAGACTGATATGTGGTGTGTGTGGGTACCTTCACCACCTGATAGACTGTGCCAGTCATGGGTCGAGAGAGTTCAGCTCCCTGTATGTCTATATAGGTGCATCTCACACATATATCTGAGTTTGTCGGGAGGAGGAGAGGATTGTCTGTGTACATGAGGCAGATGTGACATTGTGTCAATATCACAATATCCACCAGCTGGACTGAAGAGTACACACAAAACTGACCCCTGGACATGCCAGGATATTATCATGACATACTCTGTAGCCTGATCACAAAGGATCAGTAGGGTGTTAAGCATGTAAAAGAGTATAACAGGGATTAGTGCTCATGTTCGTTGGTGTTTTGTAAAGAGTAGTTGAGAAGGAGTCCAGACTGAATCATGACACCTCCTTCAGCTATGTCATGAATATCAATGTACACCCATATATGTCCTGAGTCAGGGCCAACTGTACCTGGGTGACAATGCCGACATCATGACAGACAGGCCCATATGTACATACCCATCCCCCACTGACAATAGTCCACATCAACATACCAGGAGATATCACATGTAGAATGGATGAACAGCTACCCCCACTGCCAAAAGCATGGCAGCAGGTGGAATACATTGATTCCCAATATGTGTCATGCACAAACTACAGAACAAACAGATCATGCACCTGAACAGTCAGCTGAGCCTCAGCCCCTACACAGTATGTGGAACCGTTGAATGTGTCACAGCTACATATGGCACTCCCCACAAGTGTTGGTGCACAACACACCATGGGAAGTCAAGTCCAGTACGCCTATGAGGTCTGATCTGCAAGGTCATGGAGTCCATCATGGTTGCAGTCATAAACAGAGCTATTGGAAGCTGACATACACACAACCCTACCAACTGTGGTATGTTCATGTGCGGATCATGGTTCCCAAACATGCTAGACTGTTTGCAAGGCAGCCACCCAGGACATACATCAATGAACACATCTACACATGTGTCACATAGACATTGAATAGCCCTTTATCAGCATCCCAGACACATGTAGTATCCACAAAACCAATAAGCTCTGCATAAATATGTGTTGACATATGATGGAATGTGAATGTGTCCACAGATAGATCACACAAGGTAAGGATTCTGAGGTCTTATTCAAGCTGTTGACACCTGCTGACCCACATGGACCATTCCTGGAATGGCATAAAAGAAAGTGTACACACATCACCATGTCCAGTCTGATGATGTCACCATCCTACAAATACAGCAGGAGAAGAGAAACCAGCTAGTAAAGCAAATAGTGCACCGTGTTAATGCATCTCTCTCTAGTATCATAACATTGTTAGATAGGGGTTTGAATCCTGCAAACAGTGTGTGTATGTGTGCAATTGTCTTTGAAAGGAGTGTTCTTTTTGGAGACTGTGAAAACACACTAAAAAAGGTACATTCCTCTTTGGAAAGTCTGATGATGTCACCATCCTACAAATACAGCAGGAGAAGGAACACCAACCAGTAAAGCAAATAGCGCACCTTGTTAATGCGTCTCTCTCTAGTATCATAACTTAGTTAGGTAGGGGTTTGAATCCTGCAAATGTTGATTGTGTGCATGTCACTGTTGGTCAATGCAATGTGGGTTTTGCTTTTACCATGGTATGACATAGTATGATGACAACAGTAAGTGCATTGCGCACATCAGGTATCTGTTTGGCAAATATATATGTGTACATGTCCCCTCAATCAGTAAATAGGTGTGAAGCCTGCATACTACATGAATACATTTGTTTCCATCGACAGGTTGTGCCGCTGCTTCTCAGATCGTAGGTCACATATGTATGTATGTGACATGGCCATCCACTGTCGTGTTCTGTGTCCAAGGTCATCTGTGGCACACACACCCATGACAGTTACTTAAGAGTAGTGTGAGTGAGGGTATATGCCTGGGGTATATGTCAGATATGGTCATACACAACAAAGTCTGCCAAGAATGGACAGTCTTTATAGGTGTACGACTGCCTTGTGGATATGCATTTGGCCTCTAATGTCTTATGTGGTACACCTTGGGACTCCACAATACCTATGGATATGTGGATACCAAGGGACACATGACATAACATGGGTCTGTATGTACACAATGGTACCCAACATACATGTTGAGGGCTACCACCTGTGTGGTACTGATGGGATAGTATGTATAGTACATGAGGATGACTATGCCATAGTTGGCTTACTGCTATACAGCATGTATCAGACAACAGGTATCTGTCTGTATGATACCCTTGTGTATGATATGCGTCCCATCCAGGGAATGCATTATAGGCCAATCCATGCATTCCCAGATTTGGATGGGCACATCCCTAGTGTGTCTGCATGTACCTAAGGGGGCTATATGACACACAGGTGTGGTCACAGTAATGAGTGGCAGTCATTACCACTGGTTAGTGGTATAGTGTAGCACTGGAAGGATCCAATTGATACTGGGTTCCCTACTACTGTGTGTCACTTGTCAGGACATCATCCAATGATTGCTTATAGTCATGCTGTTGAGGTTGTGTATACTACCAGACCGCAAATCATTGACAGATATTAACAGTATCACCCACAGCATAGTGTCAACCCATGTCATACACACGTCTACCCATGTTAGTACATAACTGTAGTAGAATGCATACTGGCCATTGAAAGATGCTATGAGATGTTAACAATGTGTACAACAGGGTATGCCACATGCCCCATGTGTCCACTATGCACGTACATCCAGACAATGTGCACCCACCATGTTCACAGATGTACACTTGCTAATCTGTACTGCACACATCACACACGTACTGTCCACTCACTAACACATACTGGTAACACATCACACATCAGCCAAGTGGCACATGGGTGGATAATACATACTCAGACCTAACAGTGGTGTAAACAATGCTACATTGACAATCAGAGCTTTGATGCATAATGTCTGCTCAGATATACCTACAAGGATGTAGTTACATTTCCTTGTTGACAACTTGCTATTATTGCTACACTGCTATAGTGTCACCCTGTGCATCAGCACCATGTTAGGCTGTCCCTCCGTCAATAATGCAGATGACAGGAGGCGGCACAGGTATCATCATATGCACAGGGCGTTTTGTTGTTTGCCAGATCCTGATATTGACCCATCCAATCGACATGTCTGTGTGTGTGTGTGTGTGTGTGTGTGTGTGTGTGTGTGTGTGTGTGTGTGTGTGTGTGTGTGTGTGTGTGTGTGTGTGTGTGTGTGTTTGTGTGTGTGAGGGACAACAGTACAGCATGGGTCAATGTTGATGTAATGTGTGTGTGTATGTGTGAGCCCTAGTTGTTTGCTTAATGTGTGTATGTCTGCATGCACACAGCTCCACCATATGGCTGCCATATATGGTGGTTTGTGGGACAGCCACAGATTGTACCTGCTAGGCTGTACAGATCACTGTCTAAGGCCACAGACACAGTACCTGTGCCTGGCAGGGGTGCTACGGACAGTATCGGGTACCAACCTTGATTGGGTACTGTCATCAGAGGCAGAGGTATGACAACTGGACCCATGTCCCTGCTGGGACTGGCCAGAGCCACGTGCACGTGGTCTACTGGGACGGTCAATGGACAGGCCAGCACCAGCATTGCTGGGGCTGGTACTGCCACTACGAGAGCAGCTGTGAACTGTGGGCCATCTGCAACCACTGCCAGCTGTTGCTGGCATGTGTCCGCGTTGATGATGCAACCATCCCGCATGGTCCTGGCTCAAGGAAGACATGTTGTGGAGGGCATCTATTGTCTCCCCCCAATGTCTATCAATGACCTCGGTGTAAGTCCGGATGGCACCGGCAAGGTCACGGATGCTGTCATTGATAGCGGTGTAATGTGCCCTCTGCGCCCTAAGTCCCAGCCTGGTGTACCATTCCATACGTGCCTGAGCCTGCATTACAGCCCAGAACATAGTGGTCATCGTAAGACCTGTGAGGGCACGCCTGTCAGAGGCAATACAACCAGTGGTGCTCCCCCGAGAACCCCTGGACTTCTGCCTATGTGGTACCGTTCTGGGTCTAAGGCTATGGCTGCTGTGAGGGGATGCAAGTGCCATGGGTACCACACTCTTCTGGTCAATGCCAACTGTATGCTGTCCCTCGCCTATGGCCATTGGTGGTGAGGGATGTAATGGCAGTATGAGTGTGCACATAGATGGGGTTGAATGCTGTGTACTGTCGAATGGCGGACCAACAACAGACCCTGTCAAATCTCCCTGTGCCAAAATACGTATCATCATCACCACTATCCGTGGCAGTGGCTTCAGGTCGCCTGCTGTTTTCGCAAACCCCTAACTCAGCACCTGTGAGAGGAAGGCAGGAAACACACTTTATGGTCTGCACATGCACACATGCACACACGAACACATGCACACATGCACACATGCATACATGCACACATGCACACATGCATACATGCACACACACACACACAGGAACACATGCACACTCCTCACTACAGCAGATACACACACACAACAGCAATCCAAAACATACTCAATAGTGGTTGAAGGTGGGTGACAGTATCACAAGGCAAACAGTCATGTCACACATGTCAGCATGCAGAATAAGTGTTGATCAAGTCCATGCAGTGTGAGTGTAGGCAGCCATAGTTAATGACAGTGTACATGGCTGTGGTGCATGTGTGTACATGTTCAGTGATTGCCTACACCCTGGAACACAATGTGTACAAGGACACGACATTTCTGTTAAAGTATTATAAGCTCTGCAATGTCCTGTGCACCATCACTCATGGGTATACATACCATGGCTGCATGTGTTATATGTGTGTCACATGGATTTCCATGTCTTCTTGCAGTGTCTTTGTCTGTACCAGATAATTGTGGACATAGGTGTAGCACATGCATGCTATGTACAAAGACGGGATGAGTGGTGCATGTGTATGTGATGGAATACCAATCCTGGACATGGCCATTGTAACTGCATGGGGTGTAGTACCA
Source organism: Protopterus annectens (assembly GCF_019279795.1). Taxonomy (NCBI): domain Eukaryota; kingdom Metazoa; phylum Chordata; order Ceratodontiformes; family Protopteridae; genus Protopterus; species Protopterus annectens. Next base: position 996,172,556 of record NC_056739.1, on the reverse strand, counting down.
TTAGCCATCATCATCATGCATCACATGGTCACTCATAGCCACTAAAGTGTGCTAGACCACCGCCTAGCATGCTGTACTTGAATTGCAGTGCCGTGGCTAAGTTCACAATTACACAGCCACATTGCACAAGGGTGTGTGAGGTGCCCAATAGGGAGCATTGCCTAACATGACTGTGTTATGTGTTGAAGAGTGTTGCACAGCCCCATGCTAGGCCCCTACCCCTCAGGTATAATATGTGTGGTGTGTGGATGACATATGGGATACTGAAGTGTGACCTGGCAGCGGGTGTCTGGTTACAACATGTGTAGCATGTTGAGGTGTACTGCATATGACAATGCCTATCCAATGTGCAGTACAGTGTTGCCACATTTGTGTCTGATGCTCTGTGCATTGCATGTTATTGAGGCAGCTACTGACTTTACTGAGATGTTTAATGTCTCACAGCAAACATGTACAGCATGCATTATGCGTAGGTGTGTTATGTGTACATGGCCTACACCTCACCTATGACATCCACATTTCAATACCAATTTTAAAGTGTTAACACACTCACCAGCATGTGCCGTCTGCCCTGCTGTCACACCAGAGGGACCTACAAGAATATGACACAGTTTGTCAGTGGCCACAACTGTGTCATTGCTACTGTGAGTGTGCTAAACTACAGTAGAACAACAGGCATAGGTGTACAGATACTATTCACAATATCGGTATTCCACACAATAGACAGCACAACTGCTAAACACAGTACACATCTCACATATGCATAATCTAACAATACAGGTAACAGTAGTCTACAGCTAGGGCATGTTACCTGCACGCTCCATGTCACCATGCTGGGTGGCTCCGGCCTCCATGATGACACATGTGTGATGTTGTTGCTGTTGTAGGCCAGGAGCCAACACACTTAGGAGCAGTTCCTCCACTCTGGTGAGGGGTGGATGTATGGCCACCCCACCACCTGTGGCAAGCTGTTGTCTGTGGATATCAGACGCATGCCACCGGACATGTCTAATTAAATCACTGCAGTGATGGCGTACCTGCTCATATGTCCAGTTATGCATGCCTATGTCATTTACCTGACGAACAAGATCTTGCCACAGTGCAGTATGCTCCTGCTGGTGTTGGCTGGCCCTAGAAAACAGCAGGATATAGCACTGAACCAGGCTGTGGTGGATTTCCTGTTCCTTTGCGGCTGTGTAGGAGGGATTCCTTTGATGAGCCATAAGACTGGAAGACAAGTAAACGATATGTGTGAGCAAGTCATGTGGCACACAATATTATACATTTCAGATATCAGTTAACTGCCATATATAGCATCTGTTCATCTGTCAGAGGATACATACATTCAATACCACATATCAGTGCTCAGCCCAAATCTGGCTGACAGTTCCTGCCACACTCCATATAACAAACCAGTATACACCAGTACTCGGCACAGTGTTTGGGATCCAATGCACAGCCTTGCCAGGGGGGTACATATCAAGCTAATGCATGAAGAAATATGTCATCCATTGCCAATGAATGTGAAGTACAGTTACAGTATGATCAGTAACCCACCCTAGTCGTTGATGCCATACCCCTACCTAACATATGTGCACAGTTGTTAATATAGCTGGCATACTGCTGTAACAGAGTATACATGTTGCTAGGTACACATGCAAACCCTGCAACACACATGTGATTGCGGACATGGTACAGGCATCATTACACACACATCAGACATTCATACAACACACAATGTATGCTGACACAGATACGCATTTCCTGTGTACCTTACAGTACTGTGTGCCCCTACTTACAGATACCTATGCCTGAGGTATGTAATCTGTGCAAACTACAGGAAACACACAAGACAGTGTTACCAAGGAATGTGAACATACACCATACTGTGCTGTTTAGGCCTACAGCTTCAGGTAGTACAACAGTGCAAATGTCAGCTGGATTCACCAGCAGTACCACTTACTGAGCATACATGTATTGCTTCAGCCTACGATGGGACACCACAGCCGTACACAAGGAACTATGTCACAACATATGCCATCCTACTATGTCTGCATCCCAATAACTGACACATCTTTCTCTGGCCTCACACCTAAGACACAAACGGCCATGACAGAAACAACCTCACACTAAGCTATCACACCGTTACAGACCTTGCACACATTCGCTGTCACACTCATTCCACCTCACATAGCAGGTATTGCACTAAGTACATGTGTGTGTGCATTGTGTCATAGGTAGGTAATACGCTATTGGCCCTAGGGCCTACAGCAGCCTAGCCATATGCTACCCTGGCCTTTGACACACATGTAATTTGATTTCATTTGCTCCTGTCAACTGGATACACAGAGGTGATTCCCAGGGCATGCTACCTATCCCACAGACAATCATCAGGGGTATGTATGACATCTGCTACTGAGGAGCCTTGTTTGTTAATGCTGTGTGGTTTACTCCAGAGTATGGCATATTTGCCAATAGGAGCCTATCCCTCCAGCATGTGCTGTTTACTGAGGTGGCGGGGATTAGGGACCTAGGCCATGTAGCCCGGTGGGATTGTGAGGTGTTGACATGGTGGCTGTCTGACTGCTATGGGTGTGACATGCCTCTGTATGTTCGGCAGTGGTAACCTCTGGGTGGCCGGTATGTAATGCACTATAGCTGTGGTTATGTGAGTCAGTCTGCATAGGGTATGTGTTTGAGGGCAGTATTACTCTTTGTGAGGTATGTCTGTGGCCTTTCCACTTGCTGTAGTTGTCATGTGAGGTACATACCACATGGGGCATTGTGATGAGTACAGGGGAACACTGACCAATATTTCTGTACATGACACATCGTTTGTGATGACATGTACCACATAGACAGATTACAAGACTAGTGTGGCACTGTGAATATCAAAGGGGAGGCTACTGTCCACCTGTGTCCCATGTTCCCTTCTGACACCTTCAGTGTTAGGCAGGCAACCACCTATCTGGTAGTTAGTGGGTAAAGTGTTTTGGTATGGGGTATGGCACTGCAGTATCAACTGGTGTTCAGTCCATGCCTTGGTCACCAGGCACCTGTTGCAATACGTCTGACCCCGTGTCTCCCTCTCTCACTATACACATTATATATATATATATATATATATGTATATATATATATATATATATATATATATATATATACACACACACACACATATATATATATATATATATATATATACATATATATACATATCTATATATATATATATACATATATATCTGTATATATCTATATATCTCTATATATATAGCTATATGTGTATATATCTATATATCTATATATAGCTATATATGTATATATCTATATATCTACATATCTATATATATCTATATATATACAACTGTTTCATAATTGATATTCCCACCATGAAAGGTGGGCAGTATATGTTTATAGGGTGCATGTATATGTACAGCAATGGACTTTTACAAGTATGTGTATATATATATATATATATATATATATATATATATATATATATATATATATATATATATATATATATATATATATATATATATATATATATATATATATATATATATATATATTTATATATATATATATATTGATATATATATATATATGTATATATATATATATATATATATATATATATATATATATATATATACACATACATATATATATATATATATATATATATATATATATATATATATATATACATATACACATACTTGTAAAAGTCCATTGCTGTACATATACATGCACCTATAGGCACATATACTGCCCACCTTTCATGGTGGGAATATCAATTATGAAACAGTTGTGAGACATACAATTATGTAATGATATTGCACAGTATTGTGCAGAATGCATTTTGCTGTCCTCAGGCCATATAGCTGTAGCAGACCTCACTGGCTGTAACTCAGTCCCACAGCATTTAACCACCACATGACATGTCCCTGCACTGCTTGCTGTTTTCAATGCCACACACTACAACCTACATAGATATGTGCACATTGCAACCTTCAAATACATATATATGTCCAGCCTTCACTAACAGTTGCAGTATGTCCCTTGCCCTATGCACATCTGCATATACATATAGATACGGACTGCTACCACATATGGAAGGTTCACAGTATGTAGAGTACCCTTCAGACACATCATTCGGATGCCAGCAAATACATCTCTGTTATATACCTTACCTGTTGACGGTTTTTTTTTTTTTTTTTTGGTTGGTGCCTCCAACTGCCTCGGTTTGTTTTTTTTTGGTTGGTGTCTCCAACTGCCTCTGTTTGTTTTTTTTGTTTTGGTTGGTGTCTCCAACTGCCTCTGGTTTTTTTTGGTTGGTGTCTCCAACTGCCTCTGTTTGTTTGTTTGTTTGTTTGCCTGTCTGTCTGTCTCTCTCACTCTCTCTCTCTCCAGTTGCTGCAATGATATTATTGCATGTGTGGACAGCAAGTACAGGCTGCTTTTGTAGGTATCTGCACATGTGCAATGTGATGGCCTCTGCACCAATTAGAGCCCACCATTTAGTAATTGCATGCAGCCTGCTGTGTGGTAACTGCAGTTCTCACTGTGATTTCAGGACACTGCTATAAAATGATAGGTTAGGTAGGCATAGGCCTTTCAGTTTTGCAAGGTGGGGACCATGCTTGTTTGCTGTGGACACTGTTGTGTCAGTCAGAAGGTTGGTATATGTCTCATATCTGAAGCTGGGTTGTAGCCAGTGAAATGCATGTTGTACTGAAACCTGACTGTTGCTTCTTCCAGTACACTCTTCTCGGTGTGTAAGTTTACTCACACCTCCTAATGCTAACACTGGATACATGGGAGTATGTACTTTCTTTTGGAATTAGGGAATTAACTGGCATACAATAGTAGTTATTGCAATGTATTCCTATGGCTTTCCTATTTTCCCTTTACATTCACTCCTTGTAATGCATGTTATATTTCTTTATTGCAATGTATTCCTATGGCTTTCCTATTTTCCCTTTACATTCACTCATTGTAATGCATGTTATATTTCTTTCAGCACCAAGTTGTTGTATATCTGCTGTGGCTTAGTTGTACATCATGCAGGCTGGTGAGTCCAAGGTGTATGGTTTGGGACTGACAAGGGTATTTTATTTTGCTGCTGAGCAGTACAAGGGCAGTTGTAAGCACATTTGCATGGGTTTGCGCAACGCTTAGCGATGCTAAGCTATGCTTAGCTTAGCTTATTGTATTTTAGCAATATTAAGCTATGCTTAGCTTAGCTCATTTTATGTTAGCAATACTAAGCTAAGCTTGGCGTAGCTTATCATATCTTAGCAATGTTAAGCTAAGCGCACACATGCGCACACTGGTGCAAACCCGCTTACTACTGTTTACAAGTGCTCACTCCCGCTAACCTCCGCACTCATGTCTTTGACAGAAAAGTAAATGGGGAGATAGGAATGTGGTGATAAAGGGTGCACAAACAGGGGAAGACAGTAGGGAAACCAGCTTGGGATGTACACGATGGGTGTGGAGAACGTCCATAGCTGCCCATTTCTTAACCAGCAACAGCTGTGCATATGCAATACATTAGGTGGGATATTTGAAACCTTCCACCCCTGAGAGAGGGGTGAGGACAACTAAGTATGTTGTACTACCAATTATGAATATCAGGCACATGCACTGTTTGTGAACTGCTATACTGTCATTAGTACGTTACTCACTTCTGAACAGTTTGTGGTTTGTGTTGACATTAGCACAGTCTGCTCAGGACAACTGGACATATTTCTGTACTGTGTATGCCTACCTACATCCTTAGTTGTGCCTGACTACACGGGTATATAGTACCTTTGGGTAGGGGTGCAGAACTGTAGAGTGCATTCTTTATTATCGTGTGATGTTTATCTTACTGAACATGCAGAGTTGCTGTGTACCTGTAAGTCTATGAAGGCTTGTAGTCTGCCTGAGTAGCTCCCACCTGTGGACATATCCAGATGGGAGACAGAGGTCAGCCTAGTATTCTTTGACTGTGCACCACAGCAGTCTTTTCAGCACCTGAACAATGGCATTGTCACAGGTGATTGCTAGCAGTACATGGCTACATCCTTTTATATTTCTGTGTTGTACTTCTACATAAGGGCATGCTTGTGGGATTCATTCAACAGCTATTTGCAGAGTGTGTAACAGCAGACAAGTTGATATGCCTGTGTGTTTCTGACTCTTCCAGGCCTCAGATACTCTCATGTATATATTTGTACAGCGTCAGGGAAAGGTACATATAACTGGGTTACACCTGTGATATAGTTCAGACATTTTGCAGGTCAGACTTTGGGGGATTCAGAGCATATGTATTACTACACATTTTCTGACGTGCAAGCGGTGTCTACTCTCACTTATTGACATTTGTCATTAAGTGAGATTCAACACTTTTCTGCCTACTGTTAGTACATTTCACAGGGAGTCAGAGGGGCACAGCTAACATTTGTTTACAAATCAGGGTCATCACTGTAGAGCAGTCACTGTTGGGCAGTCTGGCCTGTTACCTATACAAATATGCCAGTGTTTATCCTGCTCTGATACTGTGTGGGGTTTGTAAGCTGCTACTGTAACCTTATTCCCTACTAGCATGGCTGATTCTCTTTTCACAGTCATGTCATGTAATTCCACAACACCTACTGGTTAAGGCCCACAGAACAAGATTTGTGTTATGCCATTCCTATTTTCCCTTTACATTCACTCATGGTAATGTGTGATATATTGCTTTCAGCACTGATTTATTGTATATCTGCTGTGGTGTAGTGGTACTTCATGCAGACTAGTGTGTCCAAGGTCCTGGGTTCAAGACTTACAAGGGTAATTTATTTTGCTGCTGAGCAGCACAAGGGCCTTGTCATACAGAGTGAGTAAGGCACTTTTAAGCAGTTGTAAGCGGGTTTGCATGGGACTGCGTGATGCTTAGCGATGCTTAGCTAAGCGCACACAAGCTCACACTCGAGCACCCCCGCTAACTACTGCTTAAAAGTGCTTACTACCGCTAACCCCCGTGATAATTTCTTTTAACGAAAAGAAAATGGGGAGATAGGAAAGTGGTGAAAAAGTGGGCACAAAGAGGGAAAGACAGTAGGGGAAACCAGCTCGGGATGTGCAGGATGGGTGTAGGGAATGTCCATAGCTGCCCATTTGTTTACCAGCAACAGCTGTGCATATGTATGAAATTTGGTGTGAAATTTGAAACCTTCCACCCCTGAGAGAGGGGTGAGGACAATAAAATATGTTGTACTGCCAATTAGAATTATCAGTTTACATGTCCAGCGGACATGTGTGTGAATTGGGCAGCTATGAATGGGGAGTACTTTTTTTGTGGGAACAGATTGCCCTTTTTTTATTTTTTTTTTTCATGTGAGAGTGGAATGTGAGGTAGAGGAAGTAGGTATATTTGGGGAGGAAGGTTGGAGAGCTAAACAGACAAGGCAAACAAGATGCATACAGGGGCGGAGTTTGACACATGGGGTGGGTGAACACAATTGATGGGAAAGGATGTTTGGAAATCGCAAGCCCATGAGCCCACAGATGGTAACAGTGGAACTGAGATCCCCACCCATGGGCAGTCACCACTGCACCTTCACAGCCCCGAGGGTGGCTGTGCTGGGGGCAGAATAGGATGGGCAGGCTCACCCGAGAGACACGCCACTCTCGCCTCAAGCTGGCGTAGGGGATCAGCGACTGAACGCTGGATCTCCCTACGCACCACAGCCCGGACCCTTTGAAGGGTGACAGGTGGCCCTTCTCCGCTCATGCTTGCATGGGGGGGGATGAACCCCATCCCCTGCAGCGTTTCCACCTGAAGGTGGCACAGGACCAATGGAGGAGCGGAGCCCGGGCTGGGCACCGGAGTTGGGGGTGCCAGGTGCACTCGCCAACTGAGGAGGGACAGGTGGGTCCGCTGGGACCGGCCTTCCCATACGTTTTGTGATTAGGTGTGTTTAATTACAACATAAACAACAGCATTCCAGATTAGTTGTAACAGCATGCAGTAATATTCCCATTAACCCAACACACCAAGGTTCCAACAGTTAAACAGCAAGCATAACACATGCATATATTGAACGACAGTGGATATTCAACAGCATGCAGGGATGTTTGGTAGCAACAGGCCACCATGAACGTGGTGTATGAACAGGGCACATGCATCAACATCAATGCAAATATTTATAACACAATAGGACATATGTCCTAACAAATATTTAAGGTTACACATACCCATTGAGGTGTGGAATTGCATGGTTTATGCACATATGGTAGGATGTAGAAAAAACCTCGGTTAACATCTTATAATGACCTTTTAGTCTACACTACATTCCCAGTCAGTGCAAGTGTATATCCCCTACCTGTGTTATTATACTTGCCACCATACATTAGGTTGTGTCATGGGTTTGGCTGGTTCAATATATGCCTGACCTATATCTGACATACTAACTGTCCAGGATGCAGATGTTACTGCTACATATTTCTTGTTTGCATTTATATTTCTTTATATACATATCTTGGATGTTTTCACATGACATTTTCACTTCGATTTGTACAGAACCCTGCTCAAATTCTAAACCTACCATCCTAGAAAACAAAAATGGGAAGAAACTAAGGGTAATGCTGCTCAATGCCAGAAGTCTAAATCTCAAAATGCATGCACTCAAGGCCCTTCTCAGTATGGAGAACATCGATGTCTGTGCTATGACTGAAACCTGGTTCAAGGCTCCTGAGAGCACCCCGGCACTATCAGGTTTTACCTCATATCATGCGTTCCGGCCCCAAAACCCGGATCACACCACAAAAGGAGGGGGTGTATCCATATTCATCAAGGATACCCACACCTCCAGGTTGGTGGCAATGCACGAAGCATTGGAAACCATCCAGGTGCAATTAACCATAGGCAAAACTGCTCTACAATTTGTAGCATGCTACAGGCCACCCTCTCAAACTCAGGAACCCCACACAGCCTTCCTGAAGACACTGGAGGGTATAAATGTATCTCCAAACACCATTATATTGGGTGACTTCAACTAACCGAATATAGACTGGGAACATTACTCAAGCCCAAACTTTCTAGCCCAAAGGTTCCTGGAGTTCATAAATTCAAATGCCATGGAACAACTAGTCACCATTCCCACAAGAGGAGAAAATATACTAGATCTCATCATCACAAACATGGGGACAAAATGCTCCACACGAAGTATATCCCTCACTGGTGAGCTCAGATCATAAACTAATCTCACTGGATATCCACATCCCGCCCCCACCCCAAACAAAAAAGACCACAGTGAAGAACTTCTCTAAAGCAAACTTCACACTACTCAAGACTGGTGTGGTATCCTTCAAGGTCCCCAAGCCAGTGGAAACCACAACCCAAGCTGCGGAAGCCCTTACAAATGCCTTCTACGAACACCTCCAGGACTGCATGGATCAGGCAATCCCTAATAAAACCAAGACTCTTTCCACCAAGGGCAAACGTCCAGTCTGGTGGACCCCAGCCATAAACAAACTTTACAATAAGAGGAGAAAGCTGTTACATGATAGAGCAAAATCCATAAGAGAAGACACCTTTGATCATTATTAGTAAAAAAATATGAGCACTCATAAAATCATCCAAGGACAACTTTGAGAGAAAAATTGCCATAGATTCAAAAGACAATCATAAGGCCTTCTTCAGCTATGTTAGAAATCTGGGTGGAAACTCCCAGATATGCTCAGAATTAGTCCAAAATGATACAAAAATCACTGAACCCACAGACATTGCCAACATACTGGCAGACAGGTTCAGTGCAAACTTCACCCCCCTCTCCCCCCAAAAAGGAGAGATAACTATCCCAGTGGAGTGCAGCCTCCCAGACATCTCCAATGCACAGGTGAAAGCTGCTCTCTCTAAAGCTAAAAACACAGTATCAATGGGACTGGATGGTGTCCCGGGCTGTGTGCTACACGAACTCAATGAGGAACTAAACCCGCACATAAGGCAGCTGTTTAATCTTAGCCTTACCACAGGATACGTGCCCAAGGAGTGGCGTACAGCAACTGTGGTCCCACTCCACAAAGGCGGTGCCTCTACGGACCCTGGTAATTACTGCCCCATAAGCTTAACAAGCCTGGTCTGCAAAGCTATGGAGAGGATCATAATGGAACTCATAAACAAAGACATAGGGGACTTGCAGACATTGGACCCGACCCAGTTTCGCTTTGTCAAGGGCAGATCATGTCTTTTGAACTTGGTTGACTTCTTCGAAACAGTCACCAAGGCCATTGATGAGGGAAAGGCAGTCCATACAGCCTACCTTGACCTTGCAAAAGCTTTCGACACAATACCCCACTCAGGTATTATAGAGAAACTTACCAGCTTAAATGTAAACCCATATGTCACAAGATGGGTTGCAAACTGGCTAAAGGACAGAACCCACAGGGTTAGAGTAGCTGGCCCCATGTCAGACTCCAAGCCGGTCACAAGTGGTGTCCCACAGGGCTCAGTCCTTGGCCCCCTGTTGTTCGGCATCTACTTCTCAGAAGTACAGGCTAACATAGGAGGACTACGGCTGACAAAGTTTGCAGATGACTGCAAACTGGGAGCCATAGTGGAAAGTACATCGGACACAGATATCCTTCAGAGGGGTCTCACGGAAACTGATAGCTGGTGCCAGAGCCATGGCCTGAAGTTAAATGCCAAAAAATGTATAGTCATACCCTTCGGGAAAAACAAGGTAACCCCAAGCTACCATATAGGTGGCAATCCACTAAGCACAGAAGAGGTTATCAGGGACCTGGGGACCCAGGTTTACAGTGGCCTTTCTTTTGACACTCACATTGCTAAAGTGGTTAGAAAAACCTTCTACATTGCCCACCTGATCATGAAGGGATTCACATCCAGATCAAATGAGGTCATTGTTCCCCTGTACTCTTCACTTATCAGACCAATGATCGAGTACAATGCCCCATTTCGGATGTATCTCACCCGACACCTGCAGCAATTGGAGAGACCCCAAAAGTTCCTCACCAAAAGGATAAAGGGACTCCAAAATCTGTCATATGCTGCCAGACTGAAGAAACTCCAGCTCTATTCAGTCGCATACCATCTGCTCAGAGGTGACCTGTGCCTGACATACAAGGCCATGTCCAACCCGGAATTAATGGACATGCTCCACCTCAAAAAATCCAAATCTACCAGATCCACTAGAGCAAGTGACTTAAACCTTAGCACGGATATAAATAGGACATGCTGGAGGGATAGATTTGTCACCCAGAGACTCCCTATGTTGTGGAATAAAATCCCGGTCCATGTGAGGCAGAGCACCTCGCTGGCTCTGTTCAAGAGAAATCTTGACCGGTGGATGGGAGATCGTAGGTTTACCCTGGGAATCATCTCTGTGTCACTGCTGGACAGAGGCACAACAAACTAATGGGCACAGTATTTTTTAACATAAGGGGTGGCGTAAGCCACAAAAACTCTGGGCTAGGCTTATAAATGCCTTAGGGCAGATAGCCTAGTATAAACCTATGAACCTATGAACCTATTTCTTGACACACACTCACATTTCTGGTGAATAATTACATGCTACATGTGTGCCAGGTTTACTTATTCATGCCAGCCAGTAACTGACTATTGTGGACTGTATATATGTTTCACAGCTACTAGCACTTCCATCACCCACTTTATATGGGACTGCATAACTCTGGGTTGCCAGCACATTTTCAAACAGTACTGTTTGTATAATGCAAAGGTACAACAACATTTCAGACTCTGTGACACAGACACACTCTGGGTTTTAGACCTTTATTAATGACATTGCACACTTTTCCACAGGCTCACTCCTTTATTTGTTTTAACAGTGTTTATGGCAGACATGTTCAAGACATATTATACTTTTATTAATAGGTTAGAACAATCTTTTTTCAGGCTCACTCACTTATGTTATATGACAGTGCCTGCAGGGATATTATTCCAGACATATGTTACCTTTCTTAATGGGTTACTACACTCTTTTTCTTCCTCTCTGACGTTTTTATCTGACAGTACATGCAGAGAACTTATTCAGGCAATTCTATGCCTGTTTTACTGGACTACAACACTTTCTTTCATGCTCCCTCCCATATTTTATATAACAATACATGCAGAATAATCACTAACCTGCCTGGTGGCACAACCTTAGCAGCCTATCAGCATAGGCTTGCTGATTCTCAGCACGGCCACCTGCAGCTGTAAAGTAAATGAAGGGATATTGAGAAATACCTATCCGATATACATACTCCATTATCAATTCTTACATACTGCATTCCATGGCTACATACTCAGTTGTGGGGCATTCTGCATCCCACTGGCCTCCTGTATCCACTGGCTCAGGTGGTCCTGCTTTCATCTCTTCAGGTCTGCATGGTGGTGACGGACCTGCTCACCAGTCCGAGGAATGCCTGTGGCACTGGTGAGGTCACGAGCTAACTGGTTCCAAGCCTCTGCCTTGTACTCCATCCCTTGTAACTGGCCCTGCAGGAGTCTTGTCTCGTGATGGTGGACAAGGAGCCAAACCATGTATTTGGACTCCTCGATGCCCCAATGTTGCGCTCGGAAGCATGAACCCTTTCCTGCACCTGCCATTCTGACTGCAAATGTGAGCTACAATAAGTTATGGAGAGTATTCCCGCCTATGGGGCTTAAATATGCTGCATTTCCCATACGTTTTTGTGATTGGCCGTTTTGTAAAATTCTCGGCTGATGGCAGACCTGCTTAGTAATGGTTAAACTACCATTCGTAAGTTTATGAATGTTAATAGTGGCTGCTTCCCCTATGGGCACAGTATTTTTTCATATAAGGGGTGGCGTAAGCCACAAAAATTTGGGCTAGGCTTATAAATGCCTTAGAGCAGATAGCCTAGTATAAACCTATGAACCTATGAACCTATGTTGTCATGGCTTAGTGGTTCTGTGCTTTCATTATGATGCAAAGGGTCCTGGGTTCGAACCTTGTCATTCTTTTATTTTAATACTGTCTAGACAGGCTAGGGGGTATGGCTGCGTTTAAGCAACTTAGCTCTACATTGCTCCCTGGTGCCCTACGGTACCCTGGTTGGGGCGGCGCCCACGTCCGCGCAAATACATTGCACTGAGTAAAGCGCTTTTAAACTTTGGGCAACTCTATTTAGCTGGGTAAAGCGCTATTAAACTATGGGCAACTCTGTTTAGCTGGATAGAGCACTATTAAGCTATGGGCACTTCTGTTTAGCTGGGTAAAGCGCTATTAAACTATGGGCACCTCTGATTAGCTGTGGAAAATGTTGCTTAACACCAGGCTATCTGAGTCCTTTAAAAATATATATTTTGTTCACTGATACATTGGCCATGTCACTGCTTTTAATAAAATTTTATCATATATGTCTGATATTATTTGAAATACTGATTTAAAACATAAATAAGAAGGGGAGTGGTGGGACTCAAACCATGAATGCCTTCTCTTTGTGCATACGCTCTACCATTACACTATTGTAATTTGGTGTGATTTGCATAAACATTCTTTTTTATGCTCTTCCATGTCAGAATAGCTAACTCTAGCTAAGCAGTGGGCACACCCACGCACACATGCGCAAATACGGGCAGCTATATCATGGATTTAAAAAAATATATATAATTATTTATTTTATATAAGTGTGATGGGGGTTTACAGTGTCAGGGAGTGTGGTGTTGGGTGCAAGTACATTTGAGCGAACTCGATCTTGTGTGTTGACATTTTTCTTTTTATAACCTTGCAGGGGCGTGCACATTTAGACTGCTCGGCAGTCGGACACGCCCCCTGCTTTCCTACTCAGTCCATGTAAGAGTTACGTTTGAGTCAGCGTGCCCTCATGAATATTCACGGCACGCTGACATCAAACCGTTCAACTGCAGACACCGAGTAAGACTTATTAAGTCTTACACGGAGGATTAGTGAATCCGGGGGTACATCTATATCTATGAAAATGTATCACACAAACACTGCCTCACATACATACACACACACACACACACACACACACACACACACACACGCACACACACACACACACACACACACACACACACACACACACACACACACACACACACACACGCACACATACTGTGTGTGTGTGTTTCTTTATTTTAGGATATATATATATATATATATATATATATATATATATATATATAAATATATATATATATATATATATATATATATATATATATATATTTCATAGCATTTTATTTACCCAAAGAGGCTTGTGGGCATGTCATCTCCCAGTTATCATAGCTTTTCTTTGCTGAGAGATATGATAACTTTCTACTTGCATTTTTATTCTACCAGTGTTGTCAATGTACTATGGCTTTGATATGCTCACTTTAAAAATACCATCATTCTGTGAGCACAGATATCCTTGATTCACAGTCTAGACCATTAGGTTTAAACACAAGCTAGTGTCAATAAGAGGGAGGGAGGGGAAGATGGAGAGAGAAAGAGAGAGAGAGAGAGAAAGAGGGAATGAGTAACAAGAGAATGAGATCCAGATGTAAAAAGATTATGACCTGAATGATATATTGTTTTCAGAGTAAGTCCTTAAGTCTAATTTTTTTTACCAGTGAGAAACATTGTTACAATTTGTGTTCATGGCCATGTTGTCCGGTCCTGATATCCTGTTATTATAGACAGGAGAGCAAAATAATTTTAATCGGCACACTGCAGTTATGATGCACACTATTGAGAAGTGTCTAGACCCATTACATTCAAAAGTGCATTAGTAGTGGTATGTTGCATTTTATATGAAGGCAAACTGGTTCTCTCATTATAAATCTATTTTGTAATGGTTCTAGGCAACTGACATTTTCATTTTGCTAATGACAGAGATGCTGGCAGGAGAGCTTTACCTGGACATTGATTGCATATTTAACAATAAGATAAGGCCTCTGGGTTATCTCCTAATGACCTTATTTGGAAGAGATTGCTGAATTATGTAAAGCTAAGTGGTTGAAACTATTCCCTAAAGACTCATTTTCAGCTCGGATATAGTGTAAAGGTAGAATTCTCCCTCTGGGGCTGTTGAGATGAGAACAGGCATCTCCTGATTACTGTATGAGGTGGAGACAGGGATGTAATGTGAGCACTCAAGGCTAACTTGGCATGAAGTTAGAATATCATTGCTGGCAGGTTAGTGTAGCAAAAGTTATAGGAGTAGAACATTTCCATACAATTTATGGAACTTTGATATTCTGCAGATATTCTGAAGTCTGCCTGGTGGCAGAAAAATCTTTTAGACCCTGAAGCTCTGTTTGACCAGCCGAACTTTCAGCAGCAGCTTATGAGATGCATAATATATTCGTGCAATAATAAAAATTCCTTTTTCACTGTTACCATGCATAAACACAATATGCATAAACTTACAACATGAAACTGGTCATATTTCCATTTCAGACACTATACGATATTCTCTTATTTTATTAGTGCAAATGTCCTTTCATTTTTCATCACTGTTTGATGACATTACACCTGTATATTTCCATAAGCTGAATATTTTGAGTGGCTGTAATAAAGTGACTCTTGTCACTGTTGTAAAGGATGAAAAAAAATCATAAAGGTGCAAATGGATGTTTCCGTGTTTGCATGCATTGTATCCATTCCTTAAGTTATTTTTAAATCATGTACTTTCTTAGATGATTTGATTTTATACTTACATTTTGCAGTATTGTGATACAATTAATGTATTCATTTACATATTCATCATTGCAGTTATTAAGTACTACGTTTTCCTCTTTTCTCGAATCTTTATTATAAAGAAATACACTGAATCTGAAATGTCCAGTTACAAGTACAACAAATGTTTCTTGTACTGTAAATATCAGATGGTGAATGAACTGAGGTGGATAATTTAAACAGCTGTTATTGCAATAGCTTGTTGAGAAATACATTTAGGACATTAACCGTGCCAGAAGAGATTTTGCAAGCTGTTGTATTCTGTTACCCTGTTTTTGCTTAAAGTAATCTTTAAGATGTCTACACTACTGAGGTCATCTTAGTATAAAGCATTCATTTGCAGTTGCACACCAAAGTAAAAGTGTGAAAAGTAAGGAAATGTTTCCCTCTCTAAAAGGTACTGCAAAATTATCAAGGAAAAATGTTATTACTAAGATCTAAACTTCACACAGAAGAACAGGAATTCCATCAAACCAGGAGGGAAATTAACAACAATGATAGGGTAACTAACTATAGCTGAAGAATGGAGACTTCACACATACTACAAAGAAGGAGTATTAGCTAAACTGACTGTAGTAGAAGTAGTGACTATATTAACAGAGATAAAACAACTGGAATTGAGATCTTTAGAAAAGGGTAGGAGCAAATTACATCGGAAAAAATAGGAATTGTGGGATCAATATATACAGGAGAGGAATGAGATTTAAAAGAAGGCGTAATTTAAATGGACTATGTAATGTCTGTCTGACAATGATTGGGTAGATTATAAGCGGTGTATAATTTTTGCAACTAAAATTATGCCAGTATGGTTTGTGATGTATAATGCATTTAACTAAGGTAATGTTAATATGGTTTTTGTTTCATTTATATAAATGTATGATTGCCTATTTCATAAGTGATAATTTAATAAAGATGCTTCTTGTTTAAAAAAAAAAAACATTTTTTTCAGTTATTTTTGACACCTATATGGTGGTATCTGGAAAAGCACACTAATTAGGAGGGGAAAGAACATACAAAGTATGAGAGCAGGCTGAAAAATCAAACAATTGTTTTGTTTTACACTTTATGAAAAACAGAAACAAGAAGGCTGATATGGTGCAAATAGATAAAGGGACAGTGGGGTGAAGTGGAGAGGAGCACACCAACAAAAAAGGATATATATGGCTAGCAAAAGAAATGGGAAGACTAATAAAAGACAAGGCAGAACGGCTAAATGAAATGCCAAGAAGAAATAACAAGAATCTGACAGTGATGCTTTGACCCATACTGACAGAGATCTAAAAAAGGTTACCTGCAAAGAGGATTACAGATGGACCACATTAGTGTCTACACAGATAGTGAGGAAGTACAGTCACCTCCAGCAATTAATAACTAGTCATCCTCACTTCAGTAGTTGGAAAGTCGAAGCCAAAAATTCTCAGGTAGAAGCTGGCACCATTCCTGGAGAACATTATATGGCAGGATATAAACCAGCCCATATTATTTATTTACTATTTCTTTTTTATTTTATTTTATACTCAGCAAGAAAATGTACTGGATCTCAAAGATCATTTGCAGCTAAATTCTAACTATAGTAATAAAACAGGATTGATAAGAAGTAGTAAATATTACATTACAATAGAAATTACTATAAAAAGTTGATTTCTCATTCCCAGGTGTATCATGGATCACAGCTCCAGTTTTAGCCAAAAAATTAATGGAGGTCAAAGGCCCATTCAGGGGTCCTTGCTGATGTGGCCAAAGTAAGACTAAGGTAGAGATTTTGTTGTGTTTGGCGAAATCAAAGGAATGCCTGGCAGGGCCTACAGGTGAATTAGCATTTTAAAACCAAGAGTTTGGGCTGTTTGTATACTGAAATCTATGGACTGTGAGGCTTTGTAGGCATGTACTCCTATATATATATATATATATATATATATATATATATATATATATATATATATACCTCTACATGAAAAAATACACATTGTCAACTGGCACATTGTCGATGTCAAAATGTCAAAAACACTGGCATCAACATGCAAGCATGCATGCATGCACTGTGAAACAGCCTCAGCACATGTAGTCTTTTACTTTTAAAAAATGTATAATAGATATTGCCACTCAAACTATTAATTATGCATACTAACTCCAAGAGCATATGTGGTCGACTAGACACCAGGTCACTAGTACCCAGATGGACACACACAAACACACACACACACACACACACACACACACACACACACACACACACACACACACACACACACACACACACAGACTCATCATATATACTCTCGACTGGCATGTGGTCGAAAGACAGTTTTCAAACGGGCAGAATGCTTACTCAAAATACATCAACTACACTACAATGAGTGGGTAGTGTAGTTTGATTATCTGTGCTTGGCATTGTGAACGGAAATTGCGGTTCAATGAGGAAGAGGGAATTAACCCGTTTCCTTACTATAGTGTGATCTCGGAGTTAGTATATATAATTTGCAGGGGTGTGGAGGCACAGCCCTGCAAAATAGTAAACTACATGCACCGTTTAATAAGGAATGTCACTGTACAGTAAGCTGTATAGTATGGGTCACTGACGTCACCTCCTGCTATGTCGAATACATTGAACTACAGTTATCGATGTACTCAGTTTTAACCTGGCTGCATTTTTGCCATTCCAGATAGAGGATTTCGGGTCAAACATGTGACCAGCTGACGTATGCAGTTTCAAGGTTTCTATAGTAAACCTGTATATGCATGTATGTATGCATGTATGCATATATATATATATATATATATTTTTTTTTTTTTTTTACAGACTGCAGTGAGTTGAGAAGGGCTAACGTTTTTCATTATCAACTTTGCCTGGTATAATAAATAACATTTTACGTTGAGAAATCAAAAACACAAGTACCTCAGAGCCAATAGTATGTATAAAAAGTCGAGCTGCCACAGTAGAAGGAAAATTCTTTATTGCAAGGACAAAGTGAGCACTTTCACGACCTTCCTGGTCGTTTCATCAGACTTAGTAAAATATCCCATACCTTCCTTGATATATATACTTTCAAAGAATATACTTTCAAAGTAACCAATCAGTTAAGACAATTACATATTTATATCACACTCAATTAATTTAAAAATAGTAGAAAAAAACATAAATAGACATAAAATTGTTAAAATCAGTTTGCAATTTCAAATGTGAATGCCTATAAAACCATGTAGAAGGGAATTAGTGCTTTAAGGCTCTTACCTTTAAAAATGGTTTCAAAGAAGCAGTTTCATTAATGCTTGGGGGTTTGTCTGCATTTAGTTTAAGAATCCATTTTTGCTCAGCCTCTTCTGTTCTGTTTCTAATGTTACCCCCTCTGATATTTTCTTCCAGAACTTCTAAAACTAAAAATTTAAAAACATGGTGCATCCCTTCGGCTTCTACATGTTTAGCTAGGGCACTACTCTCCTTTTTGTTTACTACGTCCCTCTTATGTTCTAAAATGCATTCTTTGAGCATTCTATTAGTCTTGCAAACATAAAAAACTTTACAATATTGGCAAAAACTAAGACTATATTTCTAGTCCTGCAATATGAATAGAAATTAAATTCAGTTCTAAACTTTTGCTGTGGGTGTATAAAAGTGCTACATGAGAAAATGTACTTACAAGCTCTGCAGTTCCTGCACATATATGTCCCTATCCTATCTGATGTATTCAGGGACTTAAGTGTTTGGGTTTTATAACATAGCTGCCGTTTAAGTGATTTGTTTGTTTGTAAATGAAAAGTGAGGTCCAGAGTCTATGATGCCTTCAAGTTCTTTAGTGGCTAACAATATGTTCCAGCTCTTCCTAAATATTGCACAAAATTGACTGACATCACTTGCATATGTAATGGGGAACCTGAGTTTCTCATCCCTGGATTCAGTTTCAGGGTTATCTCTTGTAGTTTGTTCTGAGAAGTAAGGTCTACCCTTCCCTTGACATTCTTGATATATTCCTTCAATGGTGGTGTCTATTTCTGTCTGTTTATATCCTCTATCAAGTAGTTCCCCTCTTAACACTTCCATGTGAACCTTTCCAACTCATCATTATTACTATGTAATCACGAGGCTCTCAGAAACTGCCCTTTCATAACATTTTTGCTAACATGTCTTGGATGCATGCTGTTTTTATGCAATATGGAATTCTTTCTACTTGGTTTTTCTATACAGGCTAGTAGCCATCTGCCCCATTTCTGATTTTTTCACTAGGACATCAAGGAATTCTATCTGTTCATTTGAGTACTTACAGGTAAATTTTAAAAATGGTGTTGTTGTGTGTAGGTACTCTACCCAGCATCTCTATTGAGTTTTCCCATAGAAAAAACATGTCATCCACAAAACGTGCATACTACAGAACATTTACTAAATTAATTTCCCTGTAGTATAAATGTTTCTTCCATTGGACTAAAGTTAGGTTGGCATAGCTGCTTGCACAAGCAGTTCCTGAGAGCCTCAAGATTGCATAGTAAAAATAATGAGTTAGAGAGGTCTATGGAAGTGTTAAGAGGGGAGCTACTTGATAGAGAATATAACCAGACAGAAATAGACACCACCGTAGAAGTATATCAAGAATGTCAAGGAAAGGGTAGACCTTAATTCTCAGAAGAAACTACAAGAGAAAACCCTGAAATCGAGTGCAGGGATGAGAAACTCAGTTTCCCCATTACACATGCAAGTGATGTCAGTCAATTCTGTGATATATTTAGGAAGAACTGGAACTTATTGTTAGCCAATAAAGAACTTGAAGGCGTCATAGACTCTGGACCTCACTTCTCATTTAGAAACAAAAAAATCACTTAAAAGGCAGCTATGTTATAAAACCCAAACACGTAAGTCCCTGAATACATCAGATAGGATAGGGACATATACGTGCAGGAACTGCAGAGCTTGTAAGTACATTTTCTCATGCAGCACTTTTGTACATCCACAGCAAAAGTTTAGAATTGAATTTAATTTCTATTCAGACTGCAGGACTAGAAATATAGTCCATCTTAATTTTTGCCAATATTTTAAAGTTTTTTTTATGTGGGCAAGACTAATAGAATGCTCAAGGAATGCATTTTAGAA
Source organism: Protopterus annectens (assembly GCF_019279795.1). Classification (NCBI taxonomy): domain Eukaryota; kingdom Metazoa; phylum Chordata; order Ceratodontiformes; family Protopteridae; genus Protopterus; species Protopterus annectens. The sequence goes on along the minus strand of NC_056739.1, from coordinate 996,151,766 downwards.
CATATGAGGGACATAGTAAACAAAAAGGAGAGTAGTGCCCTAGCTAGACATGTAGAAGCTGAAGGGATGCACCATGTTTTTAATTTTTTAGTTTTGGAAGTTCTGGAAGAAAATATCAGAGAGGGTGACATTAGAAACAGAATAGAAGAGGCTGAGCAAAAATGGATTCTGCAACTAAATGCAGACAAACCCCCCGGCATTAACGAAACTGCTTCTTAGAAACCATTTTTAAAGGCAAGAGCCTTAAAGCACTAATTCCCTTCTACATGGTTTTATAGGCATTTACATTTGAAATTGCATACTGATTTTAACAGTTTTATGTCTATTTATGCTTTTTTCTACTATTTTTAAAATAATTGAGTGTGATATAAATATTTAATTATTTGTCTTAACTGATTGGTTACTTTGAAAGTATATATATCAAGGAAGGTAAGGGATGTTTTACTAAGTCTGATGATGTGACCTGGAAGGTCGTGAATGCACTCACTTTGTCCTTGCAATAAAGAATTTTCCTTCTACTGTGGCAGTTCAACTTTTTATACATACTACCAACATTTTACATTGATGGAGAATGCTGGCATTTTAATCAAGGATATACCAGTCACAATGTTTCTTGCTATGCTTCTGCTACCAAGTGCATGATATGTTTGGACCAGTAGTACTTTGTAGTTTGTTGATAGATTTGTTTTTCTGCTGCTGTTGGTGTCTTTATTGGAAATACTTTTTTTTCTTTCTGCTGTTTACATTTGTGTTTTTATCTATAACCATAAAGGATTTTTTAAAATCCCAGTAGAATTCAGTGTGAGAGCTAACCAGAAGTCAAAACAGGTGCAGCAGCAGTTGGTAGTAGTGGATAATATATGATAACTATCCCGGTGATATATGCCTGCTATAAAGAAGTTACACACAAAGGATGACCTAGAATCATATTTGGTTGAATCTGCGCTGTATGTTATCTAAGAAAATCAGAACAAATCAGAGTGAAGTAAATTACTTTCATAAGTTCATAGGTTGGTACTAGGCTATCAGCCTTAGGGCCTATACAAGCCTAGCCAAACAATTCCCCAGATATTTCTTCCCACAATATTTACTTCCCTGGACCCCTGTCTAGGATCCCCTGTCAATAATGTGATCCTCGGGGTGAATTCCTCATCTCCCATCCAATTGTCAAGGTTCCTTTTGAAGGAACTGTGTTGACAGAAGCAATGCTGAAATCTATAAGGACATTTAACGGACTGATTGCACTGACTTTGAAAAACTGAAAAAAAAAGAAATGTTGGCTAGGGATGAGATAATTCTTGAAGTGAAGTCTATAAAATTTTAAATCTGACTTTAAATCCTCTGAAACCAGTAGGAGGCTCACGTGCATATTTAAAATACATTTTGTTAACAGTGATCAGAACCTGATAGTAATGACAATATGAAAACGTTAGAAATTCTAGCAGTAGAGAGGAATAAAAGATTCTAAGAACTCTGATAAGTCAGTAACTTAGTAGAAAGTGTATTAATTCATGACACATTGTTTATAACTGATGTGTCTTCTCCTAAGGCTGAAGTTGCATCAAGAAATGCAAAATTTTCTGTGAAACAAAAAGTGACATAATGGGTTAACTTGTTTCAAATGCAGAGAAAGGGGTGACATAGCCAGATTCTTTTCCACTAATACTAAAGAGATTGCTATTATTAGAAATGTGAAAACTGATACATACATATATATCTATATATAACATATATATATATATATATATATATATATATATATATATATATACACACACACACACACACACACACACACACACACACACACACACAGACACACACAACAAATTACATTTTTCCCCTGTGGAATGTAATCAAGATTTTTCTTGAAGAGTGCTAATGAAGAACTTTGCTTGACATAGATGAGTAGCCTGTTCCAGAGTATGGGAAGTCTCTGGGACAGGAATCTATCCCTCCAGCATGTCCTGTTTATTGTGGTGACAAGGTTTAGGTCCCTAGAGCATGTAGCTCAGAGGGATTGGGATTTCTTTAGGTGTAGCATGTCCAACAGCTCTGGGTTTGACATAGCTCGATATATTAGGCAGAGATCACCTCGGAGTAGGCGATATGCTATGGAGTAAAGCTGGAGTTTTTTGAGGTGGTCAGTGTAGGGCATTTGTTTGAGGCCAGTAATCCTCTTTGTGAGGTACTTCTGTTGCCTTTCCAGCTGCTGCAGATGTCTTGTGAGGTACATTCCAAAAGGGGTTTTGTACTCTATAATGGGTCTAATGAGTGTCGAGTAGAGGGGAACAATGACCTCTTTTTTCCTGGATGAGAACCCTTTTATGATGAGGTGTGCCACGTAGAAGGACTTCCTGACTACTGTGGCCATGTGACTATCAAAGGAGAGAATACTGTCCACCTGGGTCCCAATGTCTCTTATCACACATTCAGTGTTAAGTAGATTGATGCCTATGTGGTAGTTCATGGGTACAGAGTTTTTACCAAAGGGGATGACACTGCACTTTTTGGCATTGAGTTTGAGGCCATGGCTTTGACACCAGGCATCTGTCTCAGTGAGGCCCTTCTGTAGGATGTTCACATCATTTGGGGACTTGACTATGGCTCTTAATTTGCAGTCATCTGCAAACTTCATTAGCCAGAGGCCTTCTGTGTTAGCCTGTATTTCAGAGAAGTAGATACCAAACAGGAAAGGTCCCAGGACAGAACCCTGTGGTACTCCACTTGTCACTGCTTTGAGGTCAGATTTGGAGTCTGCAACTTTTATACTGTGGGTTCTGTCAGTGAGCCAGTTGGCAGCCCATCTTGTGTCGTAGGGATTTATACCAAGTTTAGTGAGTTTAGCTATAATTCCAGAATGGGGGATGGTGTCAAAAGCCTTGGCGAGGTCAAGATAGGCTGTGTGAACCACCTTACCCTCATCTGCAGCTTTGGTGACTGCCTCAAAGAAGTCGATCAGGTTCAGGAGACATGATCTGCCTTTCACAAACCTGAACTGGGTGGGATCCAGAGTTTGGAGGTTACCAATGTCTTTGTTTATGAGTTCCATGATGATATGTTCCATGGCCTTGCAGACCAGGCTCGTCAGGCTAATAGGTCGATAGTTCTCAGGATCAGTGGTGGCTCCCCCTTTGTGGAGTGGGATAACTGTTGCTGTGCACCATTCAGTGGACACAAAGCCTGATGCGAGGCTATTATTGAACATGGTGCTTAAATGGGGAGCCAGTTTATTCTGAAGTTCGTAAAACACAGCCTGGGATGCTGTCCAGTCCCATGGATGCTGTGTTTTTGGCTTTAGAGAGTGCAGCTTTTATCTGCATAGTTGTGATTACAGGGACTGTGCATTCTTCCTGTATAGATATGGGCCCTTTAGAGGGTGGGGGGGTGGGTGGTAAAGTTAACACTGAATCTATCTGCCAGGATGTTGACAATATCAGTTGGTTCTGTAATTTTCGTGCCTTTGTGCTGTAACTCAGAGCAGATCTGGGTGTTGCAATCAAGATTCTTGACATAGATATAGAATGCTTTGTAGTTGTCCTTAGAATTAGTGGAGATTTTGTTTTCATTGCTAGCTTTGGAGGATCTTATAAGGGATCTCAGCTTCTTACTGAGGCTGACCAGGGAGCTCCTCCAATCATGGGATTTTACTCTCTTTTGCAACAGTTTCTTCCTTCTACTGTATAGTTTGTTTATGGCAGGGGACCACCAGATTGGCTTCCTTTTTTTGGAGGACAGCCTCTTGGTTCTGTTTGGGATAACACGATCCATGCACTCGTGTAAGTGCTTATAGAGTGCATTTGTGTAGGATTCAGCAGTTGTAACTGTATTGTCCATCTGCATGGGTTTCATGAAGTTCACCACTTCTGTCTTAAGAAGCATGAAGTTGGCTTTGGAGAAATTTTTACCATGGTTTCCTTAATGGGGGGTGGGGGCGGGATGTGGCTATCAACGGTGATTAGCTTATGGTTGGATCAGACCAACAAGGAGTTAACTTCAGGTGTGGAACACCAGTCACTCATGTTGGTAATGACTAGGTCTAGGATATTGTTGCCCCTGGTGGGGGTGTGGATAAGTTGATCCAGGGCATTGGAGTTTATGAATTCCAGAAAGCGTTGAGCTAAGGAGTTGGTACATGAGTAGTTTTCCAAGTTAATGGTGGGGTAGTTGAAGTTGCCCATTATTAGGGTGCTTGGTTGAACCCTAATATTTTCCAGTACATCAAGAAAAGAGGAGTGAGAATCCTGGGGCATGGTGGGGGATCTGTAGCAAGCTACAATTTGTATTGCAATTTTGCTCAGAGTTAGTTGCACTTGGATAACCTCGGATGCATTATGCTGAGCAACTAGCCTGGAGGTGTGGATATCCTTAATGAATATGGACACACCTCCGCCTTTGGTGTTTCAGTCCAGGTTACATGGCCGAAAAGTGTGGTATGAGTTATAGCCTGGTAGTGCAGGGGTGCTCTCTGGAGCCTTGAACCAGGTCTCAGTCACTGCACAGATATCAATGTTCTCCATTTTAAGGAGTGCCTCGAGGGTATGCATTTTGAGATTTAGACTTCTAGCATTGAGTAATATTACCCTCAGTTTTTGCTTGCCTGTTCCTGTTACGGTGGTGAATTTGTTATTTGAAGCTTGCCTAAAAAAGGCACTATAGGGGCAGCAAGAGCCTTAGTCAGTATCTGGAATCCCAGGGGCGACAGGTGCAGGACATTTGTGGCAAAGCATTGTGGTCTTTCGACCATATCATCCCAAGTAGATAGATACTGGATCCTCTTAGAATGACACCAGAAGCTTAGCCAATTGTTGAAGTCAATCATTTTGTCCTTGTACTGCGGTATCATTCTGGGCGATGGCAGAATGCTACTCAGGGCTAGGGTCATACCTGCCTGGGTTACAAGATCGGAGAGCTCTTCCATGTCTCTTTTCATGTAGTCCAGGGAGGTACATCTCAGGTCATTCACACCAACATGGACAATGACAGAGTCATATTTGTACTTGTTGTGGAGTAACATGAGTGCGTGGGTTATGTGGCAGATCCTGGCACCCGACAGGCAGCTGACAGTAACCTTCTCCTTGTTTAGCCTGGTGAGTGGGACATCAGTGTGCCTGACTACAGAGTCACATATGACTAGTGTGTTGGGTACATTGTTTTGCCTTATTGGCTGTGGTTGACTGGCACACTGAGTCTGTGGGCTATGTGTCATTTGGGTTGTGTTGGGGGATGGAGGTTGCTTGCGTTTCTGCTTTGGAGGTCTCTGTTGCTTAGACAGATTATTATTGAGAGCCTCTGTGAATGTTTTTGTGTTACTATGTGTGGATTTTGGTGGTGTAGATTTAGTGAGACTATGTGATGAGTGTGGTGTGGTGCAAATGTTTACCTTCTCCTCATGACTGTCAAGTTCAGTCTTGGTTGGAGAGAGCTTTACCTCCAGTTTGGCTAGATAAGTGCATCTCTTCCAGGCTGTAGTGTTGGGTGGTAGGAGGAGAGGGTTGTCTGTGTACATGAGGCAATTTCTACATTGTCTCAAGATGCCCAGATTCATCAGATAGACAGGAGAGAACACTGGGAGCTGACCCTTGGACATGCCTGGATAAAAAACTATTTTCCTCTAGATAAGTGAGGAAAGTGAGTACAAGAGCTGTTTTTCTCTAAGCAAGTGAGAAAAGTAAGTACAAAAACTGTTTTCCTCTAGGTAATGAGGAAGACTGAGTGCTATAGTAATTAGTAGCTTATTTAGTGCTTACTTATACTGGTATACTTAATTTTAATACTTCCAACTCTGCAGTAAAACTTCCGTTTACCTTTGTATAGTATTCTGAAAACTAAAGTAATAACAAGCCTTGTTGAAAAAGGGATAACTGTCTAAAATAACAGAAACCTGTATTCAGCTATTAGGCTGGTTTGGAGCAGTACACTTAAACAAGTAGAAGTGAGCTCTCCTATGCAGCTGCAAAAGAAAGTATTTTGCAGTATGTGGTATCCTTATGATAGACATGAGAGGTAAAACAACAGGTGCATATAGAGATCTTGAGAAGGCAAAGGTATCCTTCAATGCAATCACATGAGAGTGTGCTATAGGTTCTATGTTTGATGTCTTTGGGAGATGGGTATAATAAATAATTAGGAGGGAACAAGCAGTGTAACTGCTGCAGTGTGATGACATGTATGACGCCCATTAAATCCTTCACAAAGCTATTTCCTGTCCTTTCTTCTAGTGAGTGATTAATGAAGAATTAATGAGTGTAATAACACTTGATCTGTGTAGGTATATGGAGGAGGGGAAGCAGTTTTGTCTAGATATGATAGGGAAATCAACAGGTATAAATAGTTGTATCAGGTTTTTTCCTTTTACACATGCTCTTTGAAACAATGAGTATGTCATAATTGTGGCACTTGTCAGTCCATGGGCATATACTATGTATAGTTCATAATACCAAACAAAACATGCTAAAGTTTATGATAATAATGGATAAGCATGTGAATTATTAGCTCATTTTAGAAGCATAGTAAAAAACATTTTGAGATACAATAGACCTGTGTGTGTTTATGGATATGTGACCACATGGCAATAAGCATCACTGAAGTATAACAAGTGAACACAGAATAGGAAGGTAACAGAGACCACAGTCTGCCAATGAAAATGCATCTCATAATGAGGATGTTGCTCGCTGAAGAAACCGCAAAGTGTAAATGAGAAGCACTCAAAGAATGCAGGGATATAAGAAAACCCCATTAGTGGAAAAACAAGTATGTAAAATATGGCAGAAATCAGAATTAAGTATGAGAAGTGTTGATAGCTTCCCAAGAAAATGTACATATAAAGGGACAGAAATGAGGACTAGAGAAGCCTTATTACAGTAGAAAGATTTTATAATTTATCATGACACCTTTAAACATTGTTAGATGGAGGGTAGTAGAGGCCATTTCCATACCAGCAGATCATTGCAGAACAGTGTGAGTGGCACAGCATCTGGATTTTAACAGGGCTTCTGCAGGTGCTACATGCACAGTTAATGGAAATTGTAAATAGCTTTGCAGAGAGTAAGGGACAGATTAACTTCAGTTTAAAATTAACTTCCTGTACCAGGAGCACATGTGCACACACACGCACACGCGCGCATACACACACACACACACACACACACACACACACACACACACACACACACACACACACACACACACACACACACACACACACACAAGCGCATATCTGTCTCTCTGTCTTTCTATCAATCATCTAGATAGATATACAACCGAGCAGGTATATCCATTCAGGGTTTCTCCCTTGCTCAAAACACTAGAAACTGCCGTTTAAGTATGTATTTTTTTAATATAATAAAACCCTCAATTTTTCATTGTAGCCAGAATTTCTTGAGATGGCTGCTATAGTTTCTGATTAACATGTAATTACCAGTTGAATGGAATAACAATGTAGGAACTCAGTGAAAAATAGTTAATGTTCAAAATTTACTGTGTCTCATCGAAGAAAACAAACCATTACAGACTGAATAAAAGCCGATTATAAAGAAGAGTGCAAAAGTGTTTTATGCTCAAAGTGTTATTAGAAAGACTTGATATAAAACTATCACATATATTGTTACAATTAAAATGCCAGTCTAGAATTACTTTCTGAATTATGTTACACAAGACATGCTTTTTTTCAGTTTCTTACATGGTTTTAAAGACTTGATTATAATTTCTATGGAACAATGATGCAGCAGTTGAAAATTAGCTTCAGGCACTAGGTAGACGCTGAATGTTTATTGTCTTTTTAAATGAATTTTGTATAGATTAATCTAATTATGAAATTGTTTGCAAGCACAGTATATCTTAAATCAAATTAAATTAAAATGTTGCGGAAGTATTTCTTCTTTTTCTTTCTTCCTTCCTTTTTGTGCAATAACAGTTTAGATATTAATTTTTAAGTCTAAAATTATGCCTATAATCTGTTAGCATGCAACAGAGATAACCACCTTTAAGTAAAGGCTTGCATGGCTAACATGTGAAATCTGATTTTTGGAGTGAGTTTGGTTTGTATGCAAGTTTTATTAAGTGTTCTCAAATAACTACAAGTTGTAGCTCCAGCCACATAGATGCAATCAGTTGTTTCTACAATCATCAAAAAAAACCCAACAAAAAAGTAATAAACTAAGCATGTTTTTACAGTGAATAGCCCCCCCCCCAATACCCCACATGTGGGGGTGCTACCAACTCCATGGTTACACAACTGCACAAAAAACAGAAATCTTAAAAAAATTAATTTCAACCCAGGCTACAGTAGAAACAGCACTAGTAATTATATCCTATAAAAAATTGCGAACTGCAGGTCATCTGTTTGTGACCAGCAGTTTGTAACCATTGCTGCTCAGTACTCATCCACATATAGGAGAATAGTTTATACAGATGGTACATCCAGATAAGTGATCCTCAGAGAATATTGTAACTGAAATGTCAGCCTGCTGATTTTATTCTACATGAAACTTGAAAAGTTAAATGTTATGTTTTCTTTCATTTTTACTCCTACTATTTAATGCAACTTTGGAATTAGTACATACCTTTGTATGTGTGAGGTGTGGGGGATTGCCACTATTTCAGGGATGCAACAATGTTTCCTGATGCAAAGAAACATTTTTGTGTGTTTTTTCTACCTTAGTAGTTCTTCTGTTTTGTGTTGTGACTTCTCAAGGTTTTATATGTTTTAGGGTTGATTATTTATGTGTTGACTGAATTACAGTAACATTCTTCATAGTAGAGCCTATGCAAACATTTGTACTGTTTGTCCACTATCACACTATAATTTTCTTATGGGACATATAGATAACTATTATTTAAATACAAATGCTAAGCTTGAAACCTCTGCTATACTTTTTCATAGAATTTAAATAAGTAGCATCATAGACAGCTAACAGAAATGACCAAGAATGGAAATATTAATGTAACTTTATAAAAATTCAAAAGAGAAACACATGCTGAAGCCAGTGTTTAACTTTTCCACATTTAATACTTAAAAAAAAAAAAAAAAACAATAAACACAAAGATACTTAAAAAAAACAATAAACACATAGAAATTTGCATAAATGCTTTTGTTCTCATGAACATACAAATAAAACTTTATCAGACACTAATGTAGAGAAACAAGCAAAGCACCTTGATAAATCTGGTGTAGAGCAAAACAGTAATTGATAAATTTCAGAAATCACAGCAAAACACCAGAACACACAGCCACAAGCTAAAATATTTAATTGGAAGTAGTAAAACAGTAGTAAGTGCTTTCACAATGAAATTGCTTTATCAGATTGCCATTAACAAAATACACCATAAAGATATAGTACTGAACAGCCTATCAGTCCTATCCAATTAATAACAGCCAATGAAATCTTACAGTCAATCAAGCCATATAAAAGCAACATCACTCATTTAAAAAGATACATATAATAACAAGAATAAAAAGAAAAAAGAAAAAAAAAAGTAAAAAAGCAGGGGGCATTGATTTATAAATGGGCCCCCCTTTTTTTACTTTGTTTTTTCTTTTTATTCTTGTTATTATATGCATCTTTTTAAATGACTGATGTTGCTTTTACATGGCTTGATTGACTATTAGATTTCTTTGGCTGTTATTAATTGGACAGGGCTGATAAGCTGTTCAGTACTATATCTATTTGGTGTATTTTGTTAATGGCAGTCGGATGAAGCAATTTCATTGTGAAAGTGCTTACTACTGTGTTACTACTTCCAATTACATATTTTTAGCCCATGGCTGTGTGTTCTGGTGTTCATCAGACACTACTTTAACAAATCATTACTCCAATGGAATACTTGAATCACATGCTCTTCCTTAATTAATCAATATATCAATGGCTTGAGTTTCAAAAAGTATGCTAAATTCAAACTACAAAAAACAAGTAATGTATACCAATACACTGTGTTTTACTGCACAATAAACCACTCACTTGCCTGATAAAAAGTATATATATCGTTAGAAAGCTTGTGAGGAAAGTATTGTTCTGTTATTTTTGTTTTACTTGGATCACTTGTCTGCGTACTTAATAAAGGATTTTCGACTCGAAACAGACAGTCTACCCTGCTTGGATTACTTTTGAATACTTAAGAATTCTGTATAATATTTCAAATTATATATTTTTTTATTATTTTTTTGACTTAGGACAAGGTTAAGTTCTCTACTTTTACTACCAGTATCTGATCTGATTAATATACATTGATTCAAACTACCATTCATTCCTGGTGGTCAAAAAGCCTTAAATTTAAACTACCAAATTAATTCATGTCTAAAAGCCTTAAATTTAAACTATCAAATTAATTCATGTCTATCTAAAACAGCCTCCACATCACTCCTACTATCAGTTTCAACTTTCTTTAAAACAAGGAAAGCAAATCTTTTAAAAGCCATATAATGTTCACTATGTTTTCCTGGTATATTATTACTACCACCACTTTTAATCACTCTCTTCTGCTTTCCTATTCTTTCTTTTAACTTTCTACTTGTTTTCCCTATAAAAAAGGAATTGCATGATTGACACTGAATAAATCACGTTACAACTGTCACAACTATGTCTGCCATCTGTGCATACAGACCTTTCTGCATATGAATTATAAATGTATGCACTATTTAAAATTAACTTGCACTGCCTGCAACCAAAATATGAATATGTGCAAGATGATTCACTGGTTTTCTTTCTGTCTTTCATTCTCCAATTGACCTTTTTCTTATAATAATTGAATATCACTAACTCTTTTATCAACAAATCTTGGTTTATCGGTGATAGACACCAGAGTGCCTCTTATACTCTCAATAAATTTCAATGTTTATCAATAGTTTTGTATCTGTCCACTATATCACTTGCAAATATAACTGGCATAATCAATTGCTCACACTTAGATTTACTTTTATTTTGTTCCACCCCTTACTGTTGTAACTAGTGCAAATGCCTCATCTTTTCTCTCATAACAACCACACAAGCTTCCTGTATTAAGGGTTAAGGATAACCCTTCTCTTTAAAAAAAATAATTATCTCCTGAATTTTGTTTAAGAAAAGCACATCTTCTGTGCATAATCTTGAAGCCTTTAAGAAATGTTTTTTTTAAATGACTCTCTTTGTATGTGTGGGGTGCATGCTTGTATAGTTTAAATACTTAATTCTCCTTATTTTTTCCCATGCACATTAGTATATAAAAATGCCCACACCACGCTTATAAATTATCGGGTCAAAATAATTCACCTGTTGTTCCACTACATTAACCTCAAGTTTTAGATAAGTAGTCAGACTGCTGAAAAAAATAATAATAAATTCAGAAAGTTAATCTGGTGTACAATTCCATAAAATAAAAATATCTTCCATAAAGCAAACATACTCTGTGCATGTATGGTAATGTTGTGAAGAAAAAACATTATGTTCTTCCTATGCTGTTACTAAAATGTTAGCTTAAGTGGGAGCCATGTCTACACCACTAACCTGAGGAAAAAAAAAAACTCTTTTCAAATAATAACAATTGTTATCTAAAACAATTTCAAGCATGATGCAAATAAAGTCCACATTTAACACACAATCATCAAATGTCTTAACTAAATAGTCTCTCACTAAATGTAATTCCTCTTTTTAGGAATAACAGTATACCGAGGAACAATATTAGGAGTGACTAAAAAAAACAAGATTCATCTTCTGCAAAATTCCTAATTTGATTAACAAAATTGAATGAATCTTTAACTAAATATTCAATATTACACACTACTGGTTACAAAAAATGTTCAATAGTGGCTGCCAGTCACTCTGGTTTTGAGACTTTGGCTGCCAGTATGGGTACTTTTAAATTCTTATGCATTTCTGGACTGCCAAATATGACTGGCACCTGGGATTCTTTATAGTAAGGAAATGAAATAACTCACTACTATTTCTTCATGAAATAACTCAGTTAATAGTGAGATAAAGTTGCTATACTTGCTTTCAGCAAAACCATGACTCACTGTTTCAAAAATCAATTCATCTGTTAACACATTAAAAATACAATTAAGTATTCCATGGAAGTAGTTGCAGTGCAGGTAAGTTCAGAGAAGAAAGAAGGTGGGGAGATGTTAGTGTGTGTATGTGTGAAGAAATCTGTGTGTGTGCGTATGGAGGCCTATGAATGAAGTTGAATGTGTGTGCGTGTGTGTGTGTGTGTGTGTGTGTGTGTGTGTGCTTGTGTCTGCCTGTGTGGTTTCACTTTAGGGGTTAGGTAGGGAATCAAGTGTATGGATGTTTGTGAGTGTGTGTGTGTGTGTGTGTGTGTGTGTGTGTGTGTGTGTGTGTGTGTGTGTGTGTGTGTATGAATGGTTGTGTTATATTGTGCATCTGAGTAAATGGGTGTGTGTCCATAAGTTTGATCATCTGCAGGGGTCTTGTGTGATGCTGAGTGGGTTTGTGTTTCTGTGTGTTTTTGTCTCTCTGTGTGTCACAGATCTCTGAGTGTACATGTATGAGTGTAGAGGGATTGCTTTTGACAATGTGAGGCAATGGCTGCCAATTTAAACACTAACATTATCACAGGTCTGACAGCACTAATAGTAAATTATGTGATTTAGAGATATGTTGATGAGCTGATGATGATGTATTCTGCATTGTGGCCATAGCTGTATCTGAGCTGCATTTTCCCAAGTTGCAAAAATACACCTGCCTGAGGTAGGAAATGTATGCGAGTGGAAGGATTATTTCTTAATGCTAGCCTTTGTCATAAGTATGGAGTGATTTCTCTGAAAATAAGCTATTCTGCAATATTAATATCAGGTATGACACTATATCCTAAAGTTTAATTTATCAATGTGTCTGACCTCCAATACAACTTTGCACCTGCAGCTGATTGCAGTTTACTAGTTCTGTTAGCAAATATGTTTGCTACCTAAAATAACTAGCTTGTGTATTCCTTTGTACTGTAATAATGCCCTAATGCTATCTTTCTGCCATTTATTACTAACTGTATTACATGAGCTTAGAGTTTGTATCATAACATCTTCATTACAGTACAGATATAATATGTATACACAAAGATGAAGAAAGATTGAAGTATAAATACTTTTTATTTTATTTTATTTAAGAGTTGATCATTGGAAAAGAGCAAGGATGCCTCAGGACCACTGTCAGAGCCAGTTCTGGAGGCCTTGGTTGAGAAGTGAATGTTACAGTAAAAAAGTAGTTACAAATTCAAGATAAAAACAGATGAAAATAATAACTGGGAAACTTCTTGTTTATTCACCCATAGGCCTTTCAAAAAGTCCTTATATATTATAGATTTGTAGATGACATAATATTGTTATGGGATGGAAATATTGATGAATTAAAAAACTTTATTTTGGAATTAGAAGATACTACAGATTTTCTAAAATTCTCAATTGAATATTCTTTAACTGAGATTAATTATTTAGATCTGAATATCAGAAAGGATGGAAAAGGTGGACTTACAACATCACTTTTTAGAAAGACATGCTGGAAGAATACGTTGTTACAATACAACAGCATGCATCCTAGATTTACTTTTAGGAATATTGTCAAGGGGCAATATATGAGAATTAAGAGAATATGTCAGGAAAAAGATGAACGAAACAAAGAATTTAACAACTTGGAGAAACTATTTTTACATAGGGGTTATGACCCAGAAATGATAAGTAGAATAAAGGATACTTTTATGGAAGAAAAAACTGTAAATCAATGCACCCATCACATTTCACATAAACACTACTACCAACAATATGACACACGTAGAATAGCTTTTCAAACTAGCTATACGAGTGACAATAAACATATAGTAAATATCATAAATAAGAATTGGTATATTTTGACTACAGATGAAGAAATCAAATCACTGATAGGTATAAAACCAACTTTCACCTACAGAAATATGAAGAACCTAAAAAGGATACTATGTATAGAAAAAAAGCCAACATTATTTAATGGACTTCACACTAATAAAAAAGAAAAGGGCACACATCCCTGTGGAAGATGTAACTCTTGTCAATGGTTATCAAAAGACATATTGTTTATACATCCAGAATTACCGCATAAATTTGAACCCAGATTCACAGCCTCATGTGAGGATATGAATGTTATTTACCTTGTAAACTGTGAATCATGTTCAGTATTTTACATAGGTATGACTACGAGGAGACTAAGAGATAGAATACAGGAACATATATATGCTATCAAGAAGGGAGACCCTAAAAATGCCCTTGCTAAACACATCTTAGAGAATCCTGAACACATGTTTAAATTCAGGATATTACAAAAAGGGAGCCAAATATGAGAAAAGGGGATAATTTTAATGACCTAGAAAGCTTAGAATTAAGCTGGATATTGAAATTTAGAGCTCAATATTATCCCGGCTTAAATACATACATTAGCATCAGATCTATATTAAAGAAAAGGAAATATAAATGAAAGATAAAAAATTTTAAAAGTTTCATATCCATGTATATGGATTTATAGTATTTATTATATGCATACATTTATTAGATTATTTATTATATATATTCATATATATTTTTATATTTCTGTTTATATATTTGTATATTTTTATATATTTATATATTATATATATTTTTACATATTTACATCCAAAGTTATGATTTATATGTATTTAAACAGTATAATGTATATTTTATACTATGGATCTGATTTTTACGTATTTATTATATTCATTTCATGGATACATATCACTACTCTATTAATTTATTTATATGATATTTAGATATCTATAGTTTTAGAATAACTTCCACCTAATTCTTATCTGATATACTACTCTACACTTGCCATATAGAGTTCAGACAAATATAGCATTGATGTATACACCATAACACCCATATATTTTAGGTATTTATGGATTAATGATGACATGATATTCATCAACTAGATGCTATAGAAAGGGTATCATCAATTATGAGCTTATTAGTATTCTATATGCATTTATACTTATTTATACATTTTTTATTCAATTAAATGTGATTATATTGATTATATTGATAGTGCATTTTGAATACAAATAATTGTATGAAATATCTGTATATAACAGCTTATAAAACAGTTCAAGATTTATCATAAATAGTAAATGTCATAATATGCTGCTGATAAACTATTTAATTGGTTTCTAGTTTGAACCAATTGAATAATTAAAGTTTTTAATTTAATTGGGAGTGATATAAAAGGATGTTAAGAGCACCTGTATAATGAATCTGAAGAAGCGTGCCTTTCTGGATGCACGCAAAAGTGCTCATTTCGTTGTAACAATTAAAGTGTGGATTTTTACGTGGTGGCTTGACTCCATTTCTTACATTCCTGCTGCTTTCTCTACATGTGGAGTCCCCTTTGAGGGACAGGTCTGCGTTTCTTTCCTGTATAGCTGTATCTGAGCTGCATTTTCCCAAGTTGCAAAAATACACCTGCCTGAGGTAGGAAATGTATGCGAGTGGAAGGATTCTTTCTTAATGCTAGCCTTTGTCATAAGTATGGAGTGATTTCTCTGAAAATAAGCTATTCTGCAATATTAATATCAGGTATGACACTATATCCTAAAGTTTAATTTATCAATGTGTCTGACCTCCAATACAACTTTGCACCTGCAGCTGATTGCAGTTTACTAGTTCTGATAGCAAATATGTTTGCTACCTAAAATAACTAGCTTGTGTATTCCTTTGTACTGTAATAATGCCCTAATGCTATCTTTCTGCCATTTATTACTAACTGTATTACATGAGTTTAGAGTTTGTATCATAACATCTTCATTATAGTACAGATATAATATGTATACACAAATATGAAGAAAGATTTTGAAGTATAAATACTTTTTATTTTATTTTATTTAAGAGTTGATCATTGGAAAAGAGCAAGGATGCCTCAGGACCACTGTCAGAGCCAGTTCTGGAGGCCTTGGTTGAGAACTGAATGTTACAGTAAAAAAGTAGTTACAAATTCAAGATAAAAACAGATGAAAATAATAAAAAAAATGTTGTAGAGTCAAAAAAAGATATAAATTGTTTCAATGAATATAAACTGCAAAATGATGAGAAAACATGATTTCAAATTATATTTAAATTTCAAAATATCAGGTATAAAAATCGTCCACATTTATTTCAATAATTGTCTTGATAAATCACAATGCCCATATTACGTAAGTTTAATCAAATGTGGAGGAGGGGTCTTTTCTGGATTTGCCTTGAAAATATTTGCAAAATTTTGGAACAAGAATTTAATTTGACACTGCACTTTGAAGTTCTGTATGACTAAAAAAGAAATATAGTTCATTCTTTTTGCATGTGGAATCTAAATTAAAATATAGGCCTGGATTTATAGAGATGTATATTAGGCATTGAACAGTGCCAACATTCTGAGCAGCAGACCACGTAAGTGGAAAAATATATGTAGCAATAACATGGCAGACAGTGTTGGGCTGCAGTGTGGCAGGAGCTGCACTTTACTAGGTTGTATGACAAGGGAGCAGAGTAATGGGAGTTAAGCATGGATTGTAGCACTGCATAGCTGTAGGTTACACCCATCCAGCGCAAAAAGGGCAACGTAAATGCCAACAGATACATCAGTATGACTATGCACAGCAAAAGTGCCATCCCATTCATCATATTAATGAGAAAAGGCGGTAGATAATAAAATAGGTGGAAGAGGTTTTTTTTTGTTGTTGAGAAAGAGACGCTTTTGTTAAGTGATAAAGAGTAGGTTGTTGAGGAACCTAGTGAGGGATGGCTGTGGATGGGTATAGGTAACAGGATCAGATAGAGAAATATAGAGCACAGACACAGACAGACAGACTGGGGTGGTATACATAGAAAGGGTGGAGGGAAATAGGTGCACATATACGTACAGAATGTGGATAAATGGGGATGTGGAGTATTTGACAATGAGCAAGGAATGGGAAATGATGTATAAGGGAGGTAACACTTCAGGTTGAGAAGAGGTTGGGGTCTTGACATGGCTGGATGCCAGACAAGTCCAGAAGGGAGTAATACCAGGCATGACTCATCTGGTTGGCCAATGTTATGGGATGGTTGTTCCCCTGGTAGCCTGATTGGTAGGACTTGCTAGTTGCCTATCCCCATCAGTCATGGTGACAGGTACTTCATTTTGCTGAGGCAGGCCATCAGCTGTTCAGCACATCTTGGCAAATATAAGCATCCACAGCTGATGCTAATAGATCAATGGAGACTCTTCCAGTCCATTTTTAGTTGAGTAGCCTTCAACCTACCCACTTTCTGAGATGCATCAATAACCATTCCAGGTCATCTTTCAGGAAGGGAGCCATCATCCACCCATTGAGAAGCTCACCTTGTGGTTGCCAGTGAACCAGTGACAGACATAGTGTCAAGTAGAGAAACCATTCCTGCCTTCTTTAACACTCACCCCTGTTCAGCTGCCACTCTACTCCTCTGGAAAACAAAGAATGTACTCTTCAGTACACACATTCAGCAGTTAAGGAAGCAGAAAGGAGTGGTGCAAAAATACGTGCAATTTATTTCAGGTGTCATCTCTTGAATGTCTGCCTCCCACAAGTGAATAAAGGTGGGGTGGTGCCACTGTAACCATGTCAGTACTGCTCTCCAGAGTGGATTATACCTGTGGCATCACTCACCATTCCAGCCAACTCATGACAGGTATCTACTTTATGCAATGTGATATCATAATGACCTGGCAGGTTAACCTAGAAGTTAGACAGATTTTATTATATGTATATATATATATATATATATATATATATATATATATGTATATATATATATATATATATATATATATATATATATATATATATATATATATATATATATATTAGTATATTTAAATGTTGTTACATTTTAGAATTTATATTTATGTTTATGTGATAGACCAGAGTCAGTTTTAATTATGTACTTAGCAATTTTTGAGCTGCAATGTATCTTTTATAGTGTTGCTGATTTACACACTGATGTTAGTTTCTTCACTTCTTAGACAAGGCAATGAATGTGTTAAATTGGCTCAGTGATTAGTGTGCCTCATTAGCTGCTAGAATGTTTAAAGATGTGACTTGAGTTTTAATATTTTGGTCTGAGGAAGCGGATGTAATCCATGAAAGCGCTTACCTTGTTGCTATTAAAGAGTGCTGTGTTGGAACCAATTTGCCCTTTTCTTCACTATTTTGCTGTTTGCTACATTGGTTCCTTTATTGGTTCAGAGGTTTGTTCTGACTTTACTGCTACTGTTTGCTTACCTCTCACCGAGCATAGCTGCTACAAATGGGGATTTATGTGTTACAGAAGAGTCAGCTCCTGCTTTGACTACTAAAGGACTGTACAATAATCGTTTTTACTCACTTTTAAATAATATGGTCAATCCATTATTGAGTGGAACATTGCGCTTTGAACATGAAGCGAATACTGATGATTTGGATGCGCATGAGATGTTTCTTAAAGATTTTCATGACTTGGAGAATAAGCTTTACAGGTATAAGTGACTGCAGTGGCAGCGCTTCCACCTTGAAGCTTCTCTTAAAATGAACATAGCACCAAGGGAACTGAGAGTCTTGACAATGCCGAGCTATGGACAAATTTATCCTGAACTTTTGAGACGCTGGCAGCTGTTAAATCTTGAGTGCAGCGCCAGATACATGCAGCTCCTTATTGAGTTCTTTCAACCTGAAGAGGCTAATTTATGCAGAGAGATAGAAGGCTTACAGAGTGTGATCTTTGACAAGTATCCAGATGATGTCATAGGGGATAAAATGAAGGTTTTGCTTGACAATATAAGTGGGTATGATAAAAGGCTATCAGCCACCAAACTTAGGAAAATTTAAAGAGACACATTTGATTTCCAAAATGGGAATGTGTTCTCTTGGTCGAGAGATGGTATTGGCTATAGTGTTCAAACTCAGCGCTCAACAGGAAGTGGGTGGAGGCCATATAATACAGGAACAAATGAGTCATATGATAAATGTTCTGTGAAATCAGTACAGGCACATACAGTTTCATCGGCTACTACAAGGACTGCATCAGTATCTGAACCCGTGGCCAGCAATTCACTAGATATTCAAACTGGCCATTCTAGTTAGAATGTTGCTAACATCAAGTCTTTGACCAGTACTGGTACTGGCAATGTTGTTAGGCCTAAATCGCTGACAATGGTACACAATAGTCCTGCTAAAGCAGCAAGGAATCTGCTTGCACCTGAAGTAGTATGTTCTACTTTTTTACTGAAGGATCCACTCCCGATCAGAGGGAGATCCAGGAATCGGTATACTCGAAAATGAGATGTCAGCACAGCGAGGAGGAGGTAATAAGGACAGGAAAGAGGCAGAAACAGGTCTAGTATACAAAATCTCTTCTGTTATTTTAACTGAAAAACAACTTTAAGTTCTAAATAGAGGTTTAAACTTTGTTCCAGCTCAAGTTGATCTTGTTGATATATTCAAAGATCTACGCCTGTTTGGCAGGACATTGACACTAAAAAGTATGTTTCCTGATAATATGATGACTGAAGGTGTTTTTAGAAAACCGAGTACTTTTGTTCCTCCTACAAATTTGACTGTTGAATTATTTCTAGATATTTGTGACAAACAGATCAGGGACAAGTTCTCTGATAATCATACTAAAGGCTTTATTAATTTGTCAGTGAATGAGCGTCAAGCACTTTTTGAATTGAAACGCATGAATAGCATTGAAATACGACCAGCTGACAAAGGGGGGTGGTATTGTCATATTTGATAGAGATGTGTATATTGGATGCATGTCGGATCTGTTAAGTGACTTGAACACCTACTCCCCTATCACAGGTACCATGTTGAAAGGGATTATTGATAGAATACAGTTTTATGTGTTTGATCTACTTATGACAGGGCTAATCTCTGAACAACTGTTTGAATATTTCAAAGTAGATCATCCAGTAGTACCTGTTGTCTATGGACTTCTGAAGATACATAAGAATTTACACCATCCACCCATGCTTCCTATAGTGTCCAGAAGGGGCTGGGCAACAGACCCACTTTCTATCTTTGTTGAAAAAAATCTCCGGATTGTGCTAGACAGTTGTCATACTGTGCTTAGAGATACTAAAGGTTTTTTGCAAGAGCTGAATAATCATTTAGATGTTTTATCTGGTCATTGCTTTTTTGTCACACTTGATGTAGCCTCTCTATTCACTATTTTCCCCAATAGTTGGGGGATTGCGAATATTAGAGAAATATTATGTGCCAATGGATTTATTACTAGCAAAGCTGAACTTATTTGTACTTTCTTAGAGATTATTCTTGAGAATATTTTTATTTTTAATGACTCCCATTATATACAGAAGGTTGGCGTGGCTATGGGCACTGCTTGTGCCAATAGCTACACCAACCTAACACTTGTGAATTGGGAGACTAAGTTTGTTCTCTCCAATAATAGATTTTGTAGTTCGATAAAATGGTTCAAATGTTTTGTCGATGATATTTTTTTGCTATGGCAAGATACAGAAGAGAAGTTAGTACAATTTTTACAGTACCTCAATGGAATGAATGACTTTTTGAGATTTACGTATACATATTCATCAGAAGAGATTGATTTTTTAGATGGGAAAATGAATAAAAATGCCCTGTCATCTGTTTCCACTACTATATATAGGAAGGACGTTAGGAGAAATAACATATTCCACAACAGCAGTATGCATCCTAATCACACAAAAATTTAATGTTTTAAAAGGGCAGATCTATCACATGATGCGTCTCCATAGTGATGATACACAGTTAACTCTTGCACTAACCAAATTGAAAGAGGAATTTATTGAGAGAGGGATATAAACCCACTGCCATTGACTCTCAGATTAGTGCAGGTTGGGTGGAGAGAAATAGAAGATGTAGACCCTATTTTGAGAATGTTCTCCCAAATGCCCAAACAAATGTTGGTAGAGCTGTTGATTCTCCATCTAATATTATCACCAGTAGTACTGTAGGGGTTAGGATGCCACTAACTTTTGCTAGCAATGTGTGCATGGAAGGTGATGTTATTAAGAACAATTGGGATATTCTCTTGACTGATCCTGGACTCAAAGATGTTATAGGTCGCCAACCCAGTTTTACTTTCAGGAATAACAAATCTCTTAAGAACCAGTTATGTTACAAATCCAAGGGTAGACAGAATGCTGTACAATCTGATAGAATGGGTACATAACCATGCAGGAGATGTATGGCTTGTGTGTATATATATGGGGGGGGGGGGCATTTTTGTACATCCACTATTAGGCTTTGAGATTAGCACCACTTTATATGCTGATTGCCATACCAAACACGTTGTATATTTTTGTTTCTGTACTATCTGTTTTTCATTCTATATAGGCAAAACAAATAGAGCCTTCAAGGAGAGAATTTTAGAACACCTAAGAGACATTAGGAATGCTAAGGAAACAAGTGCGTTGGCCATGCATGTTGCAAAAGAAGGCACTGCACATAAGTTTAAATTTTTTGTTATAGAAGTCATACACAATAGTATTAGAGGTGGTGACATCAATAATAAGACAGAATCAGTGGAACAGAAGTGGATTATACGTTATCAAGCTGACAAACCACCAGGTCTCAATAGTAAGGTATCTCTGAAGCCCTTTTTAAAAGCTAGAGCACTGAAACATTGACCAAGTAGTACCAGGCTTATGTCCTTGGTTTCTTATATATATCTTTGCTATGGTTTTTATTTTATATGTCCACAAGATTGAACAGTTTTATATACATATTTTTAGACAGATTTTATTATATGTATATATATATATATATATATATATATATATATATATATATATATAAATATATATTTTTATATATATATATTTTAGTATATTTAAATGTTGTTACATTTTAGAATTTATATTTATGTTTATGTGATAGACCAGAGTCAGTTTTAATTATGTACTTAGCAATTTTTGAGCTGTAATGTATGATTTATAATGTTGCTGATTTACACACTGGTGTTAGTTTCTTCACTGCTTAGACAAGGCAATGAATGTGTTAAATTGGCTCAGTGATTAGTGTGCCTCATTAGCTGCTAGAATGTTTGAAGATGTGACTTGAGTTTTAATATTTTGGTCTGAGGAAGCGGATGTAATCCGTGAAAGCGCTTATCTTTTTGCTATTAAAAAGTGCTGTGTTGGAACCAATTTGCCTTTTTTTTCACCTAGAAGTTGCTGTGCAGGAAAGACTGGAAAATCCTGCTCTGCCTGGAATACCAAACTGGAGCTCTAAACTCATTGCTTGGCATAGCCATTGCCATGCAGTCAGGACCACTTGAGAAACAAAATGGTATCTCACTGTGCATGAATGTAAACTTATGAATTATATGTCATGTATTGTAGTGTTTTGTGTCTCTGTAGCATGGGTGTAGTGCTGCACCACAGTGCTGTGGGTGTCCACATGCTATATGTGTGTGTGTCACATGCTTCACGTTTACCATGATGTGTATGGGAAGCAATATCTTGTATGGGGAGTGTGTTGCCTTTATTAGGATAACTATTGAGCTTTCAGCAAAGTGTTTCTTTTTAGCCTGCTACAAAGTGGCATTACCATTTTGTACAACAGAACTTACAACTGTACAACTAAGAAATTAAAGTATTTCAATAAACCCTTTTCACACATGAATCTTTCCAGAGTTAAGAAAGGTGTCTTGCCTAAAGTAAAGTGCATAAGAAACAACAAACACTTTGATGGATTTCACTTAACAATGTGGAATACGCTATTGTGTATATTTAACTGAGAATCAATGGCATTGGCTTGGCACTGTACCATCTGCCTTTGACATGGAGATTCAATCCAGTAGCATAAATAACCATGGGAGGGCCATGCCACAAGTGGTGTGGGATTCCAATGTCATATATTTAGGCATGGATACAGTTCATACATAGAGAGGGAGTGGAACCTGTACATAGCACAAACTGCAGTGGATAACCCATGGATCCATAACACAAATGGAGGAACCCATGCATAACACTAATGTCAGCTGATAACCCATTTCTGCAGTATGTAAATTTGGGTGGGGGTGGAGGGACTGTGCATAACAGCTGATAACCCAGCCCTATAGTTTATAAACCCTGTATCCTATAGACTAGTCAGATATTACCTGTGCCTTTCATACAGAGAAACCTCTGATCCTGCCTTAATGGAAATGCTGCACAATTGTAAGTCAAATGGTACATGATTCACCCACTCTGGGGAACTTAATCTAGCATGGGACATCAACAGGACTTGCTTGGGAGACAGATATGTCTCCCAGAGCTTGCCTCTCCTCTGGAATAAACTTCCAATACAAGTTAAACAGAGCCCCTTGTTAACCCTTTTTAAGTGTAACTTGGACGATTAGATTGGAAACCACAAATTCACTCCAGAGGTTTCACCTGGGTCCATTTTAGATAGGGGCAGTCTATGCTGATTTAGATCTGCTTATAACATAGACCATATATCTATCCCTTAAGGGAGCAAGGGTTGAACTTGGCTAGGCTTGTAAGGGCCCTAGGGTCATTAGTGTAGTAACCTCCTATGAACCTATGAACCTACAGTATATAAATGGGGCGGGGGCTGTGCATAACACTAACTGTAGCTGATAACCCTTACCTACAGTACATAAATTGGGTTGGGAGACTTTGCATAACACTAACATCAGCTGATGACCCATGACTATAGTACAAAAATGAGGGGTTGGAACCTGTGCATAACTCTAACATCAGCATCATATAGACACATGTCTATAGTATGAAAATGTGGAGTGGGAGTGACTGCAGCTAATAACCCATGCCTACAGTAAATAAATGTGGTGGGGGCAATGCATAGCACTAACATTACCTCATACTATTGCCTATAGTATGTACATGGAGGGTGGATCCTGTGCATAGCTACAACTGCAATGGATAACCTGTTGGCTCCAGTATACAAATGGTGGATCCCATGCATAACAACTAACATCAGCTTCTTTTTTAGTCCAAATCCATCTCTATTTTTTAAGGTTTCTGCAATGGCTGTATTATAGGCAATTTTCTGCATGGTCTGAAGGTTGCATATTGAGGTTATTAACCTGGACTCTTGAACATCTCCTGTGATATGCAACAAAGAATATATTATATTTGGCATGCTGCCAGAATGCATGAGAGTTGTATATATAGGCCTATCTGAGATGTGTGTGAACCTGCCAGCCATGTGATGTTATGGGAAGTCCCTTCACATGACCACTGATAAAGGGAGGTATAAGCTGGACAAATGCGAATCACATGCTCTACATGGGTAGTGGAACCACTGGCAAAGGTTGGTATAAGACAGACATCATATGTACATGAATCTTCAGCTCTACATGAGTGGCATGCAGGGGCATTATAGGTTCATAGGTTCATACTAGGCTATCTGCCCTAGGGCATTTATAAGCCTAGCCAGAGTGTGTTTGGCTTTCGCCACCCATTTTAAATTAATTTTGCTATGCCCTTTTTTGAGGTTAGTATACTGTGCCTCTGTCTAACAGTGACACAGAAGTGATACCCGGGGTAAACCTACGATCTCCCATCCACTCATCAAGATTCCTCTTGAATTGAGTCAATGAGAGACTCTGCCTAACCTGGACTGGGATTTTATTCCAGAGTGAAGGGAGCCTCTGGGTTATGAATCTGTCCCTCCAGCATGTCCTATTTATTTCAGTGCTGAGGTTCAAGTCTCTCGAGCACGTAGCTCGATGGGATTTGGATTTTCTGAGGTGCAGCATGTCCATTAATTCCGGGTTGGACATGGCTTTATACATCAGGCACAGATCGCCTCTGAGCAGGCGGTATGCCACTGAGTACAGCTGGAGTTTCTTTAACCGGGCAGCATATGGCATCTGTTTGAGCCCTTTGATCCTCTTGGTGAGGTACTTTTGGGGTCTTTCCAGTTGCTGCAGGTGTCTGGTAAGGTACATCCCAAAAGGGGCATTGTACTCAATTATGGGCCTGATGAGGGATGAGTAAAGAGGCACAATGACCTCCCCTGATCTAGATGTGAATCCCTTCATGGTAGGTGGGCTATATAAAATGTTTTTCTAACCACTTTGGCCACGTGGTTGTCAAATGAGAGATTGCTATCAACTTGACATTACAGACCACCTGGCAGTTCAGGAAGGAGAAGCCCTTCCTGTGTCTGTGTCGTAAGCCCTCTAGACTAGGTGAAGACTTTATAGGCCTTGACAACAACCAAGGTGTAATCTGTAGTGCTCATTGTCCCAGGGAAATGGGCTGTTTCTTAGCAGGCCCTCACAGTATTGGTTCTATTTCATGGGGTCCTGGTGAACTAGGTATGTTCCTCCTCTTGTCACTGTCAAGGAACTGGTTTAGGATGCACAAGGCTAATGTGTGTGATAACCCTGATATGCCTCAGATAGGTTACTAGAAGCTCTCTTTAGCTAAGACCATGCATAACAATCAATTCTGATGTCGGTAGTGCACTTTGAATCAGTGCCATACAGTATCTATACACTCAGAAATGGTCCAATTTTCCATGGTTTGTTAGGCACTGCCTGTCCCTTCCAAATTAATAAAGATGAAGTTATCTAAACAATCATGATGATCACCATTTATCAAAGACACATAATTTATTACACAGTTCAACTATTTTCCATTTAGAACTAAACTAGTCTCAGCTAGATTCAGATTTTCATATGCTAGATTTTATTCATTCAGAGTTATCAATGTACTTTACTGAATACTGCCCTGTATTCTGTATAAGAAGAGGCATAATGGACCCTATTCAAAATGATTCAGGTCCTAATTCTGTTAGATATGGAATAATATTCACTTTAGCAACTAACTGCCTGCTGCAAATATAAACTGTTAGAAAAATATGTATTAGTAATATGCATGCTTAGTGCATTCGAGGTTTAAAAGGGTTAATGCATTTATTCTGTTCACACTGCATGAATCTGCACAAGCTACTAGAGACATTCCATTCCTGTTATGTCATGAAAATATGCGCAGCTATGAACAAAATCAATCTGGGAACTGAGAAAACTGTCTAAACTTCTCGAAATAATGAGCAATGCAACCTTTTCCACTCTAGAATTGGTGACTGATGAACTGACTGCCATGAGAACTGTAGTGCTTCAAAACCGCATGGCTCTCGACTTCACCCTAGCGGCGAGAGGAGGTACTTGTGCTTTAATCCAGGAGGAGTGCTGTTCGTATATTCCTGACCACAAACACAAGATAGACAATCACCTTGAGGTAATTCAGCAAGTGTCGGCTATGACCAAACCAGGACCAAATCCATTGATGGACTTTTTCCAGAGATTGTTTGGGGGGTGGGGCAGTATGCTGGTGAACATTCTGATTGCCATCTGTGTAGGAATGATTCTACTGGTGGTATGTGTTTGCTGCTGCATCCCCTGCATGAAAAGACTTATTAAAGACTTTATAGACATGTTAGTTTCAGAAACCTTATACCAAGGTGCTGAACTTGAAGAATTGTTGAAAAATTGAAAGTGCTTTCATAAGTTTAAACTGAATGACTCTCTTAACTGCAAATCCTGAGTAGGAAGAGGTTAGGGGAAGAAAAACTGTTTATGCTTATTTTGAAAGTAGAATAAAAGTATTAAAAGGGGGAAATGTTAGAAAAATATGTATTAGTAATATGCATGCTTAGTGCATTCGAGGTTTATAAGGGTTAATACATTTATTCTGTTCACACTGCATGAATCTGCGCAAGCTACTAGAGACATTCTAATCCTGTTATGTCATGAAAATATGCTCAGCTATGATCTGCTTATGCTTTGGAAATTAACAGGAAAGCATTTGATTTCTGCTAATGTCATGAAAATAATAATAAGTGTTTCATTTCTACTAGTGTCATGAGACTTAACAAAGAGTTATTGATTTTCTGCTTATGCCATGAGAAAGTACACAGCTGCTGAAGCTATTGATAATGAAAACAAAGGCTGCTTGAAAGTATAAACCGTAGTCAGCATTACTTGTACCTAAGCTAGAAATGTACCTTGAATCTAGGTAAAATGTAACACATATATATTAGAACTGCACAATTGAAGAATAGAAAGTTTTTAGTGGGCTAAAAATAAGCTCCAAGGCCAGGTTGTTTTTCTCAAATGTTTTTGTAAATCAACAATAATCCAGTCATGTCAGCAGGAAATCCAAGTAACATTTTCTATGTAACACATAGTGAGTTTTAAATCTGAACATGTCAGCAGGAAATCTAAGTAACATTTTCCGTAGAATAATACAGAAAGCTGTGTCTAACTACGTCAACCATAGAAAAGTAACATTTCATAGAACTGTATAAAAGTAGCATACTGCTCACTAGTAATTTAGATAAATCCTGTATCTGCATGTTTTGTCTCCTTGCTGCAAGTAATAAAGGGTGCCATACTTGAACCTAACGTGAATTGGTCTTTGAAGTTTTTTACTTTGACATAAACTATAGCTATTTTTTTAATTTGCTTTTCTTATTAGAAAAATAGATTTTTTTGGAGGAGTGTGAGATTGACAGCATTGGGTTCATTACTAGCTAGCTACTCCTCTGGTAGAGAGTTACATGTCTAAACCAATGAGGGTTACTAGAGGTGCTCTGTAGGCATCTGTAACTGGGTCACTTATTTCTGGACTACTGTTCTCAAAAATCAAGTGGGGAATGGTCTGTAGCACTGGCTACATTCTGATCGGCTGGCTTCTGTGGGGTGAACCTTATAGACTTTAAATGACAGGAAGATAGAAATAACTCTGATCCAAAACAATACCAAAACAGCAAAATCTTCAGAAGTCAGGAATCGATGTATACTCTTGAAAGGTGGTTACACCGAGGCACTGGAGAATAAAGAGTTTGCTTTTGGATTTGACTTTGGTTCCTGTTTTTCGATTCCTGACTTCTGAAAATGTTGCTGTTTTGGTATTGTTTTGGATCAGAGTTGTTTCTATCTGAAGGTGTGTGGAGTGGAGTTTGTGTAATTTAAATGACAGGAAACCTGTTCAATTTGACATGCTGATGCACTTCAGTTTTCATTCTAAGTCTCGAACACAAGACATTAGTTTACAACAGGTATACCACACATTATTTTCATCCTTGTTATATAGAATAGAAATTCCAGTGCCATCTCTGTCACAACTTATGTGTACTAGCAGTAGTGTAGCTAGGGTAGGGAAAACAGGGCAACTGCCCCAGGTGCAAGTGCTAGGGGGGTGCAGTCAACCAGTCCTGATCACCCTTTAATTACATATCAGCTTTTAAAACCTAGTATTGCATTTGCAGTCAAGCCTGAGCACTATAGCACTCCAAGTGTGGTTTAAACTGTAGCAACTGCTTACTATATTTTAACAAGCAATTTGTTACATTTTAAAAGTGCATTTATTAATTGAAATCTGAGTGCCGTATTATTCCTTGTGAGGTACAAACTGTAGCAACTCTTGCTACATTTGTAGAAAGCAGTTTGCTACAGTTTAATAAGAGAAAAGATATGTTTCTTTTTTTTAACTAAAACCTGAGTCCTATAGTGCTCCGTACTGGGTATAAACTGCAGCAACTTCAGCAAATAGGATTAAAAAAAGGCATGAAATCTGCAAAAAGAAAGGAAAATCCTCAAAAATTCAAGACAGTCCTCAGTCTCAATCTCTCTATATCCATGAGGCTTATCTTCCCTTCTGGTATCAGTCTGTAACAGACAAATGAGCTTTGAATGTAATTCAGCAAGGGTACACATGGCAATAAAAATCCTGAACCCTGCTCCAGGGGTTTTGCCCTGTCCAGTGAACAAGGTCTCATTGTTCCCTTCCATCCTGCAACAGTTGTATGCTCATGGAGTAATAAAAATGGCTGTCCTGTCAAATGGGCAAATGTTTTTATTCAAGGACTTTTCTGGTGCCAAAGAAGAAAGGATCCTGGAGGCCTCCACTACACCTTTCCCTTCTAAATCTTCTTGTTAAGATTCCAAAGTTCAAAATGCTTTAATGTCATTCCCTTTTAACTGATTCACCATCTAACCTTCATGGTAAAGCTAGATTTAAAGCTAGAGTTAAAGGACATCTATCGTCACATTCCCACTGGGAGCGGTTAAGGCATTTTTAAGGTTTATTTTATCTGGGTTACATTATCAGTTCTATTTTGTACCTGTGGACTTTCTATAGCACCAAGGGTATTCACAAAGAGCCTTGCTACAGCCATTAATGCTGGCTTAAAGGCACTCACATCTTTTCATAGTTGGGTGACTGTCTTATCTTTGCAGACTCTTTTTTCCTGTTGTTTAGAGTCTATTCAAAATATTCTACTCAGTTTGGGTTTTCAAATCAGCCTTCAGAAATCTTCTCTTACCTTTATGCAGAATTGTATTCCTGTGATCTGTTTTGGATAAAAAAATGTTCTAGCAGTTCTCCATGAGTTTCTGCAATGAAAGCCATGCATCTGCAAAGGAACTTCTCAGGATATTGGGACTGCTTGCAGGTTCACTCTTAAGTAGGGGTATTGTTTTTCCTGTCGTTAACCAGGTTGGTGTCTGTTCAGAGTGTGCATATGAATAGTTCTTACTCATGGCTAAATCTTCATGTAAAGATGTTAATACTTTTAACCAGAGGATAGGTACTGTATCTGGGCCTGAGGTTTTCCAATTACGAGCTTTTCTTAACATTGTTTCAGTCTCTCTGGTGGTTACTTCATCCCATTTCATATTCTGTACATTTCAAGTTCTTTTTCTTTATTTTACTTTTATACATTCAGCACCTTTGTTATATTCCACAGGATCTGCATAGATATTTCTTTAAAATGTATCTATTTCTTGTTTTTTTGTGGTGTTTCAATTCCATTTGCCTTATTTCACAATTCTCTATGAAACATTTTAGGCCATCAATAAATTGCTTATTGTGTACTTTTCCTTTATATTTATCTGCATATCTTCTAAGTTTTTCTACCTGTGCTGATATCTTTAGTTTAGTATTTGCAACAGTGTACAATAGATCCTTGTCTATTCTAATACTGTGATTCACTTTCATCCTGTCTATCCTTCTGAGTATATTTGTTGATCTGTTTCCTCTTCTGTACTCTTCTAACAGCGATACTTCTTGTCTTAATTGCTTTATAATCTTCACTAGTCAGTACTTCTGTGATGGCATTTGATTTCTTCCCTTCCTTTCCCTTTTGTGGTAAGACTTTATCCATTATTAATTTAGCTGCACTGTAATATATCATATTTACTTCTGTTATATCACATGGATCTTTAAATAGGATATATTACAGTGCAGCTAAATTAATAACGGATAAAGTCTTACCACAAAAGGGAAAGGAAGGGAAGAAATCAAATGCCATCACAGAAGTACTGACTATATCACATGGATCCCCCTGCTGCGGTGGTGGTGCTGCGCTAGCGTTGTCACCTCACAGTGAGACATTGTCCTGTTCGATTCTCAGCTAAAGCGTCTTCTGTGTGGAGACATGCGTGAATGGGCGTACCTTCGTTGAAGGTTGTGCGTCAGGCCTGACAACTCGGTACGTAAAAATCTACTGCCAATTATTAGCAGACCGGAGTTCCGCTGTGGCGACCCCTAACCGGGAAAAGCCGAAAGATACAACATATCACATGGATCTCTATGAACAGTTCTTAGTACTGTGCTCTCTTGTTTTACCAGACTTCTAACATTTTGGGTGTTATTGACTATCTGTAGTCTATTTCTTTCATTGATCTTAATATGTCTATCCATTTCAATTAAATCAAGTAACTTTTCCCTTAGATCATTTTCTTCTAAACTAAGGTCACTTTCTTTGTTCTCCATTTACTGCAAGCATTTTACAGAAAGTTCCATATCATCTTTCTGCGTCATATTCTCTTCGACTTCATCCTGTGTCATTCATTGCTCTTTCATGTGGAAACTCACTGGACTATCTCGCCACAACACTGACTGAGTCAGAGTTGCCACCGTTTCCTGTTCCTTCCCTTGCTGTGTAACTCCAAATTAACTTTTGTACTGGTTTCCTACTGAAGGCTCAAAAGTGTCTTCATATGGGAGCTACTCAAATGCTTTCTGCTCCACTGGTTTGTCCTTAATTCGGGGATTTGTTATTTTATCATGCTGTAATGTTATTAGAGTTAGATTTTCTACACTAAATCCTTCACTTTGCAGGTAATCCATAACTTCAGTTTTTATTTCTTTAACTTCTGCATTACTAAACCTCTTTTCTACTTCCCCCTTTGTTTTCTTATTTTTTTATATTGTAAATGTTTTCAGATCTGGATGCCTTTGCCTGTATTTCTCTTCAAATATCTTCGGTGCTGCTTTTTTGTATTTATTAGTTTTGTGTTCTGCTGTTCTGCTTTGCATAAATATTACACCATATTAAATCTGTTTTTCTTTCCCATGTTAATATTTCTTCTTTAGATGTTTCTTACTTCTCCTGTTTCTCTTTACTTGGGGGGCTGATTGTTAGAAGGGGTGATCGGTATTGTACTTAATGTATTTTAAAATCCCCCACAGATCTTATTTTTTAAGGTTTAAAGCTTACACTTTAGTGTTTAAGTCTTTACTTGACTTTACTTGAGTGAAAACACCTTTAAACTTCTGCATAAAGTAGCCTAGCTTGACACATCTGTCATTCTACACACAGTGTATACTAATAACACTCTTTTTTATTTCACTTTAGTATATTTTATTACTGATTTTCTTTTATGTTGTTTTTATTCTTTATTATAATTTTGTAATTTATTTTTCCTCTACAGTGGTAAGTTATTTAAGCACATTAATAAAGTTCACCTCTTAGGAGATGTTGCATTGCCATTTGCCATGCAACAGTTGAAGAGATTTTATTAGGGGACAGCAATGCTTGCACAACAGGTCATGCAATATCTGTCTTTTCCCAAGTCATAATTTGTTTAAACAGTTTTTATTTTCTTTTTATAGGGTGAGGAGAGTTGAATATGTATGGTCTTGCAGAACATCAGACATCATCACCTTTCATTCTTTCTTTTCATTGTGGTTTCTTGAACTGTACTCTTATTTTTTTTTCCTGTAATGATGATGTTTTATTATATTTATTTTCTAAAAGTCAGATTTCTTCCTATGCAGTTTTGTAACTGAGATGTAAAAAACTAAGGTGTTTTTAATGAAAAATCTTTAGGTGTTTGTACAGTCAAGAAAAAGGTTTCAGCAGTGCTAAGATATAGGGTGACTAGCCCTGCAGTTTAAATCTACATTCCCAGATTGCCATTCTCCATCAGGCCACTGCCACGCCTGCCTTCCCCCTTCCACGTTGCCATCCTGCTGGCAGCAGCCAAAGGGTACTTTAGTACTATTTCCCTACCATGCTGCGTAGTCTGGGGGAGCAGAGACAGTCCTTGTACACCCACATCCTGTTAATTTCTGAGATTAGCTGCCATTCACCCAGTGTTATAGCTCTGACAACATTACTGCATGCTGATTTGCCAGAACTGAGCCTGATATTTAACCCCAGATTACACCATTACATTTCTAAGTTACCAGAATAATTTGAATCTTCACATCAGCTGACAGAACCTGTTTCAGTATGAAAGAATGTTTTATTCCAAATCTGTTTGCTGCCATATGTTGCTGTGGATATCCTAAGAGAAAAATAGCTGCAGAGCCAGTAAGATAAAAAGGTGATAAAAATACAGCACAAATATCATTAGTTTCAAGCAACTGTGTATATCAGTAACAATGAACTACACATGCAAGTAGTGGGGTCAAAAGCAATACAATAAGTTTAAACCCAGTTATTTTTTGAGCAGGTGGAAGGAATCTTGAAAAGGATTTTTATGGAGATACCATTTATAGAAGGTACATGAATTTTGGTATTAAGCGATATCCCACCTGCAAAACTATGTAATTCAGCTCTGGATGCTATTATGCTCTGGAACCAGGAAGTGGTTTCAGTTTTGACCAGAAACAGTGTATAGTGCACATCAGTGTGCCTGTTTGGATGGTTCCACTGAAAGATGTTAAGTTGAATTTGCTATTTACAGTTAAAAAATGTGGGAATAACACCTACATTTATGCAAAAGTGAAGCCACAATATGAAGGAATTTATAGCTAGTAATGTACATACAGATGAAGAAGAGAGGCAGAGCAGTATGTACTGTTTGCTAACATGATGAAGAAGTGAATGTTTACTTACTCAAATATTTGTAAATCTAACATCTACATCTCCCTGTCTGACATAATGCAGCTGATATTTATGCATCACTGTGTTCAAGCAGGAGTTTCTATATGAATATGTGGTCAAGGAATATGATCCTGAGGACAGTGCAGCATTCAAGGCCCATGAATACTAAGGTAGTAATACTGCGCTGACTGACCACATTGAAGAACTGAAAATATTAAAGAAGCAATCTAAATGAGTACAGGACAAGCTGCTGGCCATGCTTTTTGTAATGAAAATTTTAAAGTAATGACGGTATACTGGCAGCAGTTCTGAAGCTATATTATACATGGCCTGAATGTAAATATTTTATTTTCGAATACTTAGACATCTCTTTTATGCGAATGGGTAAGACAGAAGTGCATTTTGAATATTACATAAATCATGAGATATGCAGTACAAAATAGCTCATCCTTATTTTATGTTCCAGTTATCTTATTACATTTAATTGGTTTGCTGCCCGGATGTGAGATGTTCATTTTATTTAACTGTTTTAAATTTGGCTGACAATGCAATTCTTTAGAGACTCTTGTGTTGGAGTATGTTTGTGATCAATTCATTTTAGCCATGTAGGGCTGGAGACCCCCTTTCTGTTGCTCATAAAAATCAAATAAGACTCCCTATGTTTTAATTTATCTTCTTCCTCCCTCTATTAAATCACCCTTCCTTCTAGACTCGTATGTTCCTTTATAAGTATTACCAGAGCAGACTTGAATTATATTTTTATTTATGGCAAATAATTATCTGTTTTCCCCCTGATATAAATGTAGAAAAAATGGCATTTGTTTTCAGCTGCGTAGTTCAGAATTCTAATTCAATAAATGAAAGAAAAAAAATGAAAACAAAATACGTTTTGCACTTCCATATACACGTATGTGGAGTCATTTTTTTCCTTAGTTTTTATATAAAAATGCTTGCAATAGGTACATTAAAAGATTAGTAACTAATTACTTGACTAGCTAGATAATTAAAGTTTTAGATTAAATCTTTGAATATATAAATGTCCCCATTCAGCTGGTACACCATTTTTAATACAAAGAGAGAGGACACTAAACTGTGAATGCAAATGAACAAATGTATGCAGACTAGGATATCTATGTAGGTCTGTTGTTAAAGTATCATTTAATACATTAAACAACATAAAAGGTAAAAAATGTACATGACTAGCAACCTAAGGGGTAAAGTAATAGTTGCGGTACAGATAGGACTAGAAAGTTAAATGAAACAAAATAAGAAATTAGAATTTTTAGAGATTGCTATGGAGCTTTTAGAAATGCAAGTGCACATAGCTAGCACATTGGAATATGGAAATGGTTGTTTTAGGGGAAGTACTAATGTATAAAATGAAGGTCATAGATTATCTTTGAACATGTAGTTTGGTAGACTAAATATAATCTAAATGAGGTGTTGAGAGATGTAGAAATGGGAGTGATAAGGAGAAAGAATATTATTGTGTCTGCAAATGCGAGACCTTCTGGACTAAGTAATAGGGGCAGAAATGAGGTAGGGATGAATAGCCATAAGATATATGTGGGATTGTATACTTGTGTCAGAATTCATGACTTAAGCTGTTTATAACAGGTGCAGATAAGGATGAGACAATCAGTGTCTTAGAATGAAAGACGATGTAGCAGCTGAAAGCCCTTTGGTAGAAGGAGACAAAGATTGAGGTTAAGTACCTTGAGGAGGAGACTATGTCATAGAAAGTTTACTGTTTTAATGGAAATGCAGCCTTCTTCATATCCGGAGGTAGAAAATCATAAATGCATGTATCAAATGCATCAGTATCTTTACGAGAGGAAGCTGGACTGAGCAATAGAAAACCTATACCTTATTTGGAAGATAGAGAACCTTCCTCGGGGACAATTTAGTTTCAGGGGGTTAGGACCTTCTGTTTTTCTAGAAGGCCCTGCTTGAAAGAGACACATCAACATGTCAAATAAAAAAACTTAAATGAATCAAGCCAAATACAAAAGTATTTAAATAGTTGAAAATTTATGTATAGAAAACAACAAAAAAGACAAACTAGGCTAGACCTTTTTCAATCTCGCTTGCATACCACATAATATAAATATGGTTTTCTTTAAAGATGAGCTTTTGGTCTTACAACCATTTACAGGTAAATGCTATCAGAGAATAACTGAATGATGACATAGTTGCATGAAAGACTGAAAGAATGTCAAGAGAAGTTAGGGCTAAGACACATGGTGACAAATGTGAATATCAAAGCGTCAATAACATAGACCTGGAGAATATTATATATGGTAGAATATGAGGCAGAAAGAGAAGTTTGTCTGCTTAGTGGCAGTGTTACTGTACAAAGACAATGTTATATCTTGTTAAAAGAGACAAAGTTGCACTGGATTATTATTCGTTTGATGCTATATGCTATACGTGAAGGTTAGATTGCCTAAGGATGTACTGTGACATTTTTTTCATCACCATGTTGATGATGAATTATGACCATACCTTTCAACCTCTTAGCACAAAAATTCTGACCAAACCAAACATAATAGAGGAATAAAGGCTGAAAATTAGGGAGAGATTTTAAATATTGCTCTTATATTTTTAAAGCATTGCTAGAATAAGACGTTTTGTATAAATTAGCATGCATTATCTGAAGCATATGATGTCTGAAACTCCAATATCTATCAATACTTTGTGACTTCATTCCTCAGTGATTTGCTCAAAAGCCATGAGCTTTATAAGGAACAGATAAAAATGTGAGGCAAAAATCTGGACATTTTGCAAAATTCTGAGCAGCGTACAGTTACACTTAAACATAGAGATTTCATCATAGAATTGTAGAATGTTTGAACATTTGCAGTATTTGAATATTGTGACTTATTTAGGGATTTTGAAAGAGAAGGTTACCAACAGTGGTCAAATGTGACTGAGAAAGTCTATACCAGTTGAATAGTGCATGTAAATGCTATAATTTTAAAGATCAGATCAATACTCTGGTGGGCTCTTTCGATATTTGATCCAGGCAATTCTTGTTTATAAAATGAAGGAATTTTTGGGCATAGTCTACTTTAGAGTTGTAGGTGTCCCATTTTACTAATGGGTAGTTAACGTCTCCCCAGATGACAGAGTT
This sequence comes from Protopterus annectens, assembly GCF_019279795.1. Lineage (NCBI taxonomy): Eukaryota > Metazoa > Chordata > Ceratodontiformes > Protopteridae > Protopterus > Protopterus annectens. Next base: position 996,115,537 of record NC_056739.1, on the reverse strand, counting down.
TTATATATTTGTTCCTGCACTGAACTTTATACCTTCACCTAGAATAAATATGGAAGAAAATTAACATCCCTATTTTTGTCCTATAAAATATCCCCTTTTCTCTCCAGACCCGCAGTAGTCAGGAAAAACTCTTCCAAAATCCAGACTACAAGAAACTATTTGCCACTTTATTACCCTCTCCCCTAAAAATGAGCATTATTGCATCAGGTTTAATAAAGCCAGTTGGCTACCTGTCCAAAAATGTGCCAACCTGCTTCTTGGATCCCAGCTCTACAAGCTTCTCAAAGAACACTCCTGTCCTTCCCTTGCCTCCAACTTTTTAGGAGACTCCCCAGTTACAATCCAAGTCTAAAACCACTCTAGTCCACTTATTCAGTTTCATAGAAGCAGGCCTCATTGCATTAAGCATGCCTACTCCATCATGTACCCCAAATTCTGGCAATCTCTCTCTACTAATCTTAAAGACCTCATGTTGTATCTATCATTTCATGCTCAGGTTAAAGACCATCTCAAGTTCAAGTCAGTTAGCAAATACTTTCCCTCTGGACACATCAACTATCCCCTGCTCTCCCCTTCACCACTAAGGCACATTTGTCATCCTCCAATTATTTCCCTACACTAATATGTGACATGTCTTCTCTACTGTATATATTGTATATAGTGAGTTTCTGTATGCCCCTAAATTCGCTATCTTTTACAATTTGACTCTATC
>NC_056739.1:995862325-996109825 GCF_019279795.1 Protopterus annectens | reverse complement strand
TAATTGAGGAGGTAGGGACAGGAGACAAGGTAAAGGGTGGGATGTTAACTGGTGATTTTTTTGGGTTATGGCCAGTGTTATTATGGTGTAAGTTGGTGGATAGCACAAGAATGGACTTGGTAAAATCCTCATTAAATAGAGAGGCTATGTTGTCTGTATTACTGGTGGAAGTGCGAGCTGGGGTGGTTGTTTTGCTGGGTTTTAATAGGGAGTTAATTGATTGCCAAAACTTTCTAGGGTCTCTTGGGTTTTTAGTCTGGTTTTTGTGGTAGAAATTTTCCTTATCTAGTTTAATTTGTTTTTTGGCCTGGTTCCTTAGTCGAAGATAGTCCTGTCTGGTTAGGTCGGATCTGTTTCTCTTCCAGACTTACCAGACTTTATCTTTGGATTTAAGTAAGGATCTTGTGTTTCTACTTAGCCATAGTGAGTAGTTTGCCCTGACTTGAATTTTCCTAGGGGGTGTAACTGAGTTAAGGATATTGGTGAAAGTGTTGTTGAAGTACTCAACTGCCTGGTCCAGATCTAGGGTTCTCAATGTATCCCAGTTGCATCATTTTAAGATGGAATTAAAGTCTGCTGGGTTGAAATTGTGAAGATTCCTAATTTTTCTGAAGACAATGGGATTAGCTAGGTTTGTCCGTTTGCATATAAGGAAGGTAAGTATGTGGTCACTAAGACCATCTAGGAGGCATCCATCTTGGTAGTTGTGTTTAGGGCCATTAACAAGTGTCCAATCTAAAATAGATTGTCTCTTGTTTTTTTGTCTATTCTAGTTGGTTCTTGTATGAGTTGAGTAAATTCTAGCAGATTAATATCGACTGAAGGTTTATTAGACTTGTAGGCAAGCCAATCAGTATTAAGGTCACCCAGGAGGATGATTTCTAGAGGTAAGTTTTCTGGTATACAGTGCAAGATATTTTGTATTAGACTGGAGTTGTTTCCTGGAGAAATATAGCAGCAGATTATATTGATTTTTTAGAATTTTTTAGGTTTTGAACTGCACCGATGGATTCTGCGTTCTGAAATTTAGGGAAGGAGGGTTGTAGTGGTTGGACATTATGATTGTTTTTTGAGAGTATAGTAGCACCACCTCCTTTCCTATTTACCCTATCAAGTCTTACAATATTATAGCCTGGTGGAGTTATTTCTTCACTGTGGATAGTTGGTTTTAACCAGGTTTCAGTTCTGGTAATAATGTCTGGGGAGTAGAGGGATATACTTGCATGAAGTTCAGTTAGTTTTTTAGCTGTACTCCTAAGGTTGATATTAAGGAATAGCAGGTCTGATGGTTGCTTATGTGTAATTATGGTGTTATTAGGTCCTGGGTTAGGGTGTATGTCACCAGAGCTTAGTAATTTCTTTGTAATCATTAGTATATGCTTTAATTTGTGTGTTAATGTCCATATTATATTTGTATGATATCATTTTTGTGCCTATGGTAGGTGTAAGCTTTAATTGTTTGTGTTGTGTTGTCTTGACATTGAATAATGAGGGACTTATAGAGAGGTTATAGTGTTTGTCTGTGAGTGTGTGGATGTGTGTTATGTGGAATTTAAGTCTGAGAGGTAGTGGGTTTGTCTTTGGGGTGGTGATGTAAGCTAGAGCGGTAAAGATGAGGAGGACAGAAATATGTATTAATATCATTGTTATGTAAGGTAGTTGATCTAATGTAATGTAACTTTGTTGTGGTAATAATGTCACTTATAATATGAAATCCACTTCCCGATTCCAAGTGGCAAACCCAGAATAACTTGAACTGTATTAAAAACAGCTCATGAACTTCAAACATCTTAATATTTTTGATTATTTCTGCCACATTTCTTGCCATCAATAAAGCCTTTTAATAAGGCACAATATATAGAACAAAAACCTGAAAAGATTGCTCGCCAAAAAAGCCTTCCTAAAAATGGCTACCATCAATGACATATAAACCAATAATTATCTGGTAACATGCCCAACCCAATTATTTCACTCACTCACAATATACCATAAAGTGAAATAAAGGTCTTAAAATAACCTAGAACCAGTAATCATTACAGTAACAAAAACCACAACACTTCGTTACTCGATAAATTATTAATGCAAAGTCCACAGTCCAAAATAGAAGAATTCTGTCATTGCTGTCCTTGATTAAAACATGTAAGCAGGAATAACAATTCTGGACGTATCTTCACTGAATAATCCTAGATGTTGTCAATCTGTTCCAGTGATGGTAATTCCAAAATATATAATGTCAAAATGCACGACTCAAATAATCCACTTTTTAAGAACAGGGTTGGTGGTGGACTGCAGCTCTACAGTCAACTCGTATCACTCGTAGTGTTCCTTGTAACAGATCAATATCAGATACTAAAGACCGGCCTTTGTTTTTCTCTTAACACCATATAGTCCCTCTTTATTGTATGGTAATGAAATTATTGGTGAAAAAAAATGCCAGCTCACCACCAGCTAAAGTTTTGTTGAATAGAAACCAAGTTCAGTTTCTCACCAAAGAAAAATGGTTAGAATACAAGTTGCAGTTCAGTCCATACACTTTTAGAATACGTTCTTGCTAAAGTTCATCCTCCTACTATTACTGGAAGATGGAATAGAAATATTATACAGCCCCTCCAAAAGAAGTTCAAACACACTGCATGAGAAAGTATATATTAAAAATAGTTATATTCACACCAAAAATGTACTTTCAAGTGCAACTGAATTATAGCATAAGCTTTGGAAAAGGAGGGCTTTACGATTCTAAAAGGTATAGCCTACAAACAAAATACTTATAAGATGGCTGTGGTCATTTGAAGAAAACTATAACTGTACACAAAATAAAAACATTTCCCACAAGAACACACTTAGAACTAAAGCAAAATAGGAAACATCCCTTACGAGATACTTTGTCTTGGTTCAACAGTTTCAATTAGGAGGGGTGTGACCTCAAATTCAAAAGGACTAACAGTCACACTGGTTAGTAATCTGTTACGTATTTCAAAATGTGGCTTAAAGAAAAGTCTTTAGAAGATTAAAATATACTTTACAAACAAAAAAGTGCCCCGTTTCAGTCCACAGCTGTCCTCAGGCAGTTTATACCACAAAGGGAAAGGTAGTATATTTTTACGCCAATACAATGTACGTTAGTGCGAGCACTGCTTTAAACAGCTTTTAATTTCAAAAACAGTCTATTTCTTGGATTTCCTCGCCCTGGCTTTGGGCATTGCTACCTTTTTCAGTTTCTTTGCTGTGTCTGCTGTCTTGATTGGCTTCTTAACCTTTGTCTTCTTGGCAATGGACCTAGGGTTTTTCACCTTTTTTGCAGTGGCTTTAGCTTTAGGCTTTTTCTTGACGTTCTTTTTTCTTAATAAATCCCTTGCAATGAAGAGTCTCATTCAGTCCTGGGGAAAGATGTATATTTTTATATATATATATATATATATATATATATATATATATATATATATATATATATATAGATATAGGATCTATATTGAAGTATACAAAAATTCCAATGCAGGATTGTTGAGCGTCCGAGTATTTAGAGCAATCTCTTCATCTAAATAATTTTATTTCTAAAAACAAAATAAATCTAGTTCTAAATCATCCTTCTTCAAAAAAGAGACTCGCTGACTCCAGATCATTCCTTTTATTGGTTTTATTTGGGTAAGCAATTTTGTCCTTGTAGACATCTTCAGATGCAGTTCTTACATCTAAACTTTCTGTAATCATAATGCTACAATAAATACTGTTACAGAGGGGACATAATACACTATGGGAAAACCCAGTTCCAGCTGAATTGCCTTTCATCTGTTCAGAATAAAGACCTCTGATGAGATGTTAGATCCATCCTTATTTGCATGGGGATGCTCACAAGTAGTGAGTGGTAAGCCAGTGTGTTCAACCGTGGAACTCTAATGTGTTGCCAATACTCTACTACCTTAAAGTCCACCCTTTTATGTATAAACTTATAATCAATACATTTTACATGTGTGGGTATTAGACTGCATTTTACAAAATAGTTTACAAAGATTTTTTGTGGTCAACAAACATCACTAAGTTGTTTTAATAAATATTTACTGTTTAAAATACTTTAAAACTGCCAGAATAACAAAACAAGAACCTCTCTTTTTATTTAACAGAGCCTGTTGGTGGGTTCTGTTAAAGAAGTAAACCTTTCCCTTGTCATTTTAAGCTTCCTCTGTTCCTGAGTTAATCTATGAATCATACAGTGGTTGGATTGTGCAAAGGTATTAATGTTGAGTTCACACTTCAGTACAGTTAGTTGTATTAAATCATCTGCAAACACTGAAGTTCAATATACTGAACAAACACCTTTCACTTTCAATGTAAATTCTTAAAGTCCTAAACACATAAAACAAGTATTTTTGTTGGGGGGGCAAGCACACCTGCAAACATCAGTTTATTGATTCCAAGACAGTACAGTAGTAATGAAAAGGTCAAATTCATCTCAGAAGTACAGTATCACTACCACTGGTTGAATCACAATGGAAGTGAAAGGAAAAGAGCCTCCTTTCCCTTCACTTACAATGCAATTTCCCACAATGCAAAGCTGGTAGATTACAGTGTACTTAAATGATGATGGAGGGTCTGTTCCTTTCATTTCCACTGCTGATCTATAGAAACATAGAGAGCATGGAGAACAAAAGTAATTGAAAGCAAATAAAAAGTGTTACTCTATAGACAGAAAATAGCTGTTGAAATAATTCTAAATGCTGTAATTTATTGAAAATTCTCTAGATATATCATCAGAATGTTAAATTACAGCAAATGTTTTTATATTTCCTAGTATTTTAGTTCTTACTTATTTACAGTTTTTCTATCTACCATTATAAATAACACTAGAAAAAATATTTTATTGAAATACATGATCACATGCACATGTGCATATAAGCACATGAGCAAACACACACACACACACACACACACACACACACACACACACACACACACACACACACACACACACACACACTTATACTGCACACATAATTCCTGTTTGGTTCATAGTGAAGAACAACAACAGATGCTTTAGTGGCTCTTTGCTGCAACAAATGTAACAATAAAATGGGGTAGAAGACATATTCCTGTGGTAAGAAATTTTCACTTTTAAGATATGTTGTTATGAGCAAGTAAACTATGATTTTCTACCCAGAAAAGCGATGCTGAAACTCAGCCTATTGTGAGTAAATTATATATTAATATCCTATCACTAATTTTGCTAACCAGGAAGGAAGCGAACATCTATAGTTAAACTGCCGATTTTGAGTTATTTAATACCCCCGGTCTTTGCATGCCAGAACAGTCACTTGGTTACAACATAAAATCTTCCTTTTATGCTATTAATAAGACAAAAAAAGTTATAAAGCCTTTGTAATATATTGTTTTACCACATACCCAGCTCCTCAAACATTAGAGACCTGAGAATAAGCTGAAAATCCAAGACACACCCCCTACACACACACACACACACACACACACACACACACACACACACACACACACACACACACACACACACACACACACACACACACACACACACACACACACACACACATTATTTTCATATTCTCTCTCTCTTAGCCTCTATTCTCACTGACAAACTAATTCAGCCTTTGGCCACAGTGCAGCTATTATTACTTCCTTTACACACTACATTGATAATATTTTGATCTTTGACTGACATACATGCATGAGCAAGCACACACACACACACACACACACACACACACACACACACACACACACACACACACACACACACACACACACACATATCAATTACAGCTACTTGCATGACTGTATACCTCAGAAATTTAATTGAAATCAAGTGAATGAATACGTTCATAAATAATGGCCCAAAAATGTACCGCAGCTCGCTGATGTCAGAACCATGCAGTGCAAATTCTCTCTTCTCAACTTTTTAGTTCAAGAATCAGAAGCAAGGAACAAGATCAAGAACAGTTTTTAAATATCTGTGATATACTCCTGGACAAAGCCACAAATAATGTGGGACAAAAGGGATACATTTTATATATGATTATTTAGGTATATGTCAACCAGGTGTCTGTTATCAGGACATGTCTGTATTCCATAAATAATTAACAATCAACATTTTATCAAATTCTGACATAATTAAGTACTTGATGGTGACAATTGAGAGTGCTGTGAAATTTGATGTTTATACCTGTCTTCCTATTAAAGGTATAATGGAATTATGCATGATATTTTTGTACCACATCTGTGAGAAAAATTGATATGCAAGTTACCTGTACAGATCATTAATCAGATGCTGTCATAAATGTCTGAGTACTGTGTCACAATAAGTACATATTACATCAGCTCTGTAAAAATAGCTGAGAATGTAAGCATCATATACTAAAAAGATAATAGTCTTTAAGCATCTTAGTTACAAGGATTGTCTGGTGAAACTTCAGTTACATTTTACCAGCTGAAGTTGTATTAGAAGTGATTAGTTATTAATCTACAAGAGCCTGAAAGACTATTATCTTACCTTCTATTGTAAAGGACATAGGAGAAATAAAGTGGCTACCAGAAACGGCAACATACTTTATTGATGTATTTGTGTTGTTCAGTGAAGTTTAGAAAAAAATACCATTATAATACCATCCTGAGAAGGATTTTTCTGCATTTAGGGCTACCTGGGAATGGAATTTTTTTTTTTTTTTTTTGCTTTTGCCAGTTTTGCTAATATCAGCACCAATTTTATTACATTTTGCGTTACAACTAAATTGTTATTTCAGTGATAAAATCTAATGTCCTGCCATTTTGCATACAATATCTTCAATGATCTCTATGGATGTTTTTGGTTTGTCCCAGAGATGCATTGCAACATTGTAACCCAAAAACTCAGACTAAAGAGATCAGATCCTACATTCCATGAAACACATGATAACTGTGAATAGATTGCCAAGGAAACCCTCCTTTACCCAACAAATGACCAGCAGGAAGAACTGTAGCCATGAGCAGTAAGTGAACATGGCACAGTTGGAACGACCATGAATCTAGTCAATGTGGCGCTCAGTATGAAAACAGAATCACACATCAAATTCACCTGCCTATAATACTGCTCATAAGAATCACAGTAGCTGCACTTTAAATCCCAGGACGAAAAGCATGACTCGCAATGCTGCCATCTCCACTGAGAGGCACTGTTGGGGAATCATACAGACACCAAGTGACATTTCTTTCCTCTGACAGTGTGACAATGGAGTTGATTCTGTTATATTTTGATACCCCCCCCTGCAACACCATCAATTCTAGGGGTTAGCACTTTTACAAATTGTTGTTTATTCACTCAATAATTTGGAGCTTTTTTCCCTGGGCCTCTGCTGTACATGGGACTTTGCCAGATTGATTTTCCTGATAATGAAATGTCAATAAATAAAAATAAATAATAAATAAGTTAATTAAATAGTGAAGCATTTATATATCTGGCTTGTACTTTTTAAAATATTAGCAAATCAGAACCTGGGTTACCTCTTAGACTACCTGTCTCCAGCAAACCAATTTGTCATATACAATTATTTTTAAATCCTAAATATTTAAAATCATCTCGAGTATATAAAGCAGATAAAAATAAATATAAAAAAGAGTATTTTACTTATGTGCCTGTTGATTCAGTATAATCTATTAACATGGATAGACTACAGAATGCACAATAGTAAATTTAAACATGGTGAATCTAGTATATTCCATGAAAGACAAAATCAAGTTATAAGAAGTATACACATTACTACATATAACTTTATTGTCTCCAGACTTCACTGACACACTGACACTTCTGTATAAATGATGCTCTGTTGCCACATTATTTCTGTCTACATTTATTGCCACGGTAACTGCTTCAGAATCAATGGTTTTGACAGAGTCACTGAAGCATGTTGAGTCAGTTAATGATGGAACAATAATGCTACTGTTGATTCCACTCTGTCAGATTTCATCTCCTTATCAGTACAAACCATTTGCTAACAGAATTCAACAAGACAGAACCAGGTTTATGACTGCTGCTTCCAGGTCATTCAAAAGAGGAAAAACAAGTAGGTGATACTTAATAGTGAAATCAGCCAACAAAGCCACAGCAAAATTCCGGTTATGCAGAATCATTACTTGTGAGATTTTTATAATACTGCTCAAAATGCTTTTAACTGCAGCAAAATGGTAATGTAATGATTAGGTAATGCATCTATGAATGGGTTATTGCTACAGCTGCATTATAATCTGCAAATTCATGCTGCAGTAATCTATAATAAGGTTCATAATGAAACTTGAAAGAGTTGTTACATTTTCAGTATTGATTTTACCTTTTAAATTGCTGGGCAAGAAAAATGAACTGTTAAAAACGTTTTCAGATATCTTATAATGCATTTATAGTTTGTGATCTTGTATTAATGCCAGGTAATACAAAAGTCATGGTTACTAGCATAGATAAAATATTTTTTAATTAAAATGTGTACTCAGATTTTGTCAACACTTTCTCATACTGACTAATTTCATTTACCAATGAAGGAAAGTTAACCACAATTTATTAAATTGTGATGAAGCTTGAGTGATAGGAAGTATAATTTTGAAACAACAATTGTGCCTTAGAATAATTACCTCAGTCCTATAAATAAAAAGGTTTAACCACATTTACAATACATTCAAAAATAAGGAACTTACTTTGCATTAGAGTGTTCATTAACGTTTGGGAATTGTTCCTACTTTAATGGCTACAGAAACAGGAACATCTGTCTCAAGTATTTAAATGTGAAAGGGATCGTTTGTGATGTTATGTCACAAATGGATAAAAATATGCTCAATTAGTTACTTTCTGGAGTTAGTACAATTTTATAAATTTTCATCAGCGTTTCCAGTTTTTGTACTTTAAGAATGATACTTTTTCTTTGCATATGATGCAGAAATAATTGTCTCAGCCTGCTGTCCTTACAGCAACACAGACATAGCAGCTTTCTAATATAGTTCCCACTCCTGTGTTTTAGTTTCACTTTCTAGCTATTGCTTTCAGATACTATAAAGCCTCAGGATAAGATGCATTTCTTCTGGAGATTTGTAGGGTCATTATAGATGCAATTTCCCCAAATTAGTAAAGGCAATGAATATAATAATTCAACCATGCAATCTATCTCTCTCTCTCATTATGGAAAAAGTCTCTTTTGATTTTCATTTTGAAGCCCAGTCAAAATATTGTCAGAGTCTCGCCATGAACAATTATGAGTATTAGTGTTTTTTTCCAGGCCTGATTAATTGCTCTTTAGGCTATACTGACTCCATTTTCTAACTTTTACCTGGGAATTGGTGGGTCTATATCAGGTTGTCGAAACCACAAAAGGTCAAATACTTCTTCATCAACCACAATTTGTTGAACTCTGAATCCATCGAATGATCATTTCCGTGAACTATTTCCCACGGTAAGTAACCAGTGGACCATCATCAGGAATTGGACATTTTCTCCACTGTAATATGATCTCAGAGTTGGTATATTTAGTTAAGGTTGTGTGAGGGGCGTATCCCCACCAGGGCGGGTTTTACATTTTGCTGTTTTTATTGCAGTTGGTAGGTTGGCCAACGTCGTGGGAAAGATTTCCACAGTAGTGACTGTTTGATGGATTCACGTTCAACAAATGAAGAGGTGTTCTACATTTTGTGGTTTTGATAATGTGATATAGACCTGGTAATTGGTATGATTTACATTTTATAAAAAGTATTGCTCAAAGGTTATGCCCAGAAGTGTGGCGAGTGAAAACCTAACTGAGTAGGCACGATCACCACGAGTACATGTAAGTGTGCATGGGAGGCAAAGATTTGACAAGATGAATACCTTATTTGTCCTGTTCTTGTGCTTATCCAACAAATCTGTTTTCATTCATCTTTAGTTAAGTTGTTTGATTAGCTGGTTACCAATGGTTCGAATTTCCCTTACTAACACTGGTGCAGCATTATTGGAAATGAAGCAGTGGGGGTTATTACAAAGGTAACCAATATGCACTGTAAATCTAGTTTTATATCTGTTAGTTGGTATTTTGTGTTCTGTGCTTTTTTTGTTCTTTTTTCTAGCTTTCATTTCCAAAAATGATGCGGGAGCATGAAACACAGGGATCTCAGAGCTAATTTTAATAAATTACACTCAGAAGTGATGCATTTTTTTTTAGTTCATTAGACAGACTTCACCACCCCACAACTGCATTCCATGGAGATATATCTTATGTACTTGGCTGTCTGAGAATGTTAAGGCCAACAATATGGCAGGACTAGGGCGATGTTTTTTCTTCATGTCTGCAATGCTGATGAGTCCTAGACCATCTTTCCATGTTTCCTCTCTTGGTTTAGAATACTTTCAAACTGGTATGTGGTTTACTGAAATTAACATATCTAACAGTTAGCTTTTCAGTATAGTGTCAGCTGGAACTTCTTGCTTGCTACCAACAATGGGCTTGACTCCCATTTGTCCTGGCAGCCTCATTTATGATGCTTCCATTCTGAAGTCATTAGCAAGTCACTTAATATAGTGTCTGCTTTGTCTATGACAGCCTGTCTTCTTCCATTTTAAAAGTTTATGGTTAAGCACCTTTGGCTGGACTATTGTAGCTGCAAACAGTTACTTAAGGTTATAATACATTGTTATCAGATAATACAATGTGCATGAATTTACGGCATGCTTACATCAATTTCCTTAATAATAAACATGCTTTTTAATTTATTCTTATTAGCTACTCAGATGATGTGCCTAAGGATTGTCTGTGCTCTCCACATTGTCATAATACTATATTGTGAGATGAAATAACCTGCTTTCCTTGGAGTTTAGTGTTTTGTAGTAGCAGTTATGTCCAAAGATTATCTTTTTAATAAAATCAGATCTGGTATGATTTTAAATGAAATATAACAAGGAGGCAATAATGCCTGGCTGGATGGATGTTACTAGAGAAACAAAGGACCACCACAGATGGACGGCCTCTCCACCCATAGTAGGTTTTATCATTTACCTACTAAAACCCACTCTAGAGGGAATTACTTCACTTAGGAAATGGGCTGTTAAATAGTTTATTATTTGTTTTTAATTCATTAGTGTAAACTTTTTTGTATATTTTTAATGTAAAATTTTCCTCTGACTAATGTTTCAAAGTTGCTGTAGCATATGCACTTGTTGTTGAAGTATTTTATATCCAAAATATAAGTTATATAAGAATGTAATGTTCACATATCCACATTCACACTTACATGCATGTGTGCACATGAGGACACACAGACAGGCAGACACAGACTCATGCGGACAGATATAAGCAGAAACATACACATGCATGCACACATACATACAAACACGTATATACACACACACACACACACACACACACACACACACACACACACACACACACACACACAAACAAAGCTCCACTGCAATTACAGCCATTTTCCTGACTAAATATACTTTAGATGTCTTGGGATGTAATTAATGAAAAAAATAGATACATAATGTAAGCAATTGCAACCCCCCCCCCCCCCATTCCACTCAGCAATCCTAGATTTTGCATTATATTTTTGCTGTGTTCCTCAAAAATGTTTGTCTGGTAAATTACTGTGGATTATTAGTCAATAAAGCCAGGCAATATATTTCCATACTTCTTTTTCTTCAGACAAACAATGTGCAGTCATGGAAGGCATCATTCTCTATTTTTTAAGTTAATAGAGTTTAGGTTTTTGTCATGCTGACATTGTCCAGAATTCTTGAGCAAAGAAGGCATGCACTGCACTTTCTCTCTCTCTCTCTCTCTCTCTCTCTTGCTTTAACTCTTTCTTGTTTCCTTCTCTCTCTCTCTCTCTCTCTTACACACACACACACACACACACACACACACACACACACACACACACACACACACACACACACGCACATGAATTGCATTACTTTTTTTTAATTTATTTTTTCCACCTTTCTAAGCATGACTTTCTAAGCCACATAGCCAAGGAGAGTAAAACTGAAAGTCCTTTTAAATGCTGAAGCAGTTACCTTTCCTAATTTTTATTTAATTATTTTGATTTTATGCTCAGCAAACAACAAAGCAATGTTTAGCGAGCATAAAACGACACTGGCTATTTGCTTCATGACAGCTTAATATGCTACTGAGAAGCAGAGGGCTTGTTTTCACCATGTCATATCTGTACATTAATTCAGTATCAACAAAGCATCAAAAAAAAAAAAAAAAAAAAAAAAAAAAAAAAAAAAAAAAAAAAAAAAAAAAAAAAAAAAAAAAAAAAAAAAAGAAAAAAAAAAAAAAAAAAAAAAAAAAAAAAAAAAAAAAAAAAAAAAAAAAAAAAAAAAAAAAAAAAAAAAAAAAAAAAAAAAAAAAAAAAAAAAAAAAAAAAAAAAAAAAAAAAAAAAAAAAAAAAAAAAAAAAAAAAAAAAAAAAAAAAAAAAAAAAAAAAAAAAAAAAAAAAAAAAAAAAAAAAAAAAAAAAAAAAAAAAAAAAAAAAAAAAAAAAAAAAAAAAAAAAAAAAAAAAAAAAAAAAAAAAAAAAAAAAAAAAAAAAAAAAAAAAAAAAAAAAAAAAAAAAAAAAAAAAAAAAAAAAAAAAAAAAAAAAAAAAAAAAAAAAAAAAAAAAAAAAAAAAAAAAAAAAAAAAAAAAAAAAAAAAAAAAAAAAAAAAAAAAAAAAAAAAAAAAAAAAAAAAAAAAAAAAAAAAAAAAAAAAAAAAAAAAAAAAAAAAAAAAAAAAAAAAAAAAAAAAAAAAAAAAAAAAAAAAAAAAAAAAAAAAAAAAAAAAAAAAAAAAAAAAAAAAAAAAAAAAAAAAAAAAAAAAAAAAAAAAAAAAAAAAAAAAAAAAAAAAAAAAAAAAAAAAAAAAAAAAAAAAAAAAAAAAAAAAAAAAAAAAAAAAAAAAAAAAAAAAAAAAAAAAAAAAAAAAAAAAAAAAAAAAAAAAAAAAAAAAAAAAAAAAAAAAAAAAAAAAAAAAAAAAAAAAAAAAAAAAAAAAAAAAAAAAAAAAAAAAAAAAAAAAAAAAAAAAAAAAAAAAAAAAAAAAAAAAAAAAAAAAAAAAAAAAAAAAAAAAAAAAAAAAAAAAAAAAAAAAAAAAAAAAAAAAAAAAAAAAAAAAAAAAAAAAAAAAAAAAAAAAAAAAAAAAAAAAAAAAAAAAAAAAAAAAAAAAAAAAAAAAAAAAAAAAAAAAAAAAAAAAAAAAAAAAAAAAAAAAAAAAAAAAAAAAAAAAAAAAAAAAAAAAAAAAAAAAAAAAAAAAAAAAAAAAAAAAAAAAAAAAAAAAAAAAAAAAAAAAAAAAAAAAAAAAAAAAAAAAAAAAAAAAAAAAAAAAAAAAAAAAAAAAAAAAAAAAAAAAAAAAAAAAAAAAAAAAAAAAAAAAAAAAAAAAAAAAAAAAAAAAAAAAAAAAAAAAAAAAAAAAAAAAAAAAAAAAAAAAAAAAAAAAAAAAAAAAAAAAAAAAAAAAAAAAAAAAAAAAAAAAAAAAAAAAAAAAAAAAAAAAAAAAAAAAAAAAAAAAAAAAAAAAAAAAAAAAAAAAAAAAAAAAAAAAAAAAAAAAAAAAAAAAAAAAAAAAAAAAAAAAAAAAAAAAAAAAAAAAAAAAAAAAAAAAAAAAAAAAAAAAAAAAAAAAAAAAAAAAAAAAAAAAAAAAAAAAAAAAAAAAAAAAAAAAAAAAAAAAAAAAAAAATATCTTCAAAAAGCAACCTTAAGATTATACTGATAAATACTAAAACTGCACTCACTGGTAGCAGCCCTCAACTTAGAAGATGCTGACATCTGTGCAGTCACAGACACTTGGTTTAAGGCCATGGAAAGCACCCCAGATATACCGGGTTATAATGCCTTCCACACATTCAGACCACAAACTGAAAGTGCGAGAACTAAAAGAGGTGGAGTATCAATATTCATCAAAGATAAATACACCTCTAGATTGGCTAAACAAAACAATTCCCTTGAAATAATCCAGTTCCAATTGAATGTAAGTAAGATGCCTCTCCAAGTTATTGTCAGTCATAGGACCCCTCTGTGAACCAGGAGACCCACACTGCATATGTTGATCTACTTGAATCACTCAAGATGCAACCAAACACTCTGGTTTTAGGTGACTTTAACTACCCATCCATAGATTGGGTAAATTATAGCTGTACTAACATACTTACCCAAAGGTTCTTGGACTTCATCAACTCCAGTGCCCTGGACCAGTTGGTTTACACCCCCACAAGGGGCCCAAACATTCTGGATCTGGTGCTCACTAACATGGGTGATCATTGTACCACCCCATGTGTGTGGCCCTCCTTAGTGAGGTCTGATCATAAATCAGTCTCATCAGAAGCAACAATGGCATCTGACCCCCCCCCCCCATTAGCAGCAACTAGACTAAAAATGTCTCCAAAGCCAGTTACAACCTAAAACATGACAGTATTAATAACTTCATAACCCCTGCCCTCTCTGATGGCATGGACACCTATATTGGGATTTACACCAATGCTTTGTATAAGCATGTATACAAATGTATTGGCTCAGCCATACCTGATAGGATCAAAACAAGATCCTCAAGAAAGATAAAGTCTGCCTGGTGGACATTCACCATTAACAGGTTATACAATAAGAGAAAGAAATTGCTGTCCAAGAACAGGAAGGAACAGTCTCGTTATTGGCAGTATTCCCTCCTAGGATTAAACAAACAAATTAGACACCTCATAAGGCATTCTAAAGCTAAGTATGAATCCAAATAAACCTCCTTCACTAAGGACAACCATAAGGATTTTTAGTTACATCAGAAACCCTAAAGGAAAAACCCGGAACTGTGCAGAGATGGTTGTTAATTTCACCACATATACTGAACCTGCAGTAACAGCCAACCTGCTAGCTGACAAGTACAGTGAAAATTTCTTCCTCCTGTCTCTGCCACATATCCCCAAAAGCATCCCTACCACTTGCCCTCCATCTAGCATCTGCAAGGAACAAGTCATAAACGCTGTCTCCAAAGCCAAAAACATAGACTATATGGTATCCCATGCTGCTTTCTAAATGGATTAAAGCAGGAACTACCTGCACCACTGGATACTATTTTTAACCACAGTCTAAGCACTGGTTTTGTACCTGCTAAATGGAAAACAGCAACCATGATCCTGTTACATAAAAGAGGCACCTCCACAGACCCTGGGAACTATAGATCCATAAGTCTGACCAGCCTAATCTAAAAGGCTATGGAACGAATAATCATGGATCATATCGACAAAGATATAGGAAACCTCAAAACACACAACCCAACTCAGTTTGACTTTGTTAAAGTGAGATTCTGCTCTTGAACTTGGTGGACTTCTTTGAGACAGTCACCAAATCCCTGGACAAAGGCAAATCTGTGCATACGGCCTACCTGGACCTGGTCAAGGCTGTTTGCACCATTCCCTACTAAGGCATCATTGATAAACTCAATCAGCTGGAGATCAACCCGTATATTGTCAGGTGGGTTGCAAACTGGCTCGCCGATAGAATGCATGCAGTCAAAATAGGTGACTCGACCTCTACCAGCAGACATATAACAAGTGGTGTTCCACAGGGATCTGAGCTGGGGCCCCTGTTGTTTGGAATTTACTTCTCAGATTTACAGGCTAAAATAAAAGGCCTATGGCTGACAAATTTGCTGATGATTGCAAGCTGGGTGCAGTCATCAACTCCCCAAATGATTTCAACATCCTACAAGAGGGACTTACACAGACAAATAACTGATCCCAAAGCCATGTGCTAAAGCTCAATGCAAAAAAATACAGTATCATCCCCATCAGCATACAGCCTACCTTGACCTTGCAAAAGCTTTCGACACAATACCCCACTCGGGTATTATAGAGAAACTTACCAGCTTAAATGTAAACCCATATGTCACAAGATGGGTTGCAAACTGGCTAAAGGACAGAACCCACAGGGTTAGAGTTGCTGGAGCCATGTCAGACTCCAAGCCGGTTACAAGTGGAGTCCCACAGGGCTCAGTCCTTGGCCCCCTATTGTTCGGCATCTACTTCTCAGAAGTACAGGCAAACATAGGAGGACTATGGCTGACAAAGTTTGCGGATGACTGCAAACTGGGTGCCATAGTGGATAGTACATCGGAAACCAAAAACAGATGCCAACACTACCACAAGAAAGCGAGATGGAGGCAACGCCAATGAGGAGATGAAAACAGCAATTTGCAAGCAGTAAACTCACTCTATATACGAGTACTATAAATAAACGTTGCAAGTACAGCACCACGTAAAGATAACTCCTTTATTTACCTAGGTTTATTGGCTCCTTAACTTCATCAGAATACAAACCACAGTTTCTGAAGCATGTTTAAATACAATTCTCTATGCAGTTAATTACTTAATTGATTTCAATTTCCTTTTTCATTGCTTGTTCAATTAATTAACTTCATTCCTTAAAGAAACACTAGAAAAACTTTTAAAAAACGCATATGTATATATATAAATTGCTCCAAATGTATCAAATAAACTGTGTGACATAAATATGTATATATAAAACCATAGTGTTTTCATATTTCTAAAATATTGTTACAATAAATAAATACTATACATAATCATATATATGAAGGTGTATGTGTAAATATATACATACCAAACCTAATGTTAAAACTTAACTAATTATTTTAACAATAGCTAATATATGTCATAAGTGGTACAATTCAATAATAATATATAAACTGTAATACTACCATATAAAGTCTTCCCATCTAAAATAGTTTGTGATTAATAAAATTACATAAATAATGAATACATATCATGACTGAATCTAACATATTCATTGATATAAATTAATCATTCATTAAACTACACCAATAACAGCTACTACACATGTATATAATCAATCCTAATTTAAAAATGAATTATTATGATTATATATATTATATATATATAAATCATGTATATATTATGTGCCTTTTAATTTATTTATTCTTAATACAGGCATTATGGTGAGATATTCATTTAAGCCAGGTAAATTATACAAATTCAAACATATTTGCCATTTTAATTCATCCATATCCAAATGATATTTTGTAATTTTCCCTTGCTGGTCATATTTTATTTGGTTGATTACACAAAATTTAAATTTGTGATCTATATTATCAATGACATGCCTGTCCAAAGCATTTGTTGTTTTAAGATGTTGAATATCTAAAAGATGTTCTTTTATACGCTCCCTAAAATGCCTATTAGTTTTTCCAGCATAAAAGGCCTTGCATTGCTGACATAAAGCCAAGTAAACAACATTTGATGTAAAGCAATTATAATGTCCATTAATGTTGATCCTACAACCATTCACAACCATATCAGTACCAGTACAATGTATGTGACTACATACAGTACATTTACCACATTTAAAATTTCCTTTGATTCTAGTATTATTTCTTTCCAAAATACCATGATTTTCAAATAAATTTTTAAATGATGGACCTTTTCTATATACAAATTTTATTGGTCCTTGAAATAATTGTCCCCAAATTCTTTCACTAACCAGCATATTCCAATTCCTTCTTACAATTGACTCGATGTTTTCATAAGTGTCATTATAAGTAGTTATGTATAATGGAGTATCAGTATGTTTGATTTCGTCCCTGGATGTATTCTTAGTACACACTTGTTTTAAAAATCCAGATGTTAGGATTGCTGTATATGTACCATTTTTCCTTTTTTCTTTCACCTCATTATATATATTCATACAAAACTGTTCAGGATAACCCCTGTTAGTAAATAGTTGTATCATATACTGTAATTCATCTAAGAAATCCTGTCCATCACTTACCATTCTTGCTGCCCTGACCATCTGCCCTTTAACAATGGCCTTTTTCTGATGGTCAGGGTGCCAACTATTAAAATGTAGGTACGCATTTGAAAATGTTGATTTCCTATAAATCTTTGTTTTTAGATTGTTTGTTTCTTTATTGTATATAATGTTTACATCTAAGTAAGTAATGTCATTTTGACTAATCTGATGGGTGAATTTCAAAAATCTAACTGTAGTGTTAATGTATTCCAGGAACGAATCCACAGCATTCTTATCATGATCCCAGATGATAAAGATATCATCAAGATATCTGGTATACATCTTGATGTGCTGCTGGTAACCGGTATTAAACAAATAATTGTTTTCCCAATAGCTCATGATTAAATTAGCATACATGGGGGCACATGGTGCCCCCATTGCCACTCCACTAATTTGCTGGTAATAACTACCTTCATAATATAAAAAATTATTATTTAATACTATTTCCATCAAATTAATGAATGTGTTAATTTTTTCTTGCTCATATAAATGTGTCTCATATATTTGTTCTTCTAGCCATATAAGACCAATATCATGAGGTATGGTTGTAAAAAGGTTGCAGACATCAACTGTGACAAAATAATATTCACCTTCCATTTTGAATTCTTTTAATTTATTTAAAAAGTCCCATGAATCCTTTGTAATATATGAGAACTTTATCATGCTTTTTTTGAAATAATAATCCAAATAATGACTGATGTAACATGTTTTACTTCTCTTCCCATCAACGATGGGTCAGAACTGTAAATTATTCAAGCCCTTATGTATCTTTGGTATACCAAAGATTCCACTAATTACTGGATTGTCATTATATAAATATTCATGTTCTTTCTCAGATATTTTACCTTGATATAACATGTCATCTAATAATAAGTCTATTTTCTTAAACGCTATGTTAATTTCATTTTTACTCACTTCCATATATGTATCGCTTAATAGCATATTTGTCATATAAGAAATATAATCATTATTATCTTTGATAACCATTCCATTGCCTTTATCAGGCCTCATAATTCTGATGCTCATGTTGTTGCATATTTCTTTAAGTATAATTTGTTCCTCTTCTGTCATGTTTGAATGTATATTGTTCTTGTATGCTTTATGAAACATTCTCATATCATATTCACTTATTTTTTCAAAAGTAGCAATGTCATCATTCATGGGAGGGTTAAATAAACTTGGTTTGCTAAACGTTTTATCTTGTTCATTATGGCTGTCCGTTTTGTTCTGAAAAAATACTTTTAAATTTAATTTCCGCGTAAATAATTTTAAATCTATTACTGATTCCACTAGACTACCCTTTTTACAAGGGACAAAACTAAAACCTTTTGAAAAAAGGTCTACATGCTTTTCATTAATTGGTAAAGTAGAATAATTAAACACTTTAAAATCATCGTTATCATTGGTCACTATGATGGGATTGCTTAAAAAAGCATGATCTATTATATTGGTTACACTATCTACACAAACATTGTTGTTGACCACTATGACATGTGTTTCCAAATCCATGCTTGGTTTAATGTAACTATCTGGGTTACAATCTATAAAAAAGTTTACTTCATTGTACTGTTCTGTATCATAACCTCTTTGCACACATGTTTGCTTATCCATGTTTTGTTCCTTGTTAACATATTCAGTCATAGAAAAAACATCCCCTTCACAATTATTAAACATACCATTATATTCATATATACTAAAATTCATAAGCTCATCATCGTTTACACTCCCGACCACTTCTTGATTTTCTTCAAGTGGTTGTTGGCAATAATTACTAAATAAAGCAGACTTAATAATAGTGATTGATGTAAGTAAATCATTGCTATTAACATTATATACAGGATGATACTCTATACATGATGAACAATTTGATACATTATTAACATTCGAATGAACATGTGAATAGTTGTGGGTCAGTGTACACACATTCACTGCTATATAGTCCACGTTACGTGAATCTGATGTATTTTGCATTTCGCAATTGTTGCCATAACAGGTTGTATCTAACATTGGCCCCTGGTGCGCTTTTATTTCCGCTTCCACCCTTGCTTGTGATTCCCCAAAAAAGTCTGTTTGGGTCTTGCTCCCTTTCTATTGTATTCCTGATAGTTAGGATGGTCGCCCTGGTTTTTTAATCGATCGGATCTTCTAACGCCTTCTGCAGTTGAATTTTAGTATATATGAATATAATGGTATGTTTAATAATTGTGAAGGGGATGGTTTTTCTTTGACTGAATATGTTAACAAGGAACAAAACATGGATAACATGGATAAGCAAACATGTGAGCAAAGAGGTTATGATACAGAACAGTACAATGAAGTAAACTTTTTTATAGATTGTAACCCAGATAGTTACATTAAACCAAGCATGGATTTGGAAACACATGTCATAGTGGTCAACAACAATGTTTGTGTAGATAGTGTAACCAATATAATAGATCATAGTGACCAATGATAACGATGATTTTAAAGTGTTTAATTATTCTACTTTACCAATTAATGAAAAGCATGTAGACCTTTTTTCAAAAGGTTTTAGTTTTGTCCCTTGTAAAAAGGGTAGTCTAGTGGAATCAGTACTAGATTTAAAATTATTTACGCGGAAATTAAATTTAAAAGTATTTTTTCAGAACAAAACGGACAGCCATAATGAACAAGATAAAAAGTTTAGCAAACCAAGTTTATTTAACCCTCCCATGAATGATGACATTGCTACTTTTGAAAAAATAAGTGAATATGATATGAGAATGTTTCATAAAGCATACAAGAACAATATACATTCAAACATGACAGAAGAGGAACAAATTATACTTAAAGAAATATGCAACAACATGAGTATCAGAATTATGAGGCCCGATAAAGGCAATGGAATGGTTATCACAGATAATAATGGTTATATTTCTTATATAACAAATATGCTATTAAGCGATACATATATGGAAGTGAGTAAAAATGAAATTAACATAGCGTTTAAGAAAATAGACTTATTATTAGATGACATGTTATATCAAGGTGAAATATCTGAGAAAGAACATGAATATTTATATAATGACAATCCAGTAATTAGTGGAATCTTTGGTATACCAAAGATACATAAGGGCTTGAATAATTTACAGTTCCGACCCATCGTTGATGGGAAGAGAAGTAAAACATATTACATCAGTCATTATTTGGATTATTATTTCAAAAAAAGCATGATAAAGTTCTCATATATTACAAAGGATTCATGGGACTTTTTAAATAAATTAAAAGAATTTAAAATGGAAGGTGAATATTATTTTGTCACGGTTGATGTCTGCAACCTTTTTACAACTATACCTCATGATATTGGTCTTATATGGCTAGAAGAACAAATATATGAGACACATTTATATGAGCAAGAAAAAATTAACACATTCATTAATTTGATGGAAATAGTATTAAATAATAATTTTTTATATTATGAAGGTAGTTATTACCAGCAAATTAGTGGAGTGGCAATGGGGGCACCATGTGCCCCCATGTATGCTAATTTAATCATGAGCTATTGGGAAAACAATTATTTGTTTAATACCGGTTACCAGCAGCACATCAAGATGTATACCAAATATCTTGATGATATCTTTATCATCTGGGATCATGATAAGAATGCTTTGGATTCGTTCCTGGAATACATTAACACTACAGTTAGATTTTTGAAATTCACCCATCAGATTAGTCAAAATGACATTACTTACTTAGATGTAAACATTATATACAATAAAGAAACAAACAATCTAAAAACAAAGATTTATAGGAAATCAACATTTTCAAATGTGTACCTACATTTTAATAGTTGGCACCCTGACCATCAGAAAAAGGCCATTGTTAAAGGGCAGATGGTCAGGGCAGCAAGAATGGTAAGTGATGAACAGGATTTCTTAGATGAATTACAGTATATTATACAACTATTTACTAACAGGGGTTATCCTGAACAGTTTTGTATGAATATATATAATGAGGTGAAAGAAAAAAGGAAAAATGGTACATATACAGCAATCCTAACATCTGGATTTTTAAAACAAGTGTGTACTAAGAATACATCCAGGGACGAAATCAAACATACTGATACTCCATTATACATAACTACTTATAATGACACTTATGAAAACATCGAGTCAATTGTAAGAAGGAATTGGAATATGCTGGTTAGTGAAAGAATTTGGGGACAATTATTTCAAGGGCCAATAAAATTTGTATATAGAAAAGGTCCATCATTTAAAAATTTATTTGAAAATCATGGTATTTTGGAAAGA
Source organism: Protopterus annectens (assembly GCF_019279795.1). NCBI lineage: Eukaryota > Metazoa > Chordata > Ceratodontiformes > Protopteridae > Protopterus > Protopterus annectens. The sequence goes on along the minus strand of NC_056739.1, from coordinate 996,087,752 downwards.
AATAATACTAGAATCAAAGGAAATTTTAAATGTGGTAAATGTACTGTATGTAGTCACATACATTGTACTGGTACTGATATGGTTGTGAATGGTTGTAGGATCAACATTAATGGACATTATAATTGCTTTAAATCAAATGTTGTTTACTTGGCTTTATGTCAACAATGCAGGGCCTTTTATGTTGGAAAAACTAATAGGCATTTTAGGGAGCGTATAAAAGAACATATTTTAGATATTCAACATCTTAAAACAACAAATGCTTTGGCCAGGCATGTCATTGATAATATAGATCACAAATTTAAATTTTGTGTAATCAACCAAATAAAATATGACCAGCAAGGGAAAATTACAAAATATCATTTGGATATGGATGAATTAAAATGGCAAATATGTTTGAATTCGTATAATTTACCTGGCTTAAATGAATATCTCACCATAATGCCTGTATTAAGAATAAATAAATTAAAAGGCACATAATATATACATGATTTATATATATAATATATATAATCATAATAATTCATTTTTAAATTAGGATTGATTATATACATGTGTAGTAGTTGTTATTGGTGCAGTTTAATGAATGATTAATTTATATCAATGAATATGTTAGATTCAGTCATGATATTTATTCATTATTTATGTAATTTTATTAATCACAAACTATTTTAGATGGGAAGACTTTATATGGTAGTATTATAGTTTATATATTATTATTGAATTGTACCACTTATGACATATATTAGCTATTGTTAAAATAATTAGTTAAGTTTTAACATTAGGGTTGGTATGTATATATTTACACATACATCTTCATATATATGATTATGTATAGCATTTATTTATTGTAACAATATTTTAGAAATATGAAAACACTATGGTTTTATATATACATATTTATGTCACACAGTTTATTTGATACATTTGGAGCAATTTATATATATATATATATACATATGCGTTTTTTTAAAGTTTTTCTAGTGTTTCTTTAAGGAATGAAGTTAATTAATTGAACAAGCAATGAAAAAGGAAATTGAAATCAATTAAGTAATTAACTGCATAGAGAATTGTATTTAAACATGCTTCAGAATCTGTGGTTTGTATTCTGATGAAGTTCGTAGGAGCGAACAAAACCTAGGTAAATAAAGGAGTTATCTTTACGTGGTGCTGTACTTGCAACGTTTATTTATAGTACTCGTATATAGAGTGAGTTTACTGCTTGCAAATTGCTGTTTTCATCTCCTCATTGGCGTTGCCTCCATCTCGCTTCCTTGTGGTAGGATAGTACATCGGACACAGACATCCTTCAGAGGGGTCTCACGGAAACTGATAGCTGGTGCCAGAGCCATGGCCTGAAGTTAAACGCAAAAAAGTGTATAGTCATACCCTTTGGGCAAAACAAGGTAACCCCAAGTTACCATATAGGTGGCAACCCACTAAGCACAGAAGAGGTTATCAGGGACCTGGGGACCCAGGTTGTCAGTGGCCTCTTGTTTGACGCTCACATTGCTAAAGTGGTTCGAAAGACCTTCTACATTGCCCACCTGATCATGAAGGGATTCACATCCAGTTCAAGTGAGGTCATTGTTCCCCTGTACTCTTCACTTATCAGACCAATGATCAAGTACAATGCCCCATTCGGGATGTATCTCACCCGACACCTGCAGCAATTGGAGAGACCCCAAAAGTTCCTCACTAAAAGGATAAAGGGACTCCAAAACCTGTCATATGCTGCCAGACTGAAGAAACTCCAACTCTATTCAGTTGCATACCATCTGCTCAGAGGTGACCTGTGCCTGACATACAAGGCCATGACCAGCCCAGAATTAATGGACATGCTCCACCTCAAAAAATCCAAATCCACCAAAACCACTAGAGCAAGAGACTTAAACCTTATCACGGATATAAATAGGACGTGCTGGAGGGATAGATTTATCACCCAGAGACTCCCAATGCTGTGGAATAAAATCCTGGTCCATGTGAGGCAGAGCACCTCGCTGGCTCTGTTCAAGAGAAATCTTGACCGGTGGATGGGAGATCGTAGGTTTACCCCGGGAATCATCTCTGTGTCACTACTGGACAGAGGCACAACAAACTAATGGGCACAGTATTTCTAACATAAGGGGCGGCGTAAGCCACATAACTTTGGGCTAGGCTTATAAATGCCCTAGGGCAGTTAGCCTAGTATAAACCTATGAACCTATGAACCTAAGCAAGGGCAACATCCCTGTAGATTACCACATCAATAATAACAACCTAAGCATGCAATCGGTGGTGACAGATTTGAGCACACAGGTTGACAACGACCTTTTCTTTATCCACCATGTCTCCACAGTGGTAAGAAAGGCTTTCTACATTGCCCACCTCATAAGGAAGGGCATTGCATCCAGAACAAAAGAGGTTATAACCCCCTTGTACTTTTCAATCATCACGCCAATAATAGAGTACAATGCTACCTTTGGTATGTACCTTACTAGGCATCTGCAGCAGCTGGAAAGACCTCAAAGGTTTTTTACAGTGAAAATTCAGGGTCTTCAGCATATGTCATACATTGACAGACTGAAATTAGTGTCACTATACTCTGTGTTTTACAGACTACTCAGAGGTTGCCTTTGCCTTGCATATAAAGCAATCTCAGATCTTGCCCTAACGGAAATGCTGCACATTCATAAATCAAATGATATAAGATACACTCATTCTGGGGAACTCAACCTAGTATGTAATGTCAACAGGACTTGCTGGAGAGACAGATATGTCTCACAGAGGTTACCTCTCACCTGGAACAAACTTCCAATTCAGGTGAAGCAAAGCCCCTTGCTGACTCTATTTAAGCGTAATTTGGATGATTGGATGGGAAACCACAAATTCATCCAGGGAGTTTTATTTGTGTCCCTACTGGACGGGGGCAGTAGTTATTGACTTAATTCCATTTAACAGCTTAATATTCTTGGGAACAGGAGTTGTACTTGGCTAGGCTTGTAAGGGCCTTAGGGCCATTAGCCTAGTAACCTCCTATAAACAGCAAAATGTAAAGAATTCTCATCTTTTTGTGGATGATTTAAAATTGTACAGTTCATCAGATGAGGCATTGAAAGCACAACTGGAAGTGGTTAAAACTTTCTCAGATGATATAACAATATCTTTTGGTCTTGATAAATGTGCAAAAGCAACCTTTAAAGCAGGAAAGCTGCAGCACCAAGAAAATAAAAGTCTGGGACAGGATTGTGATATAAATGAACTTGAGCAGCAGGGAGTGCATATATATTTGGGAACTGATGAAGACAATAAAACATGAAGAAATGTGAAGAAAAGTCAATAAGGAATTGTTTAGTAGTCTAAAATTAATACTGAAAACAGCCCTGCCATCTAGTAACAATGTCCAAGCTATAAACCAATTTACTCTTCCTGTTCTAACTTACAGTTTTGGAGTGATTGACTGGTCCTAAAAGGTGTTGGATCAGTTGGACAGGAAAACAAGAAAAATGCTTTATGCTTATCAAATGATTTATAATACTCAGTGCATACCAATATTATATATTTCTCATTCTGAAGGAAGTATGTGCCTCCTTGAAACTGATTACATGTACAGATCTGCAGTCAGGGGAGTGTATACATATCTGTTGACCTCACCAGATCCAAACATAGAGAACATTTTAAAAGAGAAAGAGAACAAATCTAAGATGACTTCACTGCTTGGTTAAGCAGAAATATGTCAGTGTCAAGTGGGAATGAAAACCAAACCAGGAGTAGACAAAAATGAGGCAGGGATTGAATGTGCCAAAAAACAAAAGAAAGAATATAAGGAGAAGGATCAAATGAGAAGGCAAGAAATGTGGAAAGGCATAAATATAGTTGGAAGTATAGAAAACTCCTGGAACAACTTTATGACAATCAGGATTTGACACAACAATGGTTAAGGAGAGGTAGTGGCCTACATACACGTTGCTTTACAAAGTCAATTGAACATGTGGGAGAAACAGACAAATGCAGGTTCTGTAAAGCAGAACTGGAAAAATTGTATATCTTGTTACTGGGTATGATGCATTAATGGCAGAGGGCCTGTATACTGAAAGGCACGATAATGTGGACTGACCGTTAAATATTGGTGTCAAGGGGGAATGGTAATCAAACCACAAGTTTGATATTGAAGTAGCCGTGAAACATTGGCAACATGAGTCAAAAAGCATTAGAGACAATGATGAAACTTATAATACATGGGAAAACCCATTACCAACAATTCAAAAAATGGATGTAAGAAAACCGTATATAGTAACACATGAAAAGAAGACAAAAGTAGCATTAACCATTGAAACTGCAACACCAGGTGATTAAGTGTCTTATGTGTAGAGAGACATAAAGTCGTGAAATACCAGGATTTGCAGGCAGAAACAAGGGCATTGTGGAAAAAGAATACTCAGACAACTCTAATAGTAGTAGGAGCAATGGGTCTATTACAAAAGAATTTACAACTTTATTTAGATATGCTAGCATTACATGTAACTCCATATGAATTACAGAAGGAGTAATTTCTGGGCACATTGCAGGTGCTGCGAAGAGCACTTTTAGATAAAATCAAACACTGAAACAATACTAATTTCATGAACTTTAATTATACTTTGACTTAGGAATGGGGTCCATTCCTGTCATGGTAGTAGAAACCCAAAAGACTTGGAGAAATTAAACCTAACAAATGATCTATTGTCTTAAGGTCACTCTGTGCTACCCACTATCTCATGTTACTAGGAATTACTCTAATGTATTTACAGCCAAAGTTTCCAAAATTCTGATTACATCATTTATAAGAATTTTTAGCCCCATTTCAAAATATGTAGTGGGTCGGCCAATCCTTTGTAGAACTCATTTCAGTTTCTGGTAATTAATCATGAACTTCAGAGTCTTTTAAATCCGCTTCAGTTTTCAGTGCTTTTCCAGATTGGTGGGGCAAAGGAATTTTGGCACATTCGGTTTTGGATCCAGTTTTCCTTAGATGCATACCTTTCAAATACAGATAGCTAAGAATCCCCAGTATCCCATGGTCCAAGACTAATTAGACTTGTGCTGGACCTAAAGGCACCATATGAGATGGTTGTCTAGTTTACCAGAGAAGAAACCCACTTCTGGAAACTTAGTTATTGATTGATTATGTCTTAGGGACAGACTAGGCAGTTAGCAGTTGCAGTACATCTTTCCTGAAGAGTGACCATGAGTTGTTGAGTTCATTGGTCAGTTGGCACATGCTTCTTCTTAAAGGCAACAGTAGATATTATTAAAGATTTCTCAGAGTTTACCAGGATCTCAGTCAGTTTCTCAATATTTCTAACAGTACTCGGTATCCAAAATCTGTATGCATCGGAATTGGTCTCTCAGACTGAGCCAGATGCAACCAAGGTAATTAATGAGCTCCTTACAATGTGCTTCTTCTGTACTTTGATGTTCTACTGTCTGCTTATAAAGGGAATATAAATCAAATAAGGAAGTAACTTTTGAGAAAGTCATAAAAAAGCAGTTATTGCCTGTTCTGCTAGCCAATACAGTATATGATTTGGTTTGCAATAAAGAAAGAGATGTATATTATATTATTTGGCTTACAAAACACAGAGCAGTCACTGGGGTCTGAATTTCAGTGTAAAATGTATATTTACATCTTGATGTCCATGATGTCTGTATAATGGAGTTTTTTCCACTGGGCTACTGCTAAAAAAGGGCACTGCTCAGTTGAACTTTCTTGGTAAACAAATGCCAATCAATCAATTAATCAATCAATCAATACATTTCTTGAGAAAGCATGGGGATCAGAAATGCATCTCATACCAAACAGCCTAATCTGCAGTCATTATAAAGCTATCTGTCACATTTCTGGATTGTAGGCTTTTCAAACTAGTTCAGGTTAAATTTAATACTTCCTTTAATCTCAAGGGAAGTATTTTTTTATAGACAGGGCTCTAATAATAGCTGGCAAAAGAAAACAAAACAGGAATTAAAGAAACGTCACAACACCACAGCTCTCCTTACAGTTTCAGCAGCAGGATAATACAAAATCGCTTCTCATTCTAAACAGGTAGTGATAAATCCATTTGGTATTTTTCTCAAGGGTTCAGCCCCCCCTCCCCCCAGTGGGATAACCTCTAGATTGCCTTCCGTCTTCGTTCTGGCATACATAACACTGTATAGAATTCTCCCAGGAATGATTTATGCCCCAAAAATCAAAACCATTCTTGCATCAGGGTATTTAAATACCCAACTGGGCAGCTTTCCATTTATAAGTCTAACTTCTTCACTATTTTCTGTATCAGTTTCCTTAAAGAGACCATCTACCACTATGATATCTAACCTTTCTAATCTAGTACATTTAAACACACCATCTACAACTATATATATATATATATATATATATATATATATATATGTGTGTGTGTGTGTGTGTGTGTGTGTGTGTGTGTGTGTGTGTGTGTGTGTGTGTGTGTGTATGATTTTGTTGTGAGACTGACTGACATAATGATAGGGTTAGGGATATACCCTTTCCCTGGTATTGTGTGACCTTGGAGTTGGTACAGTTGAATAAAAGGAGGTGTCAGGGAGGATGCAGGAGGGCTTGCCCCCATCCAGTAAGCAGTTTTTGATTTACATGCTCTAGTGTTATGCCTCAAAATGTCAGCACAGGACTGTCCATTGTTAATCTTTTTAGTTGAGATTTGGATTGTTGATCTATTGTTGGTCTGTTGAAGTTTTGATTAACTTCAGTAGATTCAAGCACACACACACACACACACACACACACACACACACACACACACACACACACACACACACACACACACACACAGACACACACATACGTATATAGTTATATACTTATGTAGAGTAATATATAGTTATAGGTGTATTTTTTCAGGCACAATTTATTTTTTGAAAGTTGGCCAGGTATTAGAAATAATGGAATAATTTGAATGGAATGGGTCATCACATGATCCCAAAAGGTTGCCCACTTTGCCTAAAAATTTGAATTCTGGGTATTTTTGATAAGGGAGGCCACAGCCAAACAATGCAGTCTATTTACAAATAAAAATCTGATGTGTACCAATGATGAATCGTGGATCATGTGTATTGCTGTATGCTACGCATATTAAACATGTGGAAGCAGATTTGTTAATAAGAGACTGCTGCATGCATGAGATAACTATTAAATATGCACCCTGCAGGCTTGTTTTTTTATTATTTAATGTACATGTGCGTGCTTCTAAAGGTAGCACCCAGCCTTATCTTCAATGTAGATTAGACATCCCTGCTTATCCAGTGGCCTTGATCTCTCCTTTTATCACCCCATTACATAATATCAAAAAGAAATAATGTCCAAGAGTCCATAGCATGGGCTGTCTCATTGTTTTCCAGAGTAATCCTAGCTACACTTACTAAAAGTATGTTTATCATCTTTTTCCAGTAACTTAAATTGCACTTAAAATAGATGCAGCTGTATCCTTCATTGTAATCTGCTATTATACCTTCTCTGGATCTCTTCTGAATCCTTTAAAACAGTATTTGTGATCCTTTGTGCGCAGTGTTTCTGTGACCTTGGACTCTACAGCTCACATATTTCTTGGTTAACAGTATCTGTGATCCTTTGTGTGTAGTGTTTCTGTGACCTTGGACTCTACAGCTCACAGATTTCTTGGTTAACAGTGTCTGTGATCATTTGTTCTTTTGCTCCTTTCTCATCTTTTCCAAATCATCATGTAATAAAGCACATCTTGCTTGAAACAGAGAGATTTATTTTTCTTCTGGATGACTCGTGTGGGCAATACCACCTACCCTCTTGGTTCGTATTGTTGTATAAAGACTGCTGTCATTAGGACCCTTTTTAGTATTAATGCTGTTATAAGATGCACCAGTTCACACACACTGGTAGTGCCAGCAGTAGTATCCAGTATGTGGCCCACAGATTGCTTATACATAAATCACAAGGTTAGTGCCACTTCAGCTATACTAAATAGAACGCTTGATGACTTCTGTGTCAGTAACAGCTATGCAGTTTAAGCAAGTTTTAAAGGCAACAGCTTCAGATGCTAATGTCTATAAGTAAGGCAGAATGGAAAATACAGAATTTGAAACACTTTACTTTGTTGCATATTTCAGTAATACCTTTCATTTGTATTGCCTCAGGCAGTGAAATATTCAGTTATTATAAACAAATTGAAGAGGACTGAAGACAAGGAAACATTTCAGATGTCTGCAGAGGGTTATAGAAGGCATATGAATCATACCCGTAGCTATGTAATGACTATCTAAAATAATCTAAAGTCTAATACAAAGGTGGATTTGATAATAATAAAAAAGTTATTTACTTAATATATCCCGTTTTTTTTTTTTTTTTTTTTGCATCCAAATGCATTGATTTCTCTAAACAAGCAATGCATCACAAGCATTGATTTCTTGAAAAGCTGAAAATAAGGAAAAAGGGTGCACATATATTACTATGAACAATATGCTTTTCTAACAAAGAAGATCAATTCTTCAAGTTTAGGAGAAACATGACACAGCCAAGATTGTTATAACATTTATTAATAGCCTGGATTAAAGATGGCTGCAAAAGAAACTCTCTGAGGTCAAATACACCAAATGTTAGTGTATTGCTTGCAGACATACTCATGACCTGTTTTATGATGTGATATGAGCAACAGCTCATAGTGAAATTAAAAATTACTTCTCTTAAGAAAAATCCAGACTATGTAGATTACTTGTGTTCTGCCTAAGTTGTGAATCTTGGAACATTACTGGAGCTTTCATAAGTTTCTCATAATGTTTTGTTTCAAAGTAAATTAATCTAACATTTGAGGAAGTAAAGTTAATGCTAGAGGCATTAGTTACAGCATATATAACGTTCTCATTTCATTTATACATTTGCAAGACACATTTTATAATTTATTTCTTCAAAGCACTAAGATATTTTAGGCTGTGAATTTCATAGCTGAGAAATTAAACAATGAGTGGGAAGGTTGCTGAAAAAAACAATCAGTAAAAACAAAATGAAAACTCCAGCAAAGCTAGAACTTCCACTGAGTGACCTCCCAAACCTCTTGTATCAGAGGTGCATGGGATATATGCAAATGATCCTTATGAACGTCAGGTGTTTCAGCTCATTGATGATTCTGAATGCCCATGACTTCCTTTCTCATTTTACTGGACAATTTTAGGCCAATAAAGCCAAACCCCACTAGCTGTGGATATGCCTATTTCGGCCTTGTTATGACCTATTCAGCACAGCACAAGCAGAGTGTTTGACTAAGCATTAGAAACACAGGGCTGTTATACCCAGCTGATGTCCATTATCATTAGGGTCACTGCAAAAATATCCCAAACAACAAACTAAAACAATGAGTGGGAAGGTTACTGAAAAGCCAATCAGTAAAAATTTGGGAGGTCACTCAGTGGAAGATCTAGCTTTGCTGAAGTTTTAATTTTGTTTTTACTGATTGTTTTTTCAGTGACCTTCCCACTCATTGTTTTAGTTTGCTGTTTGGGATATTTTTGCAGTGACCCTAATGATAATGGACATCAGCTGGGTATAACAGCCCTGTGTCTCTAATGCTTAGTCAAAAACTCTGCTTGTGCTGTGCTGACGAGGTCATAACAAGGCCAAAATATGCATATCCACAGCTAGTGGGGTTTGGATTTATTTGCCTGAAATTGTCCAGTAAAACGACGAAACAAGTCATGGGCATGCAGAATCGCCAATGAGCTGAAACACCTGATGTTCATAAGGATCATTTGCATATATCCCATGTACCTCTGATACAAGAGGTTTGGGATGTCACTCAGTGGAATTTATAGCTTTGCTGGAGTTTTAATTTTGTTTTACTGATTGTTTTTTCAGTGACCTTCCCACTCATTGTTTTAGTTTGTTGTTTGGGATATTTTTACAGTGACCCTAATGATAATGGACATTAGCTGGGTATAACAGCCCTGTGTTTCTAATGCTTAGTCAAAAACTCTGCTTGTGCTGTGCTGACAAGTTCATTACAAGGCCAAAATATGCTTATCCACAGCTAGAGGGGTTTGGCTTTAGTAGCCTGAAATTGTCCAGTAAAATGACGAAACAAGTCATGGGCATGCAGAATTGCCAATGAGCTGAAACACCTGATGTTCATAAGGATCATTTGCACATATCCCATGTACCTCTAATACAAGAGGTTTGGGAGGTCACTCAGTGGAAGTTCTAGCTTTGCTGGAGTTTTCATTTTGTTTTTACTGATTGGTTTTTCAGTGACTTTCCCACTCATTGTTTTAGTTTGTTGTTTGGGATATTTTTGCAGTGATAATGGACATCATCTGGGTATAACAACCCTGTGTTTCTAATGCTTAGTCAAACACTCTGCTTGTGCTATGCTGATGAGGTCATAACAAGGTTGAAATATGCATATCCAGAGCTAGTGGGGTTTGGCTTTATTGGCCTGAAATTTTCTAGTAAAACGACAAAACAAGTCATGGGCATTCAGAATCTCCAGTGAGCTGAAATACCTGATGTTCATAAGGATCATTTGCACATATCCCATTTACCTCTGATACAAGAGGTTTGGGAGGTCACTCAGTGGAAGTTCTAGCTTTGCTGGAGTTTTCATTTTGTTTTTAATAGTTGAGAACTTGGAAAAGATACAATTAACTTGGTGCTGCTTTACTATAAAAGAGAGGGCATCTGGATTGTTTAAAATGTTTATTTGTGTATGTTTGAAAAAAAGAAGTCTCAGTACACATTTATGTCACTGACAGAAGAGCAGAAACATTGATAGATTCAGTCTAGAAAGTTTAATACTACAATTCTTTTCACAAGCATTGTGTGACTGAAAGCAATATGTTAGCCATTCATACTATACAAAGTATAATAAAGGAAAAATAGTGTATCAAGACGTATTACTTTGTGAATCCACCACTCACTTACATTCTGACATAGTGATGAGAATGCTTATTGTAAGGCTATGACATTGATGGATGTACTAGCTCATAAGTGAGGAGCTATCAGTTGATTTTCCTTTCACAGAATGCTATGGTGTGGCAGGCCGGGTATTTGAGTGAGTAAATACTTCCTTTACTGTTGTTGTTTTCTACTTAAACTTACAAATCCCACGTTTCCTCATAAAGGATAACTATATTTGTTACATTGTTATTGGGACTTGCTTGTAAAAAACGTTTTAAGGGGATATGAAGTTGATGGACTAAGTTTATATAATTAGCTTTATTTAGAGTAAAGAACTTATTGTTTAATTTGCATTGTTTTTGTCTCTTGAAGTGAAGTTGAGTAACAAGAAGAGACAGATGTCAGTGTGTGTGTGTGTGTGTGTGTGTGTGTGTGTGTGTGTGTGTGTGTGTGTGTGTGTGTGTGTGTGTGTGTGTGTGCGTGCATGTATGTGTGTGCCTTCAACAGATATGTATTTTTATGACTTCTACATTTCAGTCCCATGTTCCTCTGATATGTGCAAAGCACCATAATATAAATATTTACATACATGCATACATATACAGCGTTTGCTCTCACAGTCTGTACACAATCTTTCATTAATAAAATAAGGTACTGCTAAACAGATATGATTTTCATCATATGGATGCATATTGCTATATGCCATAATCCTCCTACTTAGCCCTTTCTCCCAGTGGTCATACTTCAAAGCAGTCATAATTTCTCCAAGCTCAAGTTGATGTACAGACTAACAGTGCCTCTGGGGAAACACTAAGCATACCAGAGTACACTTTTAAAACTGCATCTACCTTTGAATTCTGGCAGAATTCGTGATCACATAGGTCAAGGCCCTCATCATTAGCTCTATTTTTTTAATTAAAGGGAGAACAGGGAGAACTATTTAACAGAATTCCCCAAGAACTTCTGCCCTACAGTTAAAAAAATGAACAAAACATACCCTAAATCCAGGGTTAAGTGCACAGTAAAATGTCGCATAATTTGACAAGTGTCACATTGCAATGTACACCAATGACTGAGCTGTTTCTTCATTCCTCTAACATAAATATGCTATTTCTAAAGCCAAAATCAGCAAGGACTGAGCCAGGGAGGCTAATGCAGAACTGGAATAATGTAAGATGGACAGGACAAGTCACAACTGTACGCTGTCTCAATTATTTCTTGTCTGTTCTTTGTGATTTTTGCATGGGGCATATCTACATGCTGGGCCATCAGTGTGATCACAGTCAAATAATGATAGAGGGCTATGAGTAATGGTAGCATATGTGTATTTGTGAGAGTGTGTTTGTGTGTGTGTATGTGTGTGTCTGAGTGCAAGGCATGTTAAATGTATTACTGTCACAGAATCTGTTTTACTTTGATCACTTTCAAACATTTAAGGTATACCTTGGTGTTGCTTGGTAGGAATTAGACTGTGTTTAAAAGCAAGTCACCTACTGTAATGTGATCACAGTTACATAACTATTTTTTGAGATTTTTTGTGCATATGAAACATATGGAATACATTAAAATGGTCAGCATTTCTTTCATTTTTTTTCAGAATCAGATATCTAGTTGTACCTAGATAAAAGGTGGCTGGTGGGGGATCATTAATTTGTGTTTAAAAGCAACTGTCTTGCTGTTATTTATCATAGTTAAGTAATCATGGCAAAGTCATTGTTTGTATGCATGAAACAAACCAAATGCATTACTATTGGATGATTTATTTCATTTTTCTTTTGATCATTTAGTTATTGGAGGTACAACTAGTCAAAAGGTGCATACCTCTCAACTGTACAAATTTTCACAGAATGTCCAGCTTTTTGCTTCATAATTTTGGTCCTGTATTTTTTATAAAATTAAAAATTTCTGGCAAATTAGTGGCAAATCATTAAAGATCGAAGTTAGAAAATAACGAAAGACATTTGAGTTTCAGACTTCATACCCTTCAGAAAATTCATGCTAACACAAAACCTGTTATTCTATCAACTTTCTAAGTTTGTAAGAGCAATATTTAAACACTGACCCTATTTCTGGGCCTTTGTCCCACTTTTATTTATGCCTGTGTCAAGATTTCTTGCTCTAAGAGGTTAAAAGGTATAAAAAGTAGTAATTGAGGAATAAGGTAAGTCTGTGTTTGAAGGCACCTGACTTAGTGTTATTTGATTAAAGCTAAATGACCATGGGGTTGTCTATATTTATGAAACAAAATGAATGCTATATTATGGCTTAAGTTGGTTGTATTTGATCATAGTCAGTAACCATCTGAGGAGTATCTAGTGGAATGGTGATGAATGATAGATCAGTCGGTATTTAAAAGCAAACCAACTGCCATGTCATCACAGTTAAATATTGGTGAGAGAGCTTGTATGTACAAATGTATGTGCATATGAGCATACATGCATGCAGGTACATGATGCTTTCATGCATACAAAACAAGTGGAATATATTCATAAAATGGACAGAATTCTTTAGCTTAAAAACTGTTGAACACTTTAGATGTAAAACATCCATAGGCAGAAACTGAGATTAGTCTGTTTGTGAAAGTTGCTAACCACTAAGTAAGTGTGTGTGTGTGTGTGTGTGTGTGTGTGTGTGTGTGTGTGTGTGTGTGTGTGTGTGTGTGTTTGAGCATACACATATGCTCATGCATGTGCATGCATTAAAACACTGAGAGTGAGCCTAGTTAAAAAGTGTTTTTTAGGGGGTGCAGTCTTTGTGTAGGAGAGGAACTGAGCAATACTCACATGTTGCAGTTAAGTGATTGCTGATCTAGCTAGTCATAGCAGAACAGGTACAATACTAGGCAAATGTTTCCAAGGACCACAAGATGATCAGAGATTAAGAAGGTACACATAAAAGTCTGTGTCTCCCTTTCTAAGCATTTAATAGGGCTCACCTTTCAAATTGAGTAGGGTTGTGCAATGCAATCCATTGGGCATTTGTGTCTCCCAATCCAGTCATCATGACTAGCCAAAGTAATACTTTGTGTGACCTGCAGTGGTGACTTATTCCATATGCTGACAATACATTGAATATGGAACCTAACTCTCAATTGAGTCCGGTTTATTTATTGCTTTAGACTTAGGTCCCTAGTACACCTGTTTTTAGGGCTACAGGCTTTGCAAAGAAACATGATATAAAAATGAAATGGGTTTTTCATGGCTTGTAATATGAGACAAAGGTCACCTTGGAGCAGCCTTTAGGCTACTGAGTATACAGAGAGTTGCCCTTATTGATCAGTATAGTTAAAGATTCAACACCTTTAACTACCTTGGTGAGGTATGTTTGAGGTCTTTCTATTTGAGCAATATGTTTTTATATATACATACCAAAAGGGCATTGTAATTCAATGAAAGATCTGATAAGAACAGTGTGAGGATGACTTCTTTGAATCTTTAAGTTATTTCCCTAGAAATTCATTGGGCATAGTAGAAGAATTTCCTGACTAAGGTGGAAACACTCTAATTCAATGATAGATAACTGTCCACATAGTTAACCACATCTCTGATGACTGTATTTGCCTGAAGAGGAGTACTTTTTGTGACATCTGAGCTGGGGACAGCTTTTTTTCTGCATACTACTACACTGCAATATTTTCAATTTAATCTGAGACATTTTTCAGTGCACTGGATATGTTTGTTTTCCAGCCTTTTCTGGAGCTGTTTAGTCTCAGTGGAGGAGCAAATAATAGTGCTAAGTTTGCAATCATTGGTAAACTTTGTCAACAGCACTTCGAGGATTTTGGACTGGTGTCTGCAAAATAAATGCCAATAAGGAGAGCTGGCAGCATACTGGTGGGTGGGAGGTACCAGAAAATTTCACAGCCAGTGATCTGTCGGATAACAAATTTGCAATCTGTCAGATAGTATAGGAGCTTACATTATGTTTCTCTATTTTTTAACAATATCAGAATGATTGGCCAGATCAAGATAAGTGGGGTGCACTGAGTGACCGCTGTCAATAGTCTCTGTTTCCTTTTCAGTGAAGCTTTCTAGGTTCAGGTGATATGACCTACCCTTCATAAAACCAAACCAGTTAGGGGTCTAGATCAGGTAAGTTATCTGAGTCTGCATAAATGAATTCTGCTATGATTCATTCCATGGTTTCACACGACTCTCTGGTGAGGCTGATGGGTCTATGACTTCTTGGATATGATGAAGGCCTGCCCTTTTGCACAGGAGTCACAGTGTATGTTCTTCAGGCATGAGGCACAAACCCTGAGGGTAGGCTGAGTTTGAACATTTTAAGTAGATGCTCGGATAATACATACTTGGCACTAATGAGAATAACCTGGTATGTCATTGGATACCATGGAAGTATTTTTTATAGTCACTGACATGGACTTGAATACTTATTCCAAGATGATTTCAGGGAGAACTATATTTTTAGAGATACATAAAATCTTTATTAGGTTTGTGTCACAACAAACTTGCACATGTTGATGTATTTGACAGGGATTGCTATTTTATTACCTTTCCTCTAAAAGTATAACACAAGTGTGGTTAATAAAAGAATCACCAAATAAATTTCCAAAGAAATGTTATCAGAAAACATTAAACCATTTCAGAGAAACATCCCTGTATTTGAAAGGACCTCCGACAGATCTATATAACTATTAGAATGCTGAGGTTTGAAAACTGTATTATGTTCATATTTTGTAAGGTATGGGTGACATGTGACTTTTCTTTCTTATTGAGAGGGAACCCATTAATTTGCCATTGCATCAAAAGTAACTGAAAATCATGTGCATTTTCCAGAAAAATAACCTTTATCATTGAAACAATGATATTACCAAGAACCCTGACAATGCAGTGAAGTCAACATCCTGATGAACTGCTTGAAAATCCTTAAAAAAGAAGACATTTAAGTTCTAGGAACAGTATTTACCTAAAGGTCAAATTATTAGTCTTTTACAGCTTTGCTAAGAACTCTCCAGAGATGACTTAACATATGTTCATTAGGGTCTGATTTTACAGGCTTTTTACGGTGACATTTTACAAACAGCATTATACTCATTTTCCATTACAGTGAGTATATGACATGCAGTGCAAGTCCAAAATATATTGAATTCTTATTTTGATACAAAACAGTTGCGTGACATATATAGGTAGTCTGCTTTAAACTAATACAGTCGTACATTTTCTCTTTAAAGATATGTATGGATAGTACCAAATGCAGGAATACATGTATATGGTATACACAGATATACCTTACTAAAAGAATGCAAGGCCTAAACAGCATTTCCTACTCACAACCCAGTATCCTACAGATTGCTAAGAGGTAACTGGTGTCAGGCATAAAAGATATCCTCTGACCCAATACTGATGGATTTACTAGATTTCAGGAAGTCCAATGTCACCAGAAATACTTGTTCTACAGATCTAAACCTCTTCTAAAAATTCAATAGAACAGTTTGAAGGGAGAGATATACAGTGGATATAAAAAGTGTGCACACCCCTGTTAAAATGCCAGGTTTTTGTGATATATAAAAATGAGACAACAATAAATCATTTCAAAACTTTTTCAAACTTTAATGTGATCTATAACCTGTACAATTCAATTGAAAAACAAACAAATCTGTCAGGGGAAAAATATAAAAAATAAAAAATGTAAAATAAGCTGGTTACATAAGTGTGCACACTCTTAAACTAATACTTTGTTGAAGCACCTTTTGATTTAATTACAGCATTAAGTCTTCTTGGGTACACACCAGCCATCAATTAAAGAGAGACTGATTAACCCCAAATAAAGTTCAGCTGTCCTAGTAGGATTTTTTTGACATTTACTTAGTTGACTGCTACAGTAAAGGCAATGCTTTGCAGACAGCTTACAAAATATCAAAGGGATCTCATTGTTGAAAGGTATCAGTCAGGAGAAGGGTACAAAACAATTTCCACAGCATTGGATATACCATAGAATACAATGAAGACAGCCATCAAAAAGTGGAGAAAATATGGGGCAACAGAGACGTTTCAAAGAACTGCACATCCTTCCAAAATTGATGAAAAGACAAGATGAAAACTGGTCAGGGAGGCTGCCAATAGACCTAGAGCAAACACTGAAGGAGCTGTAGGAATTTCTGGCAAGTACAGTTTGTGTACTACTTGTGACAACAATCTACCGTAATCTCCATATATCTGGACTATAGGGTAGGGTTGCAAGACGGAAGCCTTTCTTACACAGAAAAACATCCAGGCCCAGCTAAAATTTGCAAAACAATACATCATGACTCCCAAAAGCATGTGGGAAAATGTGTTATGGTCTGATGAGCCCAAGTTTGAACTTTTTGGCCACAATTCTAAAAGGTACGTTTGGCACAAAAACAACACTTTGCATCACCAAAAGAACATCATCCCCACAATGAAGCATTGTGGTGGCAGTATCATGCTTTGGGGTTGCTTTTCTTCAAGTGGAAACTGGGGCTTTAGTCAAGGTGGAGGGAATTATGAACAGTTCCAAATACCAGTCACTTTTGGCCCAAAACCTTCAGGCATCTACTAGAAAGCTGAAGATGAAGAGGAATTTCACCTTTCAGTACAACAATGACCCCAAGCATACATCCAAATCAACAAAAGAATGGCTTCACCAGAAGAAAATTAAAGTTTTGGAATGGCCCACCCATAGCCTAGACCTAAATCCAATACAAAATCTGTGGGGTGACCTGAAGAGGGCTGTGCACAAGAGATGCCCTCGCAATCTGACAGATTTGGAGCACTTTTGCAAGGAAGAGTGAGCAAATATTGCAAAGACAAGATGTGCTATGCTGATAGACTCCTACCCTTATAGACTGAATGTCATAATTAAATCAAAAGGTGCTTCAACAAAGTAATAGTTTAAGGGTGTGCACACTTATGCAACCAGCTTATTGTATGTTTTTTATTATTTTATATTTTAGTCACTTTTGACCCAAAATCTTCAGGCGTCTGCTAGAAAACTGAAGATGAAGAGGAATTTCACCTTTTAACACGGCAATGACCCCAAGCATACATCCAAATCAACAAAAAATGGCTTCACCAGAAGGAAATTAAAGTATTGGAATGGCTCAGCCTGAGCCCAGACCTAAATCCAATAAAAAAATCTGTGGGGTGACCTGAAGAGGGCTATGCACAAGAGATGCCCTCGCAGTCTGACAGATTTGGAGTGCCTTTGCAAGGATTTTGCAAATATTGCCAAGTCAAGATGTGTCATGTTGATAGACTCCTACCCAGGAAGACTGAATGCTGTAATTAAATCAAAAGGTGCTTCAACAAAGTATTAGTTTAAGGGTGTGAACACTTATGCAACCAGCTTATTGTACATTTTTTATTTTTTATATTTTTTCTCCTAACAGATTTTTTTGTCTTTCAATTGAAATGTACAGGTTATTGGTCACATTAAAGGTGGGAAAATTTTTGAAATGATTTATAGTGGTCTCATTTTTTTATATCACAAAATCCTGGCATTTTAATAGGGGTGTGTCCACTTTTTATATCCATTGTATCTCGGAGAGGATATTCCTGCTCTGGAACAGACACCTCATCCACATTAAACAAAGTTTATCCCTGTCCATATTCAGCTTGGATCTATGGATGGGAAACATAGCATTTACTCCTGGACTGTCCTTGGTACTTCTAATGGACAGATTCAGCTCCTAAATGGTTTATCCCATGCATGGGTCCCCTAAATTAAGTATGGTGTGATCCCAGTTATTCTTACTAGCTGTAATGCATTATTATCAACAATGGGATGGGTAAGGCCAGACTAAATGAATGGGATAGGTTAATTTGAGCACAAAAATGGAAATTAGCTAGAAACAAAATGGCCCACAGTGGTAGCCAGCCTAATAGTTACATATGAACCCATGTTTCTCTGGATGTGTCAGTATCTTTGCTGAAGGTGCATATCTTTTCAGAATTAAAAAAAATGAAAATATTTGACATAATTAGCATTATTTTATTTTATTACATTATATATTTTGATGAATGGTCTTTTTTTCAAAATATTTCAGTATTTTTTTATTGCTGAAAAGATATGCTGTCCAGAAAGACAGCTTGTCTGATGCTTTGTGTTGGATTGTGTATGTGGGAAGGTAGAATATATTTTGCATTAGGTTGAGTGCTTTGGTGAAGAATTCAATACTGCCACAAATCCTGGCTAGATCTCTGAGAATAGTCCTAGGCAAAAGCCTATACATCTTTCTTTAAGTTTGCCCTCTACTCTTTATCTAAAATTTCTAGTCAGATATTGACAATTGTAGATTCCCTGTTGAGAAGCGTGAAGGATATCCCTCCTAGATTTCAAAGTGATTTGGTAATGGATTCATAGCTTAGAGGTAGTAAAAAGAGTGGCATTAGAGAGAGTATTAAGAATGTATGCATTGGAAACTTGAGATCTGTTACCATCATTGTGTTATGAGGTTGTGATGATGTGACTAGGGCCAGCAATTAAAACTTCATTAAAGGTACAGGGGATATTATTGATTTGAGTAAGATATTATGGCTTTAATTGGCATTCTGTGACATTCTTCCAACCCCCTGATTTATGGTTTCTATGAAAATACAGGCAAAGTTCTTCACTAATATTATAAAGGAGTCTTTAAAAAAGCAGGTGAAGGCTGTCAGACTCTGATAACTCCTGGATAGTAAAAATATTTAATTTTTCAAGGACAAAATGCATTTAAGTTATCAGGAAATTGTATGGTAGGAAATTTAAATAACTTTGTTAAATATTTTTTTTCAGTATAGACATAGGTTAAATCCTGGGTTTAGAAATATTAATTTGAAATACTGCTTAAAGATGCTCCAAGCCTGAATAATAAATTGGAAGAACTAGAAGCCATTAATCTGGGTGATTTTTTGATGTGTTGTTTATCACTGAGACATGATTCAGTCATAAAAGTAAACCTGTAACTATTTCACATTTTAAGCAACATCATATCTTTAGAACTGATAATAAAGGGAGTGTTTCAATGCATTTGGTACTAAGTCATGCTATCTTATTACTAGATGCTTTGCAGACAAGTTAGACACTATAACAAATTGTTTAAATGCCCCACATTATGAATGGTCTGCTTCTACTTCTTCATACAACACTATTTACAAACACATCGATTACAGGACAGTTATCTACAATGTCTTTGAAAGGAGATCTTATAAAATTGCTAACTTGAAAGCTGTTAAAGAAACCATCAGAAAAGATATTAACCAAAACCTAGGTTCAATAATATAATTTCTACCAACTTTTAAAGATACCCCAAATGTTTCATCCATCCCATGGTTACATAGATGCTTTAAAAAGGGCCTTATAATGGTCAGATATTGTAATTCAGGCTGATATAAATAAGGGTGTACCTAACACCAAGACAAATTTACCAGACAGATGATCAGAAGACTTGAATGTATATTTCTTAAAGGGCATTGTTGAAAGTTTGATTCCCCGTCTTACTGATGTATTTCAAAGGCATTTAACTGATGGTTATGTCCCTGCTATATGGAAAGAGGTGATTGTCATTCCAGCTCAGAACTGTAAACCCAGTTTGACTAATATATATAGACCAATAGCCTCACTCATATATTAGGTACATCATATCTATTGAACTTGATACATTTGTGGGAAAATATTATACATTTTCTTGACTTTGACTTGGCTGTGGATGTCTAGCTACATTTTACCAAAGCCTTTGATTCTGTTCCCCATTATATTTTTATTGACAACATAAGAAAGACTGATATTAATGTAGATATAATTAGATGGATGATAAAGTGGCTGCTAAAAAGAAGGTGCCGGGTTTGAATTATAAACACATGCTATAATTTCATGACTATAGGTAATATACCACAGGGTTCAGCACTAGTTCCATTGCTTCTTGGTCTGTTAATGTCTGACTGTTCAACTTCAGGGAGGGTTTGGCTTAGTAAATTTACTGATGACATTAAAAATGGTAGTATAGATTTTAGTACTGCGCATAATTATTCCCTTCAAAGATACCTGGATAGCTCAGCCAATTTGGTATCATTAAAGGGCATGAATTTTAATTATATATATATATATATATATATATATATATATATATATATATATATATATATGGTAATATAGTTATCCATATGTTTTGGGAGTTTATCCTCCAACTCATATCAAATATACCACTAGGAAATGTTACAGTCTTATAAGAATATTCTGCTCTGTTTTTCCTACATGGATAAATGTGTTTGGTTGATCTGTATGCCACCAGTAGTCATTCTATAATTGAATTTGGCAGTTCTTTCTGTGTATCTAGAATATGAAGGTGCTTGTACATATTAACAAAACATTTATATTGCAGGTAAAAGGGATTAGACAGCTACCATTCAGCAGGACACTGGAATATCTTTCCCTATACTGTATTGCATACAGACTTTTAAGGGGGGATCAATCTTAGTTCATAAATGCTTACATGATGACATAATGGTTGCTATACTGGTTTTTGAATTTGTTAATCATAACAGCAACTCTAGAAATAATAATTTTTTGAACAGTTTATCTACTGTCACACTTTCATTAAAAGACAGTTTTTCATCATCTCCTGGAAATTGAGATGTATATTTTATATTGAATGGACAAGACTTTAGGAAGAAAAAGTGCAAAATCCTTATTAACAGAGATAAAATGTAAACTATATTCAATAATTGCATATGGTACTGAAATATGGGGATTATGTCTGAAAATTAGTTAATGTCAGGATTTAAAGTTTGATTAGATATCTTTTTCTTCCCCACCATCATTTCTGGAGTTGTACATCCATGAGGAATTTGCTTATGGTCAGAGAAGGAACTATTGGAAATTATTAATATTTTTTTCTTAGATTGATTATAATTATGAAACTTTATGATAAAGTTTAGGGAAACTGGGTTAGTTAGAGAAGAAATAGTGGGGGATTAGATTATATATAATAAAAGGATAAAGCAAATATTAAATAAAATATGGATTAGTATGTTTAAAAAACTATATGAAAAAGATAAACATATAAGTGATTGATTCTTATATTCCATTTTAAAGAAGATAATTAAGAAAGAGTGGATAGTGAAAGAAAAACAGATTATAAAACAAACTAAATTTCTGACTTCTTTGTGGGAAAGTTAATAACAGAAGCTAATGTTTTTACTGAGATGTAATTCAGAATAGGAATATAGTAAAATTTATATACAATGCAAATTTGTATTTTTTTAAGACCAGTAGATTTAAAAACAGCAATAGCAGTTTAAGCTTGAGCCATGTAAATATGGCATTTTTACTAAAGAAAATGTATGTTTTATGTTTTTTTAATTTATCAAGTATTGAGGGAGGAAACTTTAATAAGAATATTTGGTTTTAATTGCAAAACTTATTGTAAAGGAGACATGGATGAGTTTTTCAAAATTTTATTTCCTATAACTCATTGTGACAGTTTGACAAATGACAAAATGGTTGAATAAAATTCACAAGGAAAAGACTCCAGGAATTCAGGAAATTATTGTGTATAATAAGTTGTGAACATGGATTTTGGGTAAATTAAGATAATGCTTTGAAAAATGGTTTTGTGTTGGATAATTTTATATGTAGCAGCCATGCGGATGAAACAATAAATATTTTGATAGTCTTGCCTTGGAAACAAGATGACATTTTATTGCTTTTTATTCATTTGTTTTAGTCCCCTGCCCTATTTTCTACTATAACACTGATGAACATCCAACATTCATATGAACATATGTTCCTCAGAATCATCCTGTATTCAAAGGGGGACGGGGGACCCCAGTTGAATTATGCTTTTTTCCTGCAGGAAGTCCATCCACCTCCAAGAGGAAAACATCATCCCAGCATTTATTCCCTCAAACTGACACATTTCTCCTCTTATGAGCATTCTGAATGTTCATGGTATGTGGGCATAGCCTGCCATAACACCACAGGTGGGTCTTCATCTCCAGGGATAGACTGACTTATGATCTTTAGCCTCTAAGGCTGACAGTCATTGGGTGCTATGAGGTGACCTGGCATCAGTCACATTCCTCAGGGAATATTATAGGAAGGAATTTCTAACTTGGCAGAGCTAAGATGACATGAACATTATCATTCTGCTCATGTGCCCTACTACCCTTCTTTAAGTAGTCTGCTTGGCAATCAGGAATGTACACCTTGCCTTTACTAGGATATGTTCTTGGATGCAGGCAGACCCTATTCACTCACCAAGCAAATGTATGCCCATCCACCCCTGCTGTGTCTTTAAGCACCCAAACCAGTAATCAAACTTCAGTCTCTTGGGCCATAGTCAGATCCTTATTACTCTGTGACGTCAGATTGGCAATGACTTGACATTTTACAGCACAACATGCATGCTTGCTTTCATTAAATTATAAAATATGTTTCTGCCACAAAGGCATTTTTGATGGAAACAAAATTAAAATTATTCTGGCTCTAATACTCCCTCTAACACCTTACTTTTAATTTCTCCTAACTATACAAACGTATACAAAATGTTTAAAACAATTCTCCTAAGTTTCTGTAAGTAAATGTAATAAGTGGTGATGAAAAGAAAGTTTTAATTGACTTTTAAGGCAGATAACATAAGCACAGACTATGCAAGTTCTGATGTGTAAAAAAGGAATGGCATCAACCCAACCACAGAGGTGATGGAAAGAGAAATGGAAACTATGTCAAGAAGCTCTACATGTTTCAAGTTATAAAATAGAACTTTATGTAGGGAGAAAGCCTTGTTGATGCAAAAAGGTTTGCCTTTGTAGCTTCAGAATGAGCAAATATGGTTGACACTATTAATAATCTTAAATTTTTATGCAAGCATACACTGTGGCAAAAACAACAAAAAGAATGTTATTTTCAAATAGAGCTTATATAATTCACCTTTGCATCTCATTTTACAAACATTTGAAAATAGCTGTGAAACAGCTGTTAGGGAACTGTTGAGTAAACCACTGAGGAACAAGTGGTATCATTTTACCCTCACCAAAACTTCTGCTTTAAAAAAAAGTTGTCAAAAAACAAAACTATCAGGCTTACAAAAGCTAATAAAGGGGGTTCTGCTGTCTTTATGGATGGTGATATGTATAAGAAAATAATTTATCATATAAGAAAAAGTATTATAACCTGTTACTAGACAAGATAGCGGCATACAGATAAACAACTGATAAACTGAATGTGTATCGGTGGGTTGAAATTCCTCACAATATGTGATTACTTTATGGTGGAAGACATGATTTTAGGTGTTATACTTGGATTACCAAAAATACATAAGGATGGAGGTAATCTTCTTTTGTGCCTTATAGTTTCTTCTTAGAAATCTAAGAATGAACTAGTTTCTAATTTTATTGATTTGTTATTGAAAGAAGCAGCTTTTCAATGCCCTTCTTTTATAAATGAATCGTTTCATTTCAAAGGCAACTTGATAGATGCTAAACTAGATGTCAATAACTTCCTCTGTATATATACTGTCATACCTCAATGATTTTGGAAATGCATAGGTATTTTCCAAACTCCTTCAACAGTAAGATTATTCTGTTGTTAAAATTACATTTCTTAGTGAATGGATCAATTTTGTTTTTCAAAACATTTTTTTCTGTTTATAGACAAGATTTTTCAACAAATTTGTGGAGTGGCTATGGGGTCACCATGGTTCCTATCTTTTTCCAAGTTAGTTATGGCATATTTGGAGAAAGAGTATCTTTACAATAATCCTAATTTGCAGAACGAGAGGCTTTATGCTAGGTTCACTGATGACCTCTTGTTGTTTGGGGTGACAAAGAGGAATAATTACATGTATTTTTGAAGGTATTGATACTGATACCAACTTTTTGAATTTCACCAGCAACAGATATTTGGGATAACTACATGCCTACATACAAGAGCTTATAGCTAAAAAGGCAAATGAGGGTTAGCTCTAAGAATATAGCCAGCAATTCCTTCTTGTATTATAGCAATATGCATCCAAAGTATCAAAAATGTTATTAGAAATATGTACAACAGTGTGCAGTGTTTAGCAACAGAGGAAGACAACGCACATCAATTGAATAGAATATTGGTTGATAGACTGTTGGGCAGGGGATTAATGAAGGCCCTAGTGTTTACTGTGCCAGCACCCAAGCAACATATAGCATATCTTCTTATTTTTCCAGTGATTGAACATTTGTGATTCAATTTTTGCCATGTGCATTTTGTGTTTCTTGTAGATTAAGGGATAGGATTTATGAACACCACAATGCCATAAAAACTGGAAATATTTTTTATCCACTTTGCAAGCATTCCGAAGAATGTAATTTATTTAAAGCTTATGCTTTTTGTATTAGTGTATGTTTTAGTTAAAGTCAGAGGTGGTAATAGGGTATATTTTTGGATTCTTTGGAATATGTATGACAGCTTCAATTAAATGAATGCAACAACAAAGGTTTGAATAATTCAATTAATTTTGTATTTACCTTATAAAGATAAAGAAGAAGTTTGATTACATGATTTAATCATGTGGCTATTGTTTATAGCAATATGCATCCAAAGTATCAAAAATGTTATTATATGGCTAAGGATTATTTCTTGATAAAGTCTAGTGTATTTGATGGTGACTTACTTTGAGATAAAAGCATTTACTAAGTTGTCTTTATTTGTTTTATTTTTTTTTTATTTTCTTGTATTACTCCTTTATTTGGTAACATGTTCCTTTGTTATTTATTAGTGTGACTTTGAGGAGATAGGTGTGTTCCTTTTGTTAGGTATTCTGGCCTTGTTGGTATGATTTTCATTAGGCTATTTTTCATTCTACTGCCTTCTTAGACTTGTATGTCATGAACCTTTTGATGTTAGATAATATTATTTCCATTGCTAATGTTACCTAAAAATTGTAGGAATTTTAACTTGGAATTTGTGACAATAGGGTGCACCAGATTTAATTGTGTTAGTTAGCTGACACATAATCAATCTAATATCACATGTGTAAATCTTTAAAAGGTTTTAGATTCAAAATAGTAACATTCTGAAGGTTGCAAAATGCATAAAAGCAATTATTTTCCCTTGAAGTGGGGGCAAGCCCCCATATGATCTCTAAATATATATCTACAGGAAGGTTAAAACAATTTTGGATATGAGGGACAGGGTGATAAATGAAAGTAAACCTTACCCTCTCTGTTTTCTCTGACTTGACAATACACTTAATTTGTGACTGAGATAAACCCAATGTAACATAAAATCAACTGCAGAAAACTTTTAACATTTTTGTCGTGATGTTCAGAGATACAATGTTCATGGCTATGGTAGGTAATACGTTTCTTGTGACAGTAATCGACAGAGAATTTCATATGTAATTCATTGTTAGTGCAGTCCAATAAGTTAACTTAGTATTTTCAATTATTCAGTTTGTTTTAGTTTTTTCTGTTAATTATGGGGAAAAGTCTCATTTAGCTGGTAACAATGGATGTTGCAAAACAGGTACCAAAATAATCATGCTTCTAATTCAACAAAAAGTTAAGCTTGCTGAGGACATCTTTAACATTAAGGAAGTGCATAACAGCTTTTGTTATGCAGTTTTGGTTATGGCTGTGATCAGCTATGTTGCTGCTCCATTCATGACAGCCAGCAATGAACATTTCTGGAAGTATTTTCACAGCTTTAAAAGCTGTAATACGTACACATGTGCCACACAAATAAACAAATACATGTCCGATTTTAGTGAGTAACAGCTTTTAAAGATATTGGTTGATCTGAGTCACACGTTTCTTCTAGTCACTGTCTATATGGCAGCACTAAGTGTATTATACCTTTCAAACCTGTAGAACACCTTGCACTGTTATACTTTAGAGCTGTAGCACCCTGCACAGCTAAATTCCACATACTACATAGAATTACACTCAAGTCACAGAGTTTAACTATTTGCTAATGTGTTTTGAGAATGGATTCAGTAGATTCACTTCTTTAGTTTCACTCTCATGATAAATGTAGTGACACCTTCATAGCCCTCTATGTGACTTATTTTGACATTTCAGGTTTTGCAGTAAAGTGATGTTTGTCAGATGTTTTTTTTTTCAAAACCTTGATATAAGATCTAGTGCTTATATTGAAATATTCAAGGTGGCTGTAGTCCTGTGTCCTTAATGTTGTTTAAACAAATTTACAAGAAAACTAAATTAAAAATCATTTCTGAATGGACTCTTGATAAGAGTGACAAGACTGCTGATTAAACTGTTGTTGGATGAGTAAGCAAACATAAAATAAAGGGGCATATAAAAACTAAGTACAGATATTTTGAAATGAAAAAGATAATAACCATTGCTCAAGCACTGTTAAATGAAGCTGGATCATGGAGGAATAGGTGAGAATAGTAACACTGATTTTTATACCATATTAAGAGTGCCTGTTGACTACCCGGTGTCTGGTTCGATACTCAGCTAGAGCTTCTTCTGCGTGGAGACATGCGTGAATGGGCGTACCTTCGTTGAAGGTTGTGCGTCAGGGCAGACAGGAGTTTCGCTGTGGCGACCCCTAACTGGGAAAAGCCGAAAGACACAACAACATTAAGAGTGCCTGTTGACTAAGAACTTTTTGACATGCAAAGTCAGGAAGTGAAATAAAATTGAAATGCACATGCTAAGCATATGAATTTAAGCTACAAAGTCACAGTAACATTTTATCACGTTAGGGTAGAGTTTGCCAAATTAAAGATGACAGGATATTTTCCTTGTGTTATAATCTAGTCTAACCTTAATCGTTTAATTTTTATTTTATTTTTACTTTGCTGACTGGATGGGTAGAATGGCCTGATGATAGCATTCAGTCAAATGTGAGGTGCAAATGCACAGTTACAGAGATACAGCTGAAATGAGAGCCATCCAGGTACAGGAATTAGAATAATACAGATACAGAAAATAAAATCTCAGGTCTAAAAAGCAGTTGAATATATAAAGCTAATCCACTTGTTCTTCAGTGTTATACAATTAGTCAATCTACATTTCTTCCATGTTATACAGTATAATAAAGATTCATAAAACTGGACAGATTAGCATTGTTAACAGTTTTATAATGTACAGTCACACAACTATTTACATAATTTTAGAAAGAGAATTTCCACTTTGAGAAGGATCAGTAGAAAGCACTGTATCCTTAGGTCTACAAAAAGACTTAAAAAAGAGCACTGGAGAGACAGATAAGATAGGGATGAAGAGTAGCCCTTGTTATGAAAACATGTACAACTTTATATTATTTTAAGATATTCTGATTGCTTTTTCCTGAAAAGGGAATATTCTTTAATCTGCCTAGGTTCCATGGGAAGGAGTTCCTGTTTGCAGGTATAATTTTTCTGAAGCTTTTTATTCCTTTGGATATGACTGCAAAAAAGGGGGTCAGATTATTGACAGTGTGCCTTTGACATGATATCTGAGAGCTTGTGGGGAGGGTTTGATTTGTCGTTTGCTACTTAAGTATGGAAAGAAGTTTTTACTCAGGATTTTAAATGTAAGAGAAGAAGGAAAGGTGGATCAGGCTGTAAGTGGGGGCCTGATGGCTTTCTGTAATGTACCACAGTCATATATTATTTGAGGGGCAATAAAACTACAGATGGAAATTATGCTTGTTTGAATTTTGCTGTTACTGAGAGCTGAATAAGGGAAGATGGTGGGATATATAAATATATATATATATATATATATATATATATATATATATACATATATATATATATATATATATATATATATATATATATATATATATATATATGCATATATATATATATATATATATATATATATGTATATATATATATGTATATATATTCTAACTTAAGTATGAAAACAGTTTTAGCAAGGGTCTGCTAGCTTCTTTGGTACCTCTACTTCTGTCCTGCAGAACTGTGCAGACTAATGTTACTTGTAGTAACAGGGCTGAAAAAAATTTTTGTTGTGTACCAAAAAATATGGAGCCTGTCTTGGAGACATTCAAGGATGTTATTCATTGCAGGAGGGTTGACAAGATTTTGTAATGTGTACCAGAAACATGGCTGTTGTCTTGAAGACATTCACAGTTGTTATTTTTTAGTCGATTGCATAGGGAAGAGAAGTCTGTTTGAAGTAAAGTTTGGACTGATGCTGGGGAACAAACAAAGGAACCAAAAAAATGCATTGTCACATCATCTAGAAAATTCATGAAACCACTCAGTTAGCAAAACTAGATTAAAACCTTATAAAAATATCAAAATTTAAGCACTTTCTCCCTTACATTCATTGCTGGACTTTAACAGAGAACTTAAAAACAATCTCCACTAGCTTAAATAGTCAGAACTAATCATGACATTTACATGGCATCCATTGTTATACATATAAATATGCACCAATATCAATAAATAGAGATGTTAAACATACTAAGTCCTATTGTTTTTTTATCTTTATAAATACATGTTTTAATTTTAACACACTACTGTTAACACTGAACAATGAAAATCCTTCCCCATTAACTTAAGTTTATTGAGTGATGTTGGGAAGGAGATGTTTCTAAGATGGATGCTGTCATCTGCATACAAGACTATGTTATCAAGATAGAGGGTGATGGTTATATCATTAACAAATAGTGAAAATAATATGAGGCTAAGACTCTACTTAAGAAGATTCTTAAACTAGTGGTCATCCGCTTACCTCTTCTCTATTTCTGATTTTTAAAAATCTGTAGGTTTGTCAGTCACCTCCTTTGCTGAACATGTATTGCTACAACATGCATTAACTGGCAATGGATTTTGCGGTCAGCACTTTAGTCCTGCTAAGTCACATGACTATTGGACATCCATTAGTGATTAACATGAAAGAAAAACATACGCTGTGGACACTCTAATATTTCTGGATCTGCCTTCCTCCTTCTCTTGGCAGGAAAGCTTTGAAGGGCTTGGTGCCCAAACTTGTCTTTCAGTCAGGTCATCTCAAGCTACCTGACAGTTCTGGTATGTGGAATGTGCCCTGAAGCTTTGGAAGCTGACCAGCTAAGGCTACTGCAGCAGTGATCAATATGATGAACATCTTACAATGCTATCATTATTTGTAAATGGTAAAAAATAATCAAGTATGAAATAGCCACTAGAAAACACTGGCTGAAATTTGAAAGCAGAAATAATGACGACTTTACATGAAAAATGATAAACTAAAAAATAAAATGAAAAGAATAATGAAATTGAAAAGTACTCGTGCCATTTTGACTTTTCAGAAGCCTCTCAGTTACTTTGCCATTATTTTGAATGTAGCAGTAAAAACGGTACTGTGAAACAAGACATAATAAAGCCACATATGACACTTGTAGCAGAAGAATCTGTATCATGACAGAAATGTTATCATTTACTCCATTATCTTTGGTTCTCCAAATTAATCTAGCAGAAGATCAAAAGCAGTGACTGCAGAAGTTTAATTTTTGTTTTTGTTGTATTTGACATCAGGAAAAAATGAAGAAGCGCAAGCATCCACATTTTTCTTAATGGTGGAGATGATGAAAAAGGCATTCATTAATTTAATCTTACTAATTAGTGGAAAACAAACTTAGGAATCATAAAATATAAATTCATGATATGTGTATTTATATGTGTATCTATGCATCTATATATATATATATATATATATATATATATATATATATATATATATATATATATATATATATATATATATATATATATGTATATATAGACAGCGTAACCTTGTACCAAATAAATATACTTTTCTAGCCTTAAGGGACAACATAAAAAAAGAAAACTAGTTGTACAATAACAGCTCTGATCTCGTTTTAAGTACTAAACCATGGTTTAAACAAGCAGCACCAGCTTGAATCCTGTTTTCTTATTTTTAATAAGAGTGCAAAGTGATTATTGACAGGGGTCTTACATAAGAAGTTTTAACAATGGTATGTTTTAAAAAATCGGTATGCATATATCGAGAGTAATCATTCCTGTACAACTATTCTTCCCTTTTTTGTTTCTCCCTCTCTCTCTCTCTCCATATATATATATATATATATATATATATATATATATATATATATCTATATAAAATAGTGAGGTAGATGAAAATATCATTAAATCGAGTGCAAAACAACCAATATGATATTTTGAACTGCCACACTAATAAAAACACACATTGAACCTACTAAAGATCATAAAAAGTAAACACATTCCTTGGTTTTTGTGCTAAATCCATAATATAACACCAACATAACACTAAACTCTAATTAGTCTGATTAGTGGTAGTATTATTGAAAGTTTTTTAAGTTAAGGTGTATGGTTAGGGGCATAGACATGGTTAAGGTTGACATAAATTATTAAGGTGGTCCCTGTTTACTACTTTGGTATTGCATATTAACCCTAATCCTGTCCTATCCCTAACCCTAACGCTAACCCTACACCTTAACTTCAAAATATCCTATCCATAACATTACCACAAAGCAAGACACTCTCAGACAGACACAGGTACCAGAACATACATTTATGTATATATGTGTCCCCTACAGATGATCAAAATTCTAAAAGGCCAACTTTCATATGGCCAAGACCATATGATCGACTTTTGAAAGTCCCACCATTCTGAACGGAGAGCTCCATACAGTGCAGAATGGGAAGATTTCCCTTTTCTGCACTGTAGTGCGATCTTGGAGTTGGTATATTGAAATAGCATGGGGTGTGGAGGATGCATCCCCTCAGGGGGGTGCAGTGGGGCTTGCCCCCCACTAGCAATGTGTTAGTAATTTTTTGTTGTGTTGTTTGTAACAGATGTTCGAAATTCCAAAAGTCGATCATATGGTCTCAACCATATGAAAGACGGCCTTTTGGAATTTTGATCATCTGTAGTTGACCAGTATACATATATATATATATATATATATATATATATATATATATATATATATATATATATATATATATATATATATATATATATATATACACATACATATACATACACCACTAAAGGTATTTCTTTACTTAATCCCTACCCTAACCCTAAGACACACACACTCATACACATATACACACAGAATTGTGCATACAATAATTTTTATCCACTTTCCAATACCCTTACTCTAACTGTAACCCACAGTTGTGTACACACATGCATGCACCTAATATACATCCCACTTCTCTGTTATTACAAAGCACACATCCAAAAAAACATCCATTTGATAAAAAACATGTTCATCCAATGGAATTCATGGCCAAACACACTACCCCAGAGTGTGTGTGTGTGTGTGTGTGTGTGTGTGTGTGTGTGTGTGTGTGTGTGTGTGTGTGTGTGTGTGTGTGTGTGTGTGTATAAATTCATGATTTTGTTTTTTTATTTTTTACTAGAAATGTAGATCACAAGAAATTATCAGTGCGTATGTATCTGAAATAAGACACAAAGCTAAATAATGTGAATTTCATGAATTGTGTGATTTGTTATTCAGAATGGCCTTGCTTGTGGCATAAAAAAGGCCAAGATGTAAAGCTCTGACTGAAACAGAGTGAGCACTGAATAAATGAGTGTAATTGTATAGAGTAAATGAGTTAAGTGTGCAAATACAAGCGCTTGCAGAGGAAATGGATATATGTAAGCCCAAATGTCAGCAGAAAAAGATAACTAAAATGCAATTAATAGAGACTGTTGATAGTTGTAATAATGTGAGTCAGTGTAGCTACCATATGCTAATGAAAAGGAATAATAGAAAGCCAGGCCATAATTATGCAATTAGAATAATAGAGAATCACGTGAACAGATGCAATATTACTTATTGTGCAGTTACAGAGATGAGCATAAATCTTGTTCTGCATTAAAATGGAGTTAAGAAAATGTACTTTACTGAACATGACAGTGTGTAAAATAAAGAGAATGTGAGAAGAGACATATAGCTCAGTTCAAAGCATACTTTTTTTCTTGTAGCTGTTGGTGTGTGTGTGTGTGTGTGTGTGTGTGTGTGTGTGTGTGTGTGTGTGTGTGTGTGTGTGTGCCTAATGAACAAAAGCATGACTGAATAAATAAATAAAATAAGTATGTGACGGTGTGTGTATTTATTTGTTTGTTTGCAAAGTAGATATTGTGAATACTAAAATGTCAGAAGCACGTGATTTTTTTTTCAGAAAAGAAATTGATGATGTGAAAAGCTGTGCATTAATAACAAGATCATCTAGTATCCTCAGCAGATCCTGTTTGGGTGTCCTGCAGAGTTCTACAACAGCAGAAAGAAGAAGGAGAGACTTTGCTTGATCATAAGTACATGTTTTTGTTTTCCTTAGCTTAGTTTTGCTTGCTGCACTTTATTACAGCATTTTTTACAAGCTTTGATATTAATTTAACTGTATTCTGCTGATCTTTATCTACTGCACTGTATTGATTTGTTTTTTCAACTGCATTCTCTGTTCTAGGCTACACACTCAAGTGCACTCGCCTTTTTATGCCTTAAAAGTGCATTTTATGACTGCATTTACTGTATTTTTGATTCTGTAACAAAAAAAATCATATCTACTTGCTTGTTTTCCAACTTTTTCTCAAACTAGAATAGTCCAGATCTCAGATTTGCTGATTTCAGGACTGTATGTGTGTTTCTGAGTTGTCCAGATCTTGCTGAGATAGAAGGAAGTCTTTCTGCTTATCAGTGGAAGTGGTAAGCTCTGAGCAGCCTATTTATTGCTAGAGTGGTTTCCAGCTCAGGAATTGTATTTTATTGGCTGTTTAGGGCTGCTTCTATCCCTTTCAACTTTTTGACTTAAAAAACCCCTGTCTGCATCTGTTTGAGCTTATTTTACCTCAGCAGATCCTGTTTGTGCATCCTGCAGAGTTCTATAGCAGCAGAAAGAAGGAGAGACTTTGCTTGATCATACGTACCTGCTTTTGCTTTCCTTAGCTTAATTTTGCTTGCCACACTTTATTACTGCCATTTTTACAAGCTTTGATATTAATTTAACGGTATTCTGCTGATCTTTATCTATTGACTTTATTGATTTGTTTTTTTTCAACTGCATTCTCTGTTGTAGACTACACACTCAAGTGCACTAGCCTTTTTGTGCCTTAAAAGTGAATTTTATGACTGCATTTATTGTATTTTTGATTCCGTAATCCTATCTACTTGCTTGTTTCCCACCTTTTTCTCAAACTAGAATAGTCCAGATCTCAGATTTGCTGATTTCAGGACTGTATGTGTGTTTCTGATTTGTCCAGACCTTGCTGAAATAGAGTAAAATCTTTCTGCTTATCAGTGGGAGTGGTGAGCTCTGAGCTGTCTATCACTAGAGGGGTGGTTTCCAGCCCAGGAATTGTATTTTATTGGCCTTTTTTGGGCTGCT
This sequence comes from Protopterus annectens, assembly GCF_019279795.1. NCBI lineage: Eukaryota > Metazoa > Chordata > Ceratodontiformes > Protopteridae > Protopterus > Protopterus annectens. The sequence goes on along the minus strand of NC_056739.1, from coordinate 996,053,538 downwards.
TCTATCCCTTTCAACCTTCTGAGTTAAAAACCCATGTTTGCACGGGTTAGAGCTTGTTTTACTTTAGCAGATCCTGTTTGGGCATCCTGCAGAGTTCTACAGCAGCAGAAAGAAGAAGGAGAGACTTTGCTTGATCATAAGTACCTGTTTTTGCTTTCCTTAGCTTAATTTTGCTTGCCACACTTTATTACAGCCATTTTACAAGCTTTGATATTCATTTAACTGTATTTTGCTGATTTTTACCTACTCCACTTTATTGATTAGTTTTTTTCAACTGCATTCTCTGTTCTAGGCTACACACTCAAGTACACTAGCCTTTTTGTGCCTTAAAAGTGAATTTTATGACTGCGTTTACTGTATTTTTCATTCTGTAACAAGAAAACAAAATCCTATCTACTTGCTCGTTTCCTGCCTTTTTCTCAAACTAGAATAGATCTCAGATTTGCTGATTTCAGGATGGTATTTGTGTTTCTGAGTTGTCCAGACCTTGCTTAGATAGAAGGTAGTCTTTCTGCTTATCAGTGGGAGTGGTAAGCTCTGAGCAGCCTTTCACTAGAGGAGTGGTTTAAGCTCAAGATTTGAATTTTATTGGCCGTTTTGGACTGCTGCTATCGCTTTCAACTTTCTGACTTAAAAACCCATGTTTGTGCGGATCTGAGCTTGTTTTACCTCTGTGAATCCTGTTTGGGCATCCTGCAGAGTTCTACATCAGCAGAAAGAAGGAGGTGAGACTTTGCTTGATCATACGTACCTGCTTTTGCTTTCCTTAGCTTAATTTTGCTTGCCGCACTTTATTACAGCCATTTTTACATACTAATTTAACTGTATTCTGCTGATTTTTACCTACTGCACCTTACTGATTCATTTTATCAACTGTATTCTCTGTTGTAGGCTACACACTCAAGTGTGCTAGCCTTTTTGTGCCTTAAAAGTGAATTTTATGACTGCATTTACTGTATTTTTGATTCTGTAACAAAAAAAAAAAAAAAAATCCTATCTACATGCTCGTTTCCTGCCTTTTTCTCAAACTAGAATAGTCTGGATCTCAGATTTGCTGATTTCAGGACTGTATTTGTGTTTCTGAGTTGTCCAGATCTTGCTGAGATAGAAGGAAGTCTTTCTGCTTATCAGTGGGAGTGGTAAGCTCTGAGCAGCCTATTTATCACTAGAGGAGTGCTTTCCTGCTCAGGAATTATATTTTATTGGCCGTTTTGGGCTGCTTCTATCCCTTTCAACTTTCTGACTTAAAAACCCGTGTTTGCACGTGTTTGAGCATCGTGCAGCTCTGCTAAGCTAGGGTAAACTAGTGCCAGTGCCTTAAAGTCTGCTCTTCAAATTTTCCCTTAGATCTTTCTAGCTTTCATCTCTGAGCACTCAAAGTAGACCTTAAAACCCAGCACTTGCTCAGAACCTCTTACAGCAGTTATTATAAGCATACTAACTGCTAGTAGCACTAAAACCCTCCATAAAGGAAACAAAAACAGCTTCAGTTCTTAAAAGGAAGCAAAACAGCTCAAGTACTTAAATAACTGAGCACCTATCCAGGCATGTCTAAAGGTCAGTTCCCTATACTTTCTCCTATTAACCTGGTGAACCTGGGCATCCTGAGGCAATGTAGCAATTGCCACATGTACACAGACAACCCTCTCCTCCTACCTCTAAACACATCCACTTGTGATAGATGCACTTACATAGCCAAACTAGAGGCTGTGCTTTCTCCAACCAACACTGGGCTAGTCAGTCAGGAGGATAAGGCTAACACATATATCACACCATATAGAGCACATAGCTCCCCAGACCACACACCACCACACCTCCCACATAGTAACACAAAACACACACCCACTTTCACGGAGGCTCTCAATAAAAATCTGCCCAAACAACAAAGACCTCTGAGGCAGAAACACAAGCAATTACCTCATCCAAACACAACCCCCAAGACACATAGCCCACATACGCAGTATGCCACTCAACCTAAGCCCCTATGGCAAAACATTTTACCCAACACAGTAGTCATTGGTGACTCAATAGTAAGGCACACTGACATCCCGCTCACTAGGTTGAATGAGGAGAAGGTTACGGTCAGCTGCCTGTCGGGTGCCAGGATTCACCACATAATGCATGCACTTGGGTCTCTCTACAACAAGTACAAATATGACTCTGTCATTGTCCATGTTGGTGTGAACGACCTAAGATGTACCTCCCTGAACTACATGAAAAGAGACATGGAAGAGCTCTTGGATCTTGTAACCCAGGCAGGCATGAGTCTAGCCCTGAGTAGCATCCTACTGTCACTCAGAATGATTCCATAGTACAAGCAGAAAATGAGTGACTTCAACAATTGGCTAAGTTTCTGGTGTCATTCAAAGGGGAGCCACTATCTGTCTGCCTGGGATGACATGATTGGCAGACCTTGATGCTTTGCCAGAGATGGCCTGCACCTGTCACCCCTGGGATTCCGGATGCTGGCCAAGGCTCTTGCCACCCCTATAGTGCCTTTTTTAGGCAATGACCCAAAGACAAATTTGCCACCATAACAACTGCAAGTAAATGCAACCTGAGGGTTTTGCTACTCAACACTAGAAGTCTAAATCTGAAATGCACTCACTCAAGTCACTCCTTAAACTGGAAAAGATTGACCTCTGTGCAGTAACAGAGACCTGGTTCAAGGCTCCAGAGAGCACCCCAGCACTACCAGGCTGCAATGCATATCAAACCTTTCGGCCCCTAAATATAGACCAAAGCCCTAAAGTAGGTGTGGACCGAAGCCCCAAAGGGGTGGCGTATCCATCTTCATAAAAGATATGCATACCTCCAGACTAGTTTCCCAACACAATGCATCAGAAATACTTCAGGAATAACTAACACTGGATAAAACTGCAATCCAGGTTGTAGCCTGCTATAGATACCCTACCATGTCCCAAGACTCCCACTCTGCATTACTGAACACTCTGGAAAGCATTAAGGTTCAACCTAATACCCTCATACTGGGAGAGTTTAACTACCCCTCCATTAGCTGGAAAAATAACTCCTGTTCCAACTCATTTGCCCAACAATTCCTGGAATTCATTAATTCCAACACCCTGGACCAACTCATTCTCACCCCCACCAGTGGTAGAAACACTTTTGACCTGGTCATTACAAACATGGGGGACCACTGTTCTACACCAGTAGTCAATTCCTCCCTGGTTAGATTTGACCACAAGTTAATCACAGTAGATATCCAAATCCTACCCTCACCACCATGAAGGAAACCACAGTGAAGAACTTCTCCAAAGCCAAATTTGAGCTTTTAAAGACAGAAGTGACAAACTTCACGTCATCCATGCAAATGGGGAATGGGTTTATGGCTGCTGAATCATACACCAAGGCACTGTATGAGCATTTACACAAGTGCATGGATGAGGCCATACCAAACAGAACCAAGATCAGGTCCTCTAAAAAAAGGAAGCCAATCTAGTGGTCCCCTGCCATTAACAAACTCTACAACAGAACGAAAAAAATGCTGCAGAAAAAGGTAAAGTCCCAAGACTAGGAAAATTCCCTTGTAAATCTCAGCAAAAAACTGAGATCCCTCATCAAATCCTTCAAAGCTAGTTACAAAAACAAAATTGCTACAGATACTAAAGATAACCGCAAGGCATTCTTTAGCTGTGTCAAGAATCTGCATAACAATACGCAGAGGCGCTCTGAGCTACTGCACAATAGCACCATGTATACTGAACCAACAGATATTGTCAATATCTTGGCTGATAGTAGTGCACACGTTACCCCCCTTCACCCCCTAAAGAGCCCATTCCAATACCCGAGAAATGCCAAATACCTAATATCACAGCTGCACAGGTAGAAACCGCACTGTCCAAAGTCAAAAACACAGCTTCCATGGGACCTGATAATATACCTAGGTGTGTTGTACATGAATTACAAAGGGAACTGGCACCACACCTGAGTGCCCTGTTCAACCACAGCCTCAGTTCAGGCTTTGTTCCCACCGAATGGTGCACTGCCACAGTCATCCCACTCCACAAAGGGGGAGTGATTACTGACCCTGGAAAGTACCTCCCCATCAGCCTGATGAGCCTGGTCTGTAAGGCCATGGAGTGCATCATTATGGACTTTATAAATAGGGATATAGGGAACCTTTGAACTCTGGATCGCTCGTAGTTTGGGTTTGTGAAAGACAGATCATGTCTGCTCAACTTGATAGACTTCTTTGAATCTATCACCAGAGCCGTGGACGAAGGTAAAGTAGTCCATACAGCCTACCTCGATCTAGCTAAGGCCTTCGAAGCCTGAAGTGAGGCTGTGGTTGAACAGGGCACTCAGGTGTGGTGCTACCCCCATAGTGCCTTTTTTAGGCAAGGCTCAAAAGACAAACCCACCTCCATAGGTATCACAAGGGATAAGAAACTAAGAGTAATGCTACTCAACGCCAGAAGTCTAAACCTCAAGATGCAAGCACTCGAAACTCTCCTTAGCATGGAGAACAGCGATATCTGTGCAGTAACAGAAACCTGGTTCAGGGCTCCTGAGAGCACCCCAGCACTACCAGGTTATACCTCATACCATGCTTTTCGGCCCCAAAACTTGGACCGAACCACAAAAGGAGGGGGAGTATTGATATTCATCAAAGATACCCACACCTCCAGGTTGGTGGCAAAGCACAAAGCATCAGAGACTATCCATGTGCAACTAACAGTGGGTAAAACTGCCTTCCAGTTTATAGCCTGCTACAGACCACCCTCCCAAACCCAGGAACCCCACTTGGCCTTCCTGAGAACACTGAAAAATATGAAGGTCTCTCCAAACACCATTATATTGAGCGACTTCAACTACCCAAACATAGACTGGGAGCATTCCTCTAGCTCCAACACCCTAGCCCAAAGGTTCCTAGAACTCAAATGCTATGGAACAACTTGTTACCACTCCCACAAGAGGGGAAAACATACTGGACCTGATCATCACCAACATGGGGACTCTATGCTCCAGACCAGAAGTGTATCCCTCACTGGTAAGATCAGACCATAAACTAATCTCACTGGATATTCACATCCAGACCCCACCTCCTGCCCAGAAAACCACAGTGAAAAACTTCTCTAAAGCAAATTTCACACTCCTCAAAACCGAGGTGGAATCCTTCACAGCCCCCGGGTCTGTGGAAAATACGGCCCAGACTGCAGAATCCTTTATAAATGCATTCTATGAACACCTTCAGGAATGCATGGATCATGCAATCCCAAATAAAACCAAGACCCAATCCTCCAAAGGCAGACGTCCTGTCTGGTGGACCCCAGCCATAAACAAACCATACAATAGAAGGAGGAAGCTACTAAATGATAGAGCAAAATCCCAAAAAGGGAAGGCATCTCTGATCAGTATTAGCAAAAAACTACGGGCACTCATAAAATCGTCTAAGGCCAGCTTCGAGAGAAAAATTGCACAGAACACTAAGGATAATCACAAGGCTTTCTTTAGTTATAAAACCAAATGATAGGAAGCCAAGACCAGGATCCACAACTGTAAAAAGAGACAGAAATCCACCACAGCAATTTCAGGATGCAGGAACACCAACACACGAAGGTTAAATTCTTTTATTCCAACGATAAACACACAGACTAAGCGCTTTCACCAGTTAGACTGGTATCATCAGAGTCTGTTGAAACACTAATTCATTCATGCTTAAATACAAAACCATACACCATGACTCACACAATTAATTAATTAGCTATTCCATTAATTCCTTAAAGGAGTATCCCTCATAGAGATGAAAACAACAACAAATGAAATAAATGAAATGAATAAAAAATGGAAAAAATAAAATAAAATATGAAAAATAAAAAAAGAAGAAAAATGTATATATGAAAACATTGTCATTATATATATATACATATGTATAAATACGAAATTGTAAAATGCAATATATTGAATATTCAATTTCATTTTTCGGTCTGAAGGTACATGTTGTTATTAACATCTTTCTATCCAAATATGTAAACCCATGTCAATAATGCCAACCCAAAATTTGTTTAAAAATACAAAATTGTTCCTTAAAATATTTAAACTGTTTAAATAAATACATAATAAATAAACTAATTAGTTGATTGAATTGATTAAATTCCTGGAATGGTTACAATACATGTACTATAACGTAAAATCAATAAATTAATATTTAATAACCAATGAAATGTGCAAACTTTAAGCACTTCATATTACACTGGCTCTTAACTTTAAATGTGGTTTTAAAGAAATATGGTCATTTATACCAGGGAATCTGGTGGCATTCAATCTCATCTGCCACTCAGATTCTAAGACTGCCACCCTGTTGTTAATGTCACCAGGGGTAAAGGGCATCACCCTATCTATGATGAAAAACAGAAATTTAGTAAAATTGCCACACACCCTACTGTGCAAATACAAGGCGTTGTGCACATCCCTGTTTCTTATACATCTGATGTGCTCACAAATTCTTTCTCGTAGTCATGCCAATATAATAAGCATCACAGGAGGCACATGATGCTATATAAACAGAGTTGTTTGTCTTGCAATTACATAAACCAGGGCATGCCAATGCCCATAACCCACTACGCATGTATAACTCCCTTCAGCGATGAATCTACAAGCACTACAATTACCACATTTGCTCATCCTAGATCTACTGTAACTTTTGCTCTCCCTTTCCAAAATGTTTTTAATATTGTTTCCTCGACTGAAAACAATTTTTGGACTTCCTCCCAACAATTTTCTTGTTTGTTCATTAATACAATGGTCCCAATTAATCCTTATACTGTTACAAAATTCATTGGCCATGTCATTAAACTTCAAAACAAAGGTAAGACTGTCTTTCTTAAAGTCCGTCCCTTCCTTGTTTTTTCCTTGTACTAATGTCATGTTATCCAAACCCTAGTTGTCACCCCTTCCATCAGAGGAAAGGGGTGATTAAAGGGCAAATGGTCCGACTTTCAAGGTTGGTTAGTAATGATGAATTGTTTAAGAAAGAGATGTATACCTTGATAGGCTTATTTATGGAGAGAGGATATCCCCTGAACCTATTATTGAAAACAAAAAAGGAGATATATAGGAAAAGAAAGGCTTTGTACATTCCCATACTCAAGGGTTTGGATAACATGACATTAGTACAAGGAAAAAACAAGGAAGGGACGGACTTTAAGAAAGACAGTCTTACCTTTGTTTTCATTGGTTATTAAATATTAATTTAATATATACATGTTTCTTCTTTTTTTATTTTTCATATTTTATTTTATTTTTTCCATTTTTTATTCATTTCATTTATTTCATTTGTTGTTGTTTTCATCTCTATGAGGGATACTCCTTTAAGGAATTAATTAATTAATTGTGTGAGTCATGGTGTATGGTTTTGTATTTAAGCATGAATGAATTGGTGTTTCAACAGACTCTGATGATACCAGTCTAACTGGTGAAAGCGCTTAGTCTGTGTGTTTATCGTTGGAACAAAAGAATTTAACCTTCGTGTGTTGGTGTTCCTGCATCCTGAAATTGCTGTGGTGGATTTCTGTCTCTTTCTTTAGTTATGTTAGGAACCTGGGTGGGAATTCCCAGATATGCTCAGAATTAGTGCAAAATGACAAAAAATACACCAAACCCACAGACATTGCCAACATCCTAGCTGACAGGTTCAGCGCAAACTTCTCCCCCCCTCCCCACCAAAGTGCAAATATCTATCCCAGCAGAGTGCTGCCCCCCTGACATCTCAGATGCTCAGGTAGGAGCCGCCCTCTCCAAAGCAAAAAACACAGCATCAATGGGACCAGATGGTGTCCCGGCTGCCCTACATGAACTCCAAGAAGAGCTAAACCCAAACATAAAACTACTGTTCAATCTCAGCCTTACTACAGGATATGTACCCAAAGAGTGGTGTACAGCAATACTGGTCCCTCTCCACAAAGGTGGTGCCTCAACGGATCCTGGAAACTATCGCCCCATAAGCCTGACTAGCTTGGTCTGCAAAGCTATGGAAAGGATCATCATGGACCTCATAAATAAAGATATTGGGGACCTACAGACACTGGATCCTACCCAGTTCGGATTTGTTAAGGGCAGATCCTGCCTCTTAAACCTGGTTGATTTCTTTGAAACAGTCACCAAGGCCATTGATGAGGGGAAGGTGGTCCACACAGCCTACCTGGACCTCGCAAAAGCCTTTGATACAATACCCCACTCGGGCATTATAGATAAGCTCACCAGCTTAAATATAAACCCCTATGTCACTAGATGGGTTGCAAACTGGCTCAAGGACAGAACCCACATGGTTAGAATTGCTGGAGCCATGTCAGACTCTAAACCAGTTACAAGTGGTGTCCCACAAGGCTCAGTCCTGGGATCTCTCTTGTTCGGTATATATTTCTCGGAGGTACAGGCCAACACGGAAGGACTGTGGCTGACCAAGTTCGCAGATGACTGCAAACTGGGCACCATAATAGACTCTCCAACCGACACAAGCATCCTCCAAAAGGGCCTCATAGAAACAGACAACTGGTGCCAGAGCCATGGCCTCAAGCTAAATGCCAAAAAGTGTATAGTCATCCCATTTGGCAAAAACAAAGTGCCCACAAATTACCACATAGGTGGTAATCCATTAAGTACAGAAGAAGTAATTAGAGACCTGGCGACCCAAGTTGATAGCAATCTTTCATTTGACAACCACGTGGCCAAAGTGGTTAGAAAAACATTTTATATAGCCCACCTAATCATGAAGGGATTCACATCTAGATCAGGGGAGGTCATCGTGCCTCTTTACTCATCCCTCATCAGGCCCATAATTGAGTACAATGCCCCTTTTGGGATGTACCTTACCAGACACCTGCAGCAACTGGAAAGACCCCAAAAGTACTTCACCAAGAGGATCAAAGGGCTCAAACAGATGCCATATGCTGCCCGGTTAAAGAAACTCCAGCTCTACTCAGTGGCATACCGCCTGTTCAGGGGCGATCTGTGCCTGACATATAAAGCCATGTCCAACCCAGAATTAATGGACATGTTGCACCTCAGAAAATCCAAATCCCATCAAGCTACGCTCGAGAGACTTGAACCTCAGCACTGAAATAAATAGGACATGCTGGAGGGACAGATTCATAACCCAGAGGCTCCCTTCACTCTGAAATAAAATCCCAGTCCAGGTTAGGCAGAGTCCCTCATTGACTCTCTTCAAGAGGAATCTTGATGAGTGGATGGGAGATCGTAGGTTTAACCCGGGTATCACTTCTGTGTCACTGTTAGACAGAGGCACAGTATACTAACCTCGAAAAAGGGCATAGCAAAATTAATTTAAAATGGGTGGCGAAAGCCAAACACATTCTGGCTAGGCTTATAAATGCCCTAGGGCAAATAGCCTAGTATGAACCTATGAACCTATGAACCTATGATACCATACCCCACTCAGGGATCATGGATAGACTCTCTAAACTAGGCATTAACCCCTATGTCATAAGATGGGTGGCCATTTGGCTCATGGACAGAACCCACACGGTGAAAGTAGTGGTCTCCAAATCTGACTACCAGGCAGTTACAAGTAGAATCCCACAGGAATCAGTCCTGGGTCCTCTCCTGTTTGGCATCTACTTCTCTGAAGTTCAGGCCAACACAAAGGGACTCTGGTCAACCAAATTCATGGATGACTGAAAGCTGGGAGCTGTTATAGATTCTCAAGCTGATGTAGACATCCTACCAAAAGGCCTCACAGAAACCAATGACTGGTGCCAGAACCATGGTCTTAAGTTCAATGCTAAAAAGTGCATTGTCATTCCCTTCAGGAAAAATACAGTGCCCATGAACTACCACATCAACAGTAGCCCACTCAACTGCCAAGGCATGATGAGAGATCTAGGGACACAGGTAGATAGCAACCTCCCCTTCGACAACCATGTCACCACTGTCATTAGAAAGTCCTTCTACATGGCACACCTCATTACAAAAGGTTTCTCATCCAGGAAGAAAGAAGTCATAATCCCTCTCTACTCATCCCTTATTAGAACCATTATAGAGTACAATGCCCCATGTGGCATGTACCTCACTAGACACCTACAACTACAAAGCCCACAGAAATTCCTCAGAAAGAAGATCCTAGGACTCAAACACATGCCCTATGCAGAAAGACTCAAAAAATTCCAGCTTTACTCCATCTCATATTGCCTACTTAAAGGCGATCTCTGCTTGACATATAAAGCGATGTCTGACCCAGTGTTGCTAGACATGCTTCATCTGAAAAAGTCCCAATCCCGCCACACCACACACTCCAAAGACCTCAACCTCATCACTACAATAAGTAGATCCTGCTGGAGGGAGAGGTTCCTAACCCAGAGACTTCCCATACTCTGGAATAAACTCCCCATTCATGTGAAGCAGAGCACTTCACTAGCCCTCTTCAAGAAAAATCTTGACAAGTGGATGGGTAACAGGAAATTCACCCCGGGGATCACTTCAACAGCCTTGGTTGATAGGGGCAGAAGAAACTAGCATCCAGCAACAGGATGACTGGGAATATTCTTGGGCTAGGCTTGTATTGGCTCCAGGGCCATTAGCCTAGTACTCACCTATAAACCTATGAACAGGATTAAGGCTATGAGCTGTTAATGAGAAGCTTCCTTTGGTCCATGGTTTTGTATGAGTTTCTCAACTTGTATGGTCAGAGCAACAAGTTTAGTGTACTTAATTTAGTATTTAGTTGTATATTGTTTGTGTGACTTTTCTCTTAGAAATTAATTTCAGTTCTCCTTGAATACTGTGGTAACTGACTTTGATTACTCTTTTCTTTTAAATGTTTTTATTCATTTGCAGCTGAAATTGTATTCCTTAAATGAATATGCCATTAATGATCTGCTGAAGCACAAATATTTTGTACAGTGTAATAAATGCTAAGTATATTTAAATGTAACAGTTTATAACACTGATGAATGATCTGTGTTCCCCATGTCAAAAGTTGGATAATTTGTTTAACATTATTAGTAGTATATCTAGACTTACTGATGATGTTTGCACTTGTGCAACTGGCATGGCTTGGAGAACTGTTGTTACATATATTAATGACTGGGCTGGTGAGATAAATAATGTTAGGCAAAGAGCAAATAGAACACATTTAGGAAAGTATATGTATATTGTCTGCAAAAATCACTCAACCCCTATGAAACAAGATGATGCCATTGACAACTAGATACAAGGACTCAGCAGTGTGAGGATTCAGAGCATATAGAAGGAAATTAAAAAAAAGAAAGAAAGGAAGATTTTCACATCAAATAAGAAGAAAAAGAAACTGAAAAATGTCTGCAAAGCAGAGAGAATAGATACTGAAAAGCACACGGCTTTGGTTTGAAACATACAGATTACAGGGAATGATAACATTTTTTTTATCAGAAAGCCTTTAGTCTACAGAAAAAGGCATAATTTTTCCAAAAGAAAAGGCAAAAAAAAAAAGGCAAGGGGCAGGTGAAAAAGAAGAGATAACAACTGAATATGGAAGGATTGAAGAAAACTGCTGTAAGAAAAATAGAGGAGAAAGACAGACGTTGTCAACATGACTCAAGCTGTGGATGTACAAAGACAGCTGGGTTAGAATTGCATGCTTGAAAATATAATAAGCAATGAAAACATTGGGATTAATAAGATTAATGTTGATGAAGATCATTTATTCGTAACAAATAATAGAGCAGATATTACTACATTAGAATTTGAAGATTCTTCAGATCTGGTCAGAAAAGATATTCTTGTAACTGGAGATTCAGTTATTAGAGGAAAATAATGAACACTAAATACTGATGTTCTTGCAAGGAGCAAAATAGAAGACTGAGGCAGACTTAGAATGCCTTAAGGAAGTGTGGGTTTGTTTTTATTCATGTCAGTACAATTGACCTCATCCGCAAGGACTCTCTGACTGTTAGTAGGGAACTTAAAGCCTTAAAGCACAACTTGTACAGGTGTTAGGATGTATTTTTCACAAATCGCATATAGAAAGGAAGTCATGTCACCATACATTTAAAGATTTTTTTGGGTAAATACCTAGATAAATAAATGCACTGTTTTAAAAAATGGAGATGTGTAAAGCATCTGAACCTAATTTTTAGCACACATGTTCAGACAGGATAGAGTGCACTTGTCAAGATCAGGGAACAGAGGGTTTGCGGCAGATATTTTGCAGTATTTGACAAACATAAGGCAGGATTTTTTCCAGGTCAAAAATTTAATAGTTTGTGATTTGCAACATTTGATCCATCTCTGATAGCTGTTAATGCTAGGAGCATTAATAATGCATTTTTTTCTTATTAGAAAATGTACTACATTCCACATGATTGATGTGGTTATTGATTGTGAAATATGGTTAAAGAACAATGACTAGAAACCAGTTCTGTCAGGATATAAATAGTGTTACTATAACAGCCATTTTAACAAAAAAAATGAAGTGGAGGTGTTCTGAGAGGGATTAAAGATAGTTATGAGACCTGTGATTCTTACATGTTCAGTGACAACACCAGTACTATAGATTGCGTAACTGTGACAATAAAGACACCCGTAGAACATATAATTGTAATGTGTAGAATGCCAAAGCCAAGTACTGATGACCTAGATAAATTCATACTTTTCTTGCATGAAGCACAAGAGAGAAGAAGAATAGTGGCTGGGAACTTGAATTTACCAGAAACATAGTGGAATAATATTGATTCAACAATATTAGTAAGGAAATTATTCAGTTTGAAAACAACAATGAATGCAGAAAATAAAAAAAAAGTTTAACATCAGGATGTAAGCACACAATGTCAGGAGAATGTATTTCCATAAGTACAAGATACTTGATTAAGCTGACATACAAAAAATATAACAGATGGAAAGGAGGTCAAACTACAACTTTGAAAACCAAAATAAGCTGTAAAAACAAATTAAGCATAGTGTGAGACAAGATTAAAAACATTTTGATGAAAATTTATATTAAGATAGTGATTATAATAGGAAGCATTTTATAGATACATAAGATGTGGAAGGAGTAAAGACATACAAGTTGATAAACTGTGTGTAGATTCTAAAATTTATTTTCAGACACAACATATTATGGGTATATTTACAAATTTTTATGCAAAACAGTTTGACTCCACAAAGGGAATGATAAGTTGTCTTAGTGACATCCTGATAACCTCAGATACTTTGCAAACTGGATTCAAACAAAGTACAGAGAGGAGGAAGAATTAGTAATAACGGCCTGACAACACTTCTGCAAGAGTTTACAGTACCATTATATTTATTACTTACTAGGTCATATAAATATGGGGAGAATCCTCAAAATTGGAAACATTTACTTATTAAGCCTGTCTTAAAGGGCTATGGGAGTAGGACAAACCCAGAGTGGTACAGACCCTTAAGTCTACTTTCATGTCATGGAAAAAAATGAAGAAGGTAATATTGGATAAGCATTTGTCAGAACTGGGAAGGCTGGGACTCGGTTCCATATATCTGCATGCTTATTTTGAAAACAGATCTATTACCACCTATAATAGGATGTTCTATAACAATCTGATAACAACTGTGAATGAAAAGTTGTGCTGTGATGTAATTTTTATAAATTTAACTTTATCTTTTGATAGGGTCATACACACAACACTGATCAATAAATTAGAACAACTTGGTATTGGTGTACTCTTGATAAGATGGATAGCTGCATGGCTTACAAATAGGACATGGCAAGCATCATACAGCAAATGGACAGGTGAAAGTCTTGGTTTCAGTCGGTGTGACACCCCCCCCCCCCCCCCGGGCTCTGTCCTAGGCACATACTTTTTAGTCTTGTTTATATTGTATCTTTCAGATCTGTATTTTCATCTGAGGTGTTCCACAGTCTATATGCAGATGACTTGAAGTTGGGTAAACTGATTATGTGTTACATATAAGGCATGTGTACAAAAGAACTTGACTATAGTGACTATTTAGACACAGGAGAATAATATGCTAATAATTACATAAAAACTAAGCATAGGAGATTTGGAAAAGATAACAAATGAAGATTTAATACAGCACAGAGTGACGGAAACTGTAGATTCATTTAAGGACTTGGGTATATGGGCATAGCCACCTCTAACTTTTTCTAATCTTATCAAACTATTGGTTAATGATAATTATAACACTATACATCATATAAAAAGATTTATAAAATCTAGGAAATCAGAAATGATGAAGTAATTTGTTATATTAGACCCAGACTTGATGTATGGAATAACAATATGAAAACCTTATAAGAAAACAAGTATGAGTAAACTGGAAAGAGTACAAAGAAAATATGCCAATGGCATCCATGGATGTGAACATTTAAGTTATTATGAAGGACTACAATATTTGAACTTGTATAGTGTCTCATATAGATATTCAAGTGGAGATCTTATTCAGATATATAGGACATTTATAGACAACTATCTCACGGAATGGCTAGGGTTATCAAAAAGTAGTAGAGAATCATCAGATATCCTGAATATATTATACTATAGGAATGAAAAGTGTACTAATTGGTTCTCTGAAGGAGTATCTGGTGCATGGAATAGACTGCCAAACATATCTCTCACCTGTACAGATTTACACAGAATGTCCAGATTTTTGACTCATATTTTTGGTCTGTTCTTCATAAACATTGTCTTTTTTTGTTGCCTCACAGCAAGAGGTTATCTTGTTCGATTCTGTGTGGAGTCTGCATGTCCTCCTCGTGGTCGAGTGGCATTCAAAAGACATGCGTGAATGGGCGTGCCTTCGTTGAAGGTTGGGCGTTGGGCTGGCACATCGGCACCATAAAAATTGGCTGCCAATCATTTCCACTGTGGCGACCCCTAATCGGGAAAAGCCGAAAGAAAAACAACAACTGGGATGATCTAAGGATTAAAGTCACTAAGTCCTGTTATTCTAGCAACTTTCTAAATTTATAAGAGCAATGTTTAAAATGTGTCCCTATTTTTGGGCCTTTGTCTTCCTATTATGGCAGGCTTTGTCCAGATTTCTTGTGCTTGGAATTTGAGAGGTATACTAACAAATTACATTACAGCAAGCACTAGTATTGATATTTTAGGAATGGCCTGGACATTTATTGTGGGAATAACTGTTCTGATATATTGGCAGGCTGGAAGGACATTGATGCCCATGCTCGAAATATTGGTACATATGTATGTATGTATGGTTTAATTCAGTCAGCTTCCATTTGCTTACTGTGCAAGCCACTAAACTACAGAGTTCTGCTGGACTGAGCCTGAAGAAAGGCTGTTAGATTCAGTGCTCTACCCCCATTAACCAATATTATTAAATAAACATGAATGTTGACTTTTGGCTTTTTACTGGTACAGAGTACAAGATTTTGCCAGAAAGTGAATACAAATTTGGGTTTGCAGTGCTCAGAAATAAGCTGAAGATTTACATTAGTCAAATGTGATATTTTAACATAAAGTACATGCAGAGATTTGGGTTTGGAGGGCATAGAAAAGAGTGCAAGAGCTATATTACTCAGTTATTCAGGTCATAACCTGACAGCAAAAGAGTGACAAAAGGGCTTTGCTATATCTATATGAATAGAGAGTACAATATTTTATTTCCCAACCATTTCACTGCAAAGTGCAATATACAGGAACGAACTGATTGTGAACAATTTGTCATGATTATGTATATATATTTATATATATATATATATATATATATATATATATAGATATATATATATATATATATATATATATATATATATATATATATGGGTCGAAATTGAAACATCGAAGCCCATATTACCGAATGTCATTTACCTGAGATGAAAATCCCGAAAACCTAAATTCCTAAATGGCATAGTTTTCCCAGGGTAAGTAAACACTTCCCCAACATGCTCGTTTCTCCACTGTAGTACAATCCTGGAGTTGGTATATATAGGTAAGGGGTATGTGGGGTGTAGCCCTTTTACTTACTTTGGTTTGTGTTTCGTGTAAGTTTGGATGAGTGTTTACTTACCCTGGGAAAATTTCATCATTTGGGAACTTCAATGATGCTCAGTTATTAGGGCTTCAGTGTTTCAAAGTGTGTGTGTGTGTGTGTGTGTGTGTGTGTGTGTGTGTGTGTGTGTGTGTGTGTGTGTGTGTGTATATATATATATATATATATATATATATATATATATATATATATATATATATATGTAGATATAGATATACGCATCTGCAGTATTAATGTACCAAGGTGCAGTATGCAGTCAGGGAAAACAACTGCAAGTGCATGAAGCCACCTATTCACATAATGGTGAAGTTAAATATTTGCAGTGAGCAGATGTGGCACACTTCCATAAATTAAAAACAGTTCTCAGAGTAGAACTTGTGAAGAAATATGAAACTTAGAGCACTAAGTTGCAATAAAGGCTGTTGCGAGCAAATGTGTGCCAACCCTAACCCTGCCTCTGCCATTAATCCTATGCCTTAACTTAAAAAATTATTTTTGTAACACTCCCAATAATCAGATAAATTAGAGGTTAGATATGTTGATTTTTTTCCACTGGTGTTGGTTGCATTTCTAGTCAATAAAGTATCAAATTAAATTAAAAGATTTTAAAATACCCCCACACACACAAGTCTAGAACAAGAAAGCAACTATCTGTGATAGCAGGAATGAAAACATTGACAACACTACTCCAGCTGACAATGAATTTGACAAGGATTTATTTAGACCATGTTGAATATCCGCCTGTCAGGCATTCAGAACATCTGAAGAACCAACAATATGTGAATTCGAATTGGGGAGGCCCACTACATTCAATGAACTATCAACAGACAATAGGATCAACCAATGTTTACAGGGGGAACAAGAGAGGCTCTTGGAGGGGGAGGAAATGACTTATTCACCACTGCAATACGGACATATGAATGACAATTTTGCATTTATGCTAACCCCTGTCACCATTGAACAAAACAGTGTAAGAGACTTTAAAGTTTATAATTTTTCTTATTTATTAATTGACACAAGTATGTGTGACATATTACTGAAGGGGATTACTTTTGTACCCAGTAAAAAACTAATATGGTACAAGTGTTAATTGATTTAAAACAGTATGTTCGAAAACTAAACTTGAATCTTATGTTTCAAAATTATATCATGAGAATTAATACTTTAAGAGTTTCTAGCATTTTTAATCCCACCTTCATCCATCTCTTGAATTATTTGTGCGAATGTACAAACTGGATATTAGAACTTTGTGTTATAAGCCAGCACAGAAGTCTTTTACCGAAAATAACCTAACAGAAGATGAGTTGATGAATTTAGATTTGTTATTAAGAACACCTGGTATTAGACTTATGAAACCAGATAAGGGAGGGGGACTGGTTGTCCTGAATAACATAGATTATGTTAAAAAGATGAAAGTAATATTGGATAGTAGAAAAAGTTCACTAAATGAAAAAGTTTTTTGCAGGACCTATTTATTGATGGTTCTATTTCAATAGAAGAACATAATTATTTGAGTGTGATGCACCCTATTACTCCAACAAATTTTGGAGTACCTGAAATTCATAAGGATTTGAACCAACCTTCTATGCACCCAATTGTAGACACAAGGGGTTCTGTTACCAATCCTCTAGCAAAATTCTTGGATTTTAAATTAAAAGATTTTGCGCTAAATGAACCCCATTTGTGCGCTGACTCATGGGATTTTCTCAGAAGATTGGATGCAGTGAGATTTAATAAAGGATACCTATTTATTACAATAGATGTCAAAGAATTGTATACCATAATAACACACAAAATTGGTGAAAAATGGTTCTGTGATTATTTAAGAATAAAAGGTTTGACACAGGACCATCTTAACACCTATGAGCAATTATTAGACATGGTGTTGAGATCTAACTTCATCATTCTTGATAAAGAACTTTATCTTCAGAAGGAAGGTGTAGCTATGGGATCTTCCTGTGTTGGGTTGTATGCTAACACTGTCATGCTAGAATAGGAGGGAAGATTTTTATTTCCGTCTCCCTTTTACACCTATTGTGCTATACATATCAGCTTTTTGGATGATTTTTTTTATCCTGTAGTAGGGCCCCAGTGATTTAGTACAGTATTTTTTTAGAATATATTAATACAACCACACCATTTCTGAAATTTGCCCACTCAGTAAATAAAGAAACAAGTCCTTATTTGGATGTCCTTCTAAAGAAGAGCATATTAAATAATAGATGTATAGCAGAAATCTATTGTAAGACAACATATTCTAAGACCTTTTACATTATACTAGTAACCATGCCTACACACAAAAATGAGCGGTAGTTAAAGGGCAATTTGTGAGAGCAGCCCATATGATTACCTTATGGGAGACCTTTTTGGATGAATGTGAAAATTTGAAAAACATGTTTTTTCGGAGAGGGTATCCAATGGTATTGGTTAATGATTTGAGTGATGAAGTTATTGAAAAGAGGGCCATAGATCACTGTAATCCCATTCTAGGTGAAAAGACTAATGGTCAGGTTGATGTCGAATACCTAGATACAAATTCTACATCAATTTGTTCTTTAGGTAAGAATGGTACTCCTAGCTGGGTTACTGAACATGAAACATGTGATAACAATGTGGCAAATATTTTTTTTTATACGCTTTCATTACAACATTTAATATGGACAGTCATCAAATTGGGGGTATTATATTTAAAAACTGGGATATTTTAAAAAGAGAAAATGAAGTGAGAGAGCAATTAGGTAATAAACCTACCTTTGTATATAAAAAGGTTTGAGTTTAAAAGTGCCTTTGAAAAAACAGTTGAATTGAAAAAGATAGGAACCATGACTAAATGTGGTGCCTGTGTTTACTGTCATTATGTATTAGAAGTGAGTCAGATCACTATAAATAATTGTAATTTTAAAATTTATGGTAGACCAAATTGTAACTCAGCTAATGTTGTTTACTGTGCTATCTGCTTGTCGTGCCCATGTTTTTATGTGGGCAAAACTGAGCGTAAATTAAAAAATAGAATGAGTGAACATTTATGTGATATTCATTTAAAAAAGAAACTAATGCTCTAACAAAACATATTCTTAACAATCATGGCTATGAATTTAAGTTTATTGTACTAGAAACATTAAAAATATCAGAGCAGGGAGGGACATGGCCATTATATTTGGAAAAAAATGAGCTTGTATGGCAGCTTCGTCTCAATCCCCCTTTTTGGCCGGACTTGAATGAAGCTGAATCTATAAAATCTCTTTTGAAGTTAAAAGCATTAAATAGATAAAACAAATAATTTATATATACAGATATGTAGCTTTTCTTATAGTATATATTTGGGGTTAAGACACTTTGATTGTACAAACTTATTGAATGCATTTTATGTGTGCTGGAGGTGTGTCTGTATTTAAAATTTATTATTCATCCTTTATGAGGGTGTGTTATTGTTTGATAAATTTGATTGGATGAAGGTTATTTAAAACTGGTTACAGATGAATGGCCGTTTTATCTGATGAAGTTCCTTTGTAATTGAATTTTGGAACAAAAGCGCTTATGTATTTTACTATTATTGTATTCTTCTTTTAACCTTGATTTAACAGTGTTTTAAAATTAAAACTTTGGACTTTATGTGAAGACATCTCAGCAACTTTCTTATTGTTTTTTTGTCCTGGTCATTTGTCTACTATTTAAAAACTTTATATTTATCAACAAGTTCTGGTTGTATTAAGGGAAAGAAATGAAGAAACAATTGTAGCATATGAAACCACTACTTGTGATAGGAAGACAAGCAGAGCCTACTATAGGGCCAACTGTCGTTAAAGCAGGTGGAACTAAAATGCACATACATTTACGAGATTTAAATAAAACTATTATTATGGAACATTATCCATGTAAGACTGTTGACAATGTTGTATCTATGATGTTGACAGCTAAATATTTCTCATTCCATGATGCTGATTAGGACTTGATTCAGACGATTTATTTTTCATCACCTGAGGTATGTGATTGTACCATAACACAAATTATTAAAGGTCAGGAAGGTGATGTAAACATCATTGATGATATACTGTTTTTGGGGTGAAAGACCAAGTAAGTGACTGGAAATACTGAAACACAGTCATCTCAAGCTAAACAAAGAAAAATGTCAGATCTGTGTGACTAGTACCAGATATATAAGTTCCTAGGTGTGTACTAGGCTAATGGCCCTGGAGCCTTTACAAGCCTAGCCCATAGGATTACCATGGCATCGTGCCACCCGACCTTAGTTCCCAGTGCCTCTGTCAAGTAAAGCCACTGGACTGATCCTTGGGGTGAATTTTCTATTTCCCATCCACTCATCAAGATTTTTCTTGAAGAGGGCCAGTGAGGTGCTCTGCTTGACATGTATGGGAAGTCTATTCCATAGCATGGGCAGTCTCTAGGTTATGTACCTGTCCCTCAAGCATGTTTTGTTGATTGTGGTAATGAGGTTGAGGTCTCTGTAGCATGTGGTGTGGAGGGATTAGGATTTCTTTAGATGGAGCATTTCTAACAGAGCTAGGTCAGACATGGCTTTGTAAGTCAAACAGAGATCGCCTCTAAGTAGGCGATATGAGACAGAGAATAGTTGGAGTTTAAGTCTGTCCATATAGGACAAATGTTTAAGGCCTAGGATCCTCTTTTTGAGGTACTTTTGCGGCTTCTCCAGTTGTTGCAGGTGTTTAGTGAGGTACATGCCAAATGGGGCATTGTACTCAAAGATTGGCCTGATAAGGGAAGAGTAGAGGGAGACAATGACCTCTTTCTTCCTGGATGAAAAACCCCTAGTAATGAGATGTGCCACATAGAAAGACTTTCTGACCACAGTGGCAATGGGGTGGTCAATCAATGGGGCATATTTTCCCACAAAAAAGTTGTTCAACTTGACCTAGTGAAAGTAAGAACAGCAGTAGTCCAAACTAATAGACCTCAAGAGAAGCAGTCGTTCTTAATATTTTTTTAGCTCTGTTCAACAATTATCCAAGTTTATTCCAAACCTGTAAGTAGTGTATCTGCTTTGAAATATATTGTTTGAGATGGATACAGGGCACCACTGGGAGCAGGAATGAGGTAAACATTACACAATGCTAAAGAAATGAGAGAATCTCCAGCTGTCCATTATTATCATATGACAAGTGCACTTCCATTACAGGTGGATACCTATCAATCTACTGTCGAAGGGGTCTATATTAGAACATCGAAGTTTCAAAACTTCGAATGTTCTAATATTGACCCCTATTCAGCGAAAGCTGAAAATATCGAAGCAACAGAAAACTGAATTTTTTCCTAGGGAAAGAATTTGGTTGTCCGTTTCCGTTGCTTCGGTATTTTCAGCACTGTGATGAAAAGTTATGGGTCGGGTTCAGGTAAGTGTGCGACTGAGTGCAGTTTACGTTAGGGTTAGGGTGTGGGTTAGGTATGTGTATGATTGTGTGGACGTGAGGGTTAGGGTGGGTTAGGTGAGTTAGGGTTATGGCGCGGGTTATATATGTGTGTGATTGTGTGGACGTGAGGGTTAGGCTGGTTAGGTGAGTTAGGGTTAGAGCTGGAAAGTGAGAGGATGCCTGAGGAATGGAGAAAAAGTGTTTTGGTACCGATTTTTAAGAATAAGGGTGATGTGCAGAGCTCTAGTAACTACAGAGGGATTAAACTGATCAGTCACAGCATGAAGTTATGGGAAAGAGTAGTAGAAGATAGGTTAAGAAGGGAGGTGATGATTAGTGATCAGCAGTATGGTTTCATGCCATGAAAGAGCACTACAGATGCGATGTTTGGTCTGAGAGTGTTGATGGAGAAGTACAGAGAAGGACAGAAGGAGTTGCATTGTGTCTTTGTGGACTTAGAGAAAGCATATGACAGGGTGCCTAGAGAGGAGTTGTGGTATTGTATAAGGAAGTCGGGAGTGTCAGAGAAGTATGTAAGAGTGGTACAGGATATGTACGAGGCTACTGTGACAGCGGTGAGGTCTGCGGTGGGAGTGACAGATGTGTTTAAGGTGGAGGTGGGATTACATCAAGGATCAGCTCTGAGCCCTTTCTTATTTGCAATGGTAATGGACAGGTTGACAGATGAGATCAGACAGGAGTCCCAGTGGACTATGATTTTTGCAGATGACATTGTGATCTGTAGTGAGAGCAGGGAACAGGTGGATGAGACCCTGGAGAGGTGGAGATATGCTCTAGAGAGAAGAGGAATGAAGGTCAGCAGGACTAAGACAGAATATATGCGTGTGAATGAGAGGGAGGATAGAGGAATAGTGAGGATGCAGGGAGTACAATTGGTGGAGGTGGATGAGTTTAAATACTTGGGATCAACAGTTCAGAGTAATGGTGAGTGTGGAGGAGAGGTGAAGAAGAGAGTGCAGGCAGGATGGAGTGGGTGGAGAAGAGTGTTTGGAGTGATTTGTGACAGACGAGTACCAGTAAGAGTGAAAGGGAAGGTCTACAAGAGGGTAGTGAGACCAGCTATGTTATATGGGTTGGAGACAGTGGCATTGACAAAAAGGCAGGAGTCAAAGCTGGACGTGGCAGAGTTAAAGATGCTAAGATTTGCACTGGGTGTGACGAGGGTGGACAGGATTAGGAATAAGTATATTAGAGTGTCAGCCCAGGTTGGAAGGTTTGGAGACAAAGCCAGAGAGGCAAGATCACATTGGTTTGGACATGTGCTGTGGAGGGATGCAGAGTATATTGGGAAAAAGATTTTAAGGATGAAGCTGCCAGGTAACAGGAAAAGAGGAAGGCCTAAGATAAGGTTTATGGATATGGTGAGAGAGGACATGCAGGTGATTGGTGTGACAGAGCAAGCTGCAGAGGACAGGAAGAAATGAAAACAGATAATCCGCTGTGGCAACCCCTAATGGGAGCAGCCGAAAGAAGAAGAAGATCATGTCTGATTTAATGTATTATATCATGTCTGATTTAATGTATTATATCATGTCTGATTTAATATATTATATCATGTCTGATTTTATGTATTATGTCCAGAGCATTTCTCCCCGGGCCTCCGCTGAAAACGGACCTGTGTATTCATTTCAAGTACGAGCTGCTGATCCATGCAATCATTTGATACCTACCAAAGTACTAATATTGCAGACATTGTTGTAGATCAGACCCCTTATTATAGCTGGATATTGTATGGGTGAGATAAACAAGTTACCAAACTGTGGCCCCTATGAGAGGAACTGCAATAAATTTACAGAATGTTTTCATTGTTTTAAAAAATGTCTAAGATGGTGTATTATAGCTGTTCTGATCCAAGATAAAGTAAACAAAGTTGCACTGCATCTTCCATTTTCAGTGTGGTGTAATACGCAAAACAAAATGCATAAAACTGTATATAACTATTTGCTACTGCAGAAATACATTAAGGTTTAAAAAAAAAAGTAAATCCTTGTGTATAGACTTTGCAGAGTTGCAAAGCAAGTGAGTTTCTCCTTGGAGGTTGCTCATTTTCATTTCTGGACACCAACTTGCTGAAGCTTACCCTCCCCCTTGAATATGTAACTATGGAAACAAGAAAGATATTTTATGACTTCAAACTACAATCACAACAATTCTGCCTGGGGGAGCTATAAATAAAGAATGACTACTAACTCAAACAGTAAAAGTTACAGAAGTAGAGAAGATACAGAATTTATGGGCTTTGAAAGCTCCATTTTGGACTCAGTAGGGCACAGTACAGCTTTAGCCAGAAGAAAGTAGATTATACTATGGATGCTAGACAGTCTTTTCTGACAATTGTCTATCTTTTCCAGTGTTTTATTTTTTAATTTCCTGTGCAAGCTTTTTACTGATTTCATATTTACTTGGAAAATCAATACCTTAACATATGCCTTACTAGCAAATCACTTGGAAGTTAAAACAATTATATGATGAAATAATCACATTCATAAGAAAGTTAAAACTTTTATTAAGTAAAGAAGCAAATACAATTTATACATGCATAAATTAAGAGTAAACTTTTACATAAAGACCCGGAGTTCCAATCAGCTTAGAAGCACAGTAGTTACATACAGATTACAAGTAGTAGGGTTATATTTCAGGTGCCAATATTAAAGTTTCATAAATGGTGAGACATTTATATTCATCTCAGTAACTCAGGAAACAGAGAATGGAAAATAATTTAAAGGTGTATTGGGAAAGATTGTTATCTGTATTGGGATGGTTGTCCTCACAGGTGCAGATTTTCCAGAATGTCCGGGTCTTGCCTCATATTTTGGTTTGTTCATTGTAGATCCATTGTTTCATTAGTAACTCACTCTTGAATGAGGTTGCTAGATAGTGGCATGAAGTGTGAGTTCAGAATTTGCATGCTGGCACGGGTTCTGTTGATGAGCAGTGGAGATGTTTCACTGGCTTCCAGGTACCCGCATGTAATGTTTTGTGGCCATGCACATGCCAGTGACATTTTAACCATTATGGGGAGAGTGGGGATTAGGGTGGGTGTAAAAAAAATCGTAAGCAATTTTGTTTGTGAATGCATTGCACTTATCTTTTCCCTTACATGGGTTTACAGATGGAGCTTCAGTCACACCTCTCAGCTGTCGCTGAATTTCAGGAATGTTACTGAGTGTCTCAGATTTTCATTTGGACCCTCTTAATATCTTTGCGATTTTTGGTTCCTTTTGTGCCACAGATGGCCTGCTTTTACTTTGTTCTTTTTGTGTTGTGGTCAGGCCTGAGTTTGCTGTTTAGGGGGCATGCACAGTTGGAGGTAAAGGGCCTTGTCCATTTTTTTTTATTAACAGGTATGTGTAAGTCATGCACATTCAATGGCACTAGGTCTGGCAGTTGGCACAGTGGTTAATGTTATATGATGACAATTTCTATGGTGCAGTGTTTGGCTCAAACACCAAAAATTGTCCAGCACCTAGGAGGTTTGAAAGAATACACAATTCTTTATTGTGGCAACTCCAAAAATAATAGCAAACTGGTTTCGGAAATAGTAAAGCCTTCTTCAGTGCTAAAACACACAAAGACATTTTAATTTATTTAAATACAAAAACACATAATTAAATTCATGTTCTTATTGGTTCATACCAACATTAGCTAAGCTCATTAAGGCCAGGCTTAAACAAAGCACCTAGCCTGACAATCCAGCTAGATTCTTATTTATTTAAAATGGTATACCACCCTGCTTTACATATTCTGTTTCCCTGGATTTGGTCTGTGATAGTAAAATTAAATCTAGCAGTGGTATGGGTCAGGGTATGTTTAAATAGTGAATTGGACATTTTCTTGTTTCTAATGTCACTGAGGTGTTCACTAATAAGAAACCTCAGTGGACGGGAGGTTTGTCCCACAAAAAATGTGGAAAAAAACAGGTTGTTAAATATACCACCCAGTCACTGCTACAATTTCCAAAAGAACAAATCTGATATATCTTGGAGGTGTTACTGCTGGTAAATTCTTTAGTCTTTGAAACAAATGCACATGCAGAACAGTGACCACAAGGAATACTACCCACCAATTTATCCCCAAATTGTGTAAGCTGCTGTTGTGTACTAGATGGTGATGAATCTTTGTAATGGGTAAAATGAGAGTTTAATGTAGGGCCCCTTCGATATGAAAACAGACATTGAGGTGATAATAATTCAGATAATTTCTCATTGGCCAGTAGTATGTCCCAGTGGTTGTCAATTATTTGTCTAAATGTGTTGATGTTACGTCCAAAGGAGGTGACCAGACGTATGGGTTGAAATGGATTTCTATCCAAATTGTTAGGGGTATGTTGATACTGCAAAAGATTAGCTGTAGATTGTTCTGAGGAAAATAAAAAAGGCCTTGTTTATGTTATGAGCATGATAGCCTCTTCTGAGGAACCTATGAGTTAAATCCTGTTGTAATGAAAATGCATGCTCAGTGGAACAGATGCATTTGATCCTCAAAAACTGGGACTTCGGGATGTTGTGGATGATATGTCGAGAATGATGACTTGTGGCATGAAGCAGGGTATTGAATTGGGGAAATTTACAAAAAACTTCTGTTCTCAATGTGTGATCACTCTCTCAAATGACACTCACATCCAAGAAAGTTATTTGATTATAATCCCAATTCAATGTGAAATGAATCCCCCACTTGTTTTCATTTAAGTATTGTACAAATCCCTGCACATAAGTCACATCACCTCTCCACACCATCCAACAATCATCCAGGTACCGTCGCCAAATATCCAATTCTCCCAAAAATGTTATGAAGGGGAAACCTTTTTTACCAAACATCTTAATCTATTAGCCAAAGATCTATCTGCTTTAGAACAACAACTGAAAAAGAAGAAGACACAGAAGTTTAATAGTGACATTTCAGATTATGACAGAGGCAAACCTTTTGGTAGACAAAAGAATGTTAGATTTCAGGATCAGGGTTATAACAAACAAGTTAGTAAAATGAAACGACCAAGGTCAATACTGAAGAACAAGGGGAATGGACATGGGGGTACATCGGGAGACGAATCTTCGTCTGCCAGTGATGTGGAATTGATTTCCACCCAGGAGTCAACTTTAGCCAAAAGACGGCCCAGTAGTGACCCTTTAGGGGGAAGAGGCACAGGGTGGGGGTCGAAAACATTGAACAAGTAGGCAGCATTTAACAACTTTTGGATATGATTCTACCCCACTAAATGCTAATAACAATGCGCATAACATTTCCAGTCAGGCTTTGTCTGATATTGAAATAAAGCTACTCAACAAGGGTCTAAACTTTGTCCCTGGCTTTTTTGTCATTGAAGATGCATTTGTGAATTATGTTAATGAATTTTTGAGAATTCTTAATCTGAAACTGTTTTCACTTTCGTAAATCTAATTTTATGCTACCCATGGATAAACATGTTTCAATATTCAAAGCATGTGTTCTCAAAGGTCTACATTTTAACAAAAATGTACACATCAACATCAAAAACAATGGGAGACCAATTGTATCGGGCAGGGGGTCTTTGACAGAGCCTTTATCGGCCTTTTTGACTGAATATCTACAACCATAACTATCCATGGTTAGAGCAAGAGTTAAAGATACCACACAGGTTCTTCAGATTATTACCAATACTCAGTTGGATTCCAGTTGGATGATGTGCACGTTGGATGGCACAGCTTTATACACCAACATCCCCCATTGGGCTGGTCTAGAAGCAATACGGTTTTGGTTGGAAAAAGCTGATATATACACCCCAGGGTTTAACACACTATTAATTTGTTTAACAGAACATGCTCTAACAAAGAATGCTTTCTATTTCCATGGTAAATGTTACTGGCAAGTTAGAGGGACTACCATGGGTGCTTCTTTTGCCCCCATTTATGCTGACTTGTTCATGGGGTACATTGGAGAACAGCTTATTTATGATGCCAGCCACAATTTATTTTTGTGAGAATTGGATATTTGGCGACGGTACCTGGACGATTGTTGCATGGTGTTGAGAGGAGATGTGACTTATGTACAGGGATTTGTACAATACTTAAATGAAAACAAGTGGGGGTTTCATTTCACATTGAATTGGGATTATAATCAAATAACTTTCATGGATGTGAGTGTCATTCGAGAGAGTGATCACACACTGAGAACAGAAGTTTTTCGTAAATTTCCCCAATTCAGTACCCTGCTTCATGCCACAAGTCATCATCCTTGACATATCATCCACAACATCCCAAAGTCAATGTTTTTGAGGATCAAATGCATCTGTTCCACTGAGCATGCATTTTCATTTCAACAGGATTTAACTAATAGGTTCCTCAGTAGGGGCTATCATGCTCATAACATAAACAAGGCCTGATCATTTTCCTCAGAAAAATCTAGAGCTAATCTTTTGCAGTATCAACATACCCCTAACAATTTGGATAGAAATACATCTCAGCCCATACGTCTGGTCACCTCCTTTGGACATAACATCAACACATTTAGACAAATCATTGACAACCATGGGACATACTACTGGCCAATGAGAAATTATCTGAATTATTATCACCTCAACATCTGTTTTCATATCAAAGGGGCCCTACATTAAACTCACATTTTACCCATTACAAACATTTGTCACCCTCTAATGCACAACAGCAGCTTACACTATTTGGAGGTAAATTGATGGGTAGTATTCCTTGTGGTCATTGTTGTGCATGTGCGTTTGTTTCAAAGACTAAAGAATTTACCAGCAGTAACACATCCAAGTTATATCAGATTCATTCTTTTGGAAATTGTAGCAGTGATTGGGTGGTATATTTAGCAACCTGCTTTTGTTATGCTTTTTATGTGGGACAAACCTCCCGTCCACTGAGGTTTTGTATTAGTGAACACCTCAGTGACATTAGAAACAAGAGAATGTCAAATTCCCTATTTAAACATACTCTGGCCCATACCACTGCTAGATTTAATTTTACTATCATAGACCAAGTCCAGGGCAACAGTATATGTAAAGCAGGGTGGCATACCATTTTAAATCAAAACAAATCTAGCTGGGTTGTCAGGCTAGTGCTTTGTTTAAGCCTGGCCTTAATGAGCTTAGCTAATTTTGGTATAAACCAATAAGAACATGACTTTAATTATGTGTTTTTGTACTTAAATAAATCAAGATTTCTTTGTGTTTTTTAGCACTGAAGAAGGCTTTAATATTGCCAAAACCGGTTTGCTATTATTTTTGGAGTTGTCACAATAAAGAATTGCATATTCTTTCAAACCTCCTAGGTGCTGGACAATTTTTGGTGTTTGGTATGCATTTGGTACTGTCCGTGCACATTGTCATACTTGCAAGTCTTTTGTGCTTGACAGTGTTTGATTCCCCACAGGCCACTTATTATTTTCTACCAGGGGTTTGCATGATGCTATTAATCTGTGTTTTGGCCAGGCACATGTTTGTATTAACTGTTCTTGATTGATTTTAAGGGAGTACCAGTTTTGATTCAGTTTCTTTGTTCCTCTTAATCCCCCCTGTCACTGGTGGGTTTGGTGGAAGATGGAGAATTATAATTAATACATAAATACAATAATATTACAATAATTATGAGTTACTGAAAATGTATATTAGTTTAAAATGTGCATGGGAATGCTACATGGCATAGTGTGACCACTGGGAATGTAGCATGGCCAGAAATGTGCGAGTACATATTGTGGCCTGTCTTTTGGCAGATGCAGAAGTGCATAGCTTGGTGAGCCAGTGGGAAGAAAAGGCAATTGGAGAAGTCACACTTGGGAAGCAGGCACACTAGTTAGGGCACACTGTCACAGGGGATGTGCCAACCACTGGAGCAGTGCACGATGTGTTTGCAGATCACAATGACACTACAGATGACTTAAGCACAGAATTTGTGACAGCCAGTGACTCGAGGACATTGGACTTGACAGGTGATGGATGCTGATGTGGTAGACTTTCCAGCCATTGGAGCAGTGTGCAGTGAATTCACAGGTAATGATACAAATGTTGTATGCACAATGAGGTTACAGGTAATGAGGCAATGATGGGTGGTCAATCAGGCATGTCAGAGTTGTTGTGGTTTGGGAGTAGTGTGGGGACAGATGGGCATGAGGTACATCAGGGTCAGGGTGAAGCAGGTGGGGTGGCTGAAGAATGACAGGTTGGGGGATCTGGTCCCCCCTTTTAGTTAAGGCAAACACTGTAACGAGGGGGCTTTTGGTGATAGGACAGTTTAGCTTTGATTAGGGGGAGTTCACATCATCCACAGATGGAGGTGGAGCCTTAACACCATGAGGTTGGGTCTACTTGGAGATCTGGCTGGGTCATTGGTTAGATAAGCAGGCCTGGGGCAAAGGGGAGGTCTTTGAACCCCTCACATATTGCCTCTAGTTAAAAGAAATATCTGGAAGGGAGTATGTTAATATTTCAAATTATTTGATGGGGATGGGGCTCAACATGTGATAAGGGATGTCTTTTTCCATTAGTGTATGGGTAATAGATGGGGTTCTCTTAAGGATTTTCTATTGAATCAAAGGGGGTTGGGTTAATCTGTTGGAATCTTTGAGTCTTATAGTGGAAGGAAGGGATTGTGAAGGTTTGGAGTAGGAATAGGTGGGTGGGTAGGTCATTACGTTTGCTTGATATTCTGTCCTTTGGACTGTTAGGAGGTGTTACACTAGATGTATTAAAAGTGGGTACAGTTTTGATGGAGCATTGCAGATGTTGGTGTTTTGGGGGAAATATGTAAGGAATGAGATATTTTTGTTGGCTTGGTAAAAGTTAGAGGGTTAAGCAAGGTATTGTTGGGATTCCTACAGATGTAGGCCATGGTTGGTTTCTTTATCAGATGCAAAGGTAATACGTTGAAAGGAAGGCTTCCAAGTGGAAATTCAAGGACATGTGGTGGATTAAGGATGCTGAACTTTTTAGGCCTCTGAAGTTTGCATGTTGGACACTTCACTTGGGTCGGTTGGGTGTGGATTAATAAGTGGTGTAGGTTTTAGCATTGTGGGGTCTTTTGGGGCAGTTTAGTGTAATGACAGTGGGCATTCATTTTGATTGGCATTTGTTCACAAACTTGGCAGGAGATATTGGGTTGGGGGCATACTTTGAGGGGGTTGGTTTGTGGCTTGTTGGTTGGCAAGAGGGAATGAGGATTACAGGAGGGTTGTTGAATATTTGGAGTTTCAATTTAGCTGGACTCATATGTTTAGGAGGAGAAGTTGTTGGGGAATAGGGTTCACTTTCATTTTGTTAATATGGCAGTGGTATGGGTTGTTCATATTGTTAGATGAGGCATGTCAAGTTAAAAGGTTTAGATGTCTGCTGTAGGAGTCTGGAGCAACTTTTATAAGGATTACTGTTACATCGATCTAATAGAACAGGAAATTTCATTTGGTCATTATTATATCCACTGGGCAAAAAAAAGGGGGGGGGCTTCAGTTAGTCATGATAGCATGCAATTGACCTTGCTTTGTTTTGGGTGATGTTGGGCTTCTTATAATTCTGATGGTACACTTGGCAGGTAATGACCTGGGACTAATTACTAAGCTACTGTTAGTAGTTAGGATAAGTGAAGATTTGTTTAATTTACAAAGGTTATACAAGGGTATGGGTATTACTTGGCATGGGAGAGGGATCATTGGTTCACTTCCAACCACTTAGGCAATTGGCTGCTTTGGGTATTTATATGATATGACTTTTGGAGGTTGATGACAGGGTTCCACTTTGGTTCAGAAATGAAGGAGTAAACTGAATGGCATTTGGCTTCACCCCTTTTTATTGTATGGTTAGGTTTGTTTGGAAGGTTTTGTTGGAAGTTTTCATAGGAAAGAGGGAGAACAGCCTGGTCGGCTGGGGGGCAGAGAAGAGGAGCAGGCTTGTCCCTCTTCTGTTCCCCTTCTGGTGTTGGAGGTTCATTTTAATGAGTTGGGAAAGGCAAGCGAGCAGTTGGACACTGCTTGACAAGTAAAATAAGTGAGTAGAGGTGAGGACGCTGCTTGTTTGGTTGGATGTTTATTTCAATGAGTTAAGTAAAAGTAAGTGAGCGGAGGTAAGGATGCTGCTTACTTGGTCTGGGTGAGTGAGATCATGCTGCCCTAAGTTAACTGTTATATGGATGTTTGTGCTGTGATTAATAAATGAATTAGTAAAGGTTGTCAAATGTCATTTGGCATGATGTGCATTTATTGAAGGGGACTGGGACAAATTGTGGAATCAAAACTTGTGAGTGATATCTATTGATTACCAATCAGTATCAGAGGAAAGGCCTCAATAACAATGAAATTTAGTGAATCTTCCTCAAAGAAATTATAATGCCATGATAGACATTTACAAAAAAAAAAAACTACAAATGTACTAATATAGATGAGAGGAGAGTAACTGCTTGTAATATCTGTTTTTCAAACCAGTCAGAATATGATGAAAATGATACATTGTGTGAATTACATCTTGTAACTGTGAAATGTAAAGGAGTCAGATGATAGGTTTTTGCCAGAAATGTCTCATCAGATTTAGGCAATGGTAAAAAAAGTCTGTCAAGTATGAGACATGTTTCACAGAAGTAATCTGAAAGGAAATGATGATATGATTTGAAATTATAAAGAAACTCGTCATCGACATTTCATTTTAAAGCATCATATTATCTACTTTTGTAAATTACTGTTCAAAGTATCCTGAAGTGAATAAAATGAAAGATACTTCATCTGATTCTGACATTATATTACTTAAAGTGATATCCTCCAGACAATTCCTGATGTTGTCAGCTCAGATAATGGACCTCAGTTTGTATAGCAAGATTTTCACAACTTATCTCAGGAAGGGGAATTTAAACACATTATGACCAATCCAAGCTGTATGAAATCCAATAGGCTCATGGAAAGAGCAATTCAGATGATCAAAAAATATGAGTAAGTGAGAATGTGCTACTGAAAAACGAGAATATTATCTAGCATCAGTATAATGTTTAAACACTCTAGTGCAACCTACTAAGCTATAGTTTTACAACTGTAATTGGGGTGAAGGCTCCATATTACATTACTAGTGTCTTTAAAGTTGCTTCAGCCTGAGGCTGTACTAAATGTTTAATACATTTGGCAAGATGTTTTAAAACATGTCTGCTATGACAAAATGACAAAATGTTTAACTTTTTTGCAACCAGGCAATCCAACAGGGAAGCACTCAACCAGCCATTGATAAACAAGACTATTCACCAACTTAACCACTGGTTACTGCTATTACATATTTCTATTACTTTTTTATAATATTCTATATTTGTTAATATTTTTATCTGATAAGTGTGCTCTTCCATTTTAATTAGAAAAAATAGTTTAAAGTATGCATTATTAATTTTATATAGCATGTTATTTATAATGCTAATGACTATTTTCTACTGTTCATAGGTTCATAGGAGGTTACTAGGCTATTGGCCCTAGGGACTTTATAAGCCTAGCCATGTTATACCCTTGTTCCCTTATTGACCAAGTTGTATGGTCTATATTTGCAGTGCAAGTCTATAATCAATAGTGACTGCCCTTATCCAAGAGGGACATCCACTTGTCTAAGTTATGCTTAAATAGGACCATTAGGAGCTCTTTTTACATGAACTGGAAGCTTTTTCCTGAGGAGTGGCAATCTCTGGGAGACATATCTGTCTTTCCAGCATGTCTTGTTAATGTCCTAGACTAGGTTAAGATCCCTAGACTGAGTGAATTCTGTCCCATTTGACTTGCGGATGTGCAGCATTTCTATTAGGGCTGGGTCCAAGACTGCTCTGTAGGCTAGGCATAAGTTGCATCTCAGCAGCCTATAAGATATAGAGTACAGTAACAGAGGCTTTAGTCTGTCCATGTAGGTCATGTGTTGAAGGACCTGAATTTTCTTGGTGAGAAACCTCTGAGGTCTCAACAGCTGCTGCAAGTGTCTGGTGAGGTACATACAGAAGGGGAGCATTGTACTCTATTAGTGGTCTGATGAGGGACGAGTACTGGGGAGTTATAACATCCCAATAGTAAAACACAGAAACCTGATCTCTACCACGATGTAACCAGATAACAAGATGAAATGCAGGCAATAATCCAAGAATTAAGCCAGTAAACGTAGTAACTATATAAAAACAGAATCTTTAATTCAAATAACAGTGGGTAAAAGGTAAGCGCTTTCGCGTGGAAACAACCACGCTTCCTCAGACAGCTTTTTTTTTGGAGTTATAACATCCTTAGTTCTGGATGCAAAGCCCTTACTTATGAGATGTGCAGTGTAGAAGGCCTTCCTTACCACTGTGGACACGTGGTGATCAAAATTAAGGTTGCTATCAACCTGTTTTCTCAAATCTCTCACCACAGGCTTTGAGCTAAGGGGGGTACAGTACTGTAAATATTGTAATTTATAGGGACTTCCCTTTTGCTGAAAGGGAGATAATAAATTTTTTTGCATTTAGTTTAAGTCCATGGCTTTGGCACCAAGCATTTGCCTGTGCAAGCCCTTTTTGTATTATGGCAGCATCATTGGGAAACTCAATGACTGCACCCAGTTTGCAGTCATCGTTGAGCCTGGTAAGCTTCAGGCCATCTGTTTTCCCCTGGACATCTGAGAAATAGATTCCAACAGTAGGGGACTCAGCACAGATCCTTGTGGTACACCACTGGTAACTGGTCTGCTGGTAGATGTGGAATCTCCAACGTTGACTGTATATGTTCTGTCTGCGAGCCAGTTGGCTACCCGTCTAGTAACATATAGGTTAATGCCCAGCTGGGTGAGTTTCTCAATGATGCCTGAGTGGGGGATTGTGTCAAAAGCCTTAGCTAAGTCAATGTAGGCTGTATATACTGTTTTCCCTTCATCCAAGGCTTTGGTGACATTCTCGAAGAAGTCCATCAGGTTTAATAAGCATGATCTATCCTTAATGAAGCCAAATTGGGTCAGAGCAAGAGTCTGAAGGTCACATATGTCTTTGTTGATAAGGTCCATGATGATTCTCTCCATGGCCTTGCAGATAAGGCTGGCTAGTTTTATGGGTCTATAGTTCCCAGGGTTGGTTGATAGACCCCCTTTGTGCAAAGCAATTACTGTTGATGTTTTCCACTCTGCTGGGACAAAGCCAGTACTTAGACTGTGGATGAAGACAGTGCAAAGTGGTTCCACTATGTCCTGTTTTAGACCATTTAGTGGGCAGCCTGGGATGTTATCCAGTCCTACAGAGGCTGTGTTTTTGGCCATGAAGAGTGCAGTTATGACCTGCAGTTTGGAGATACTAAGTAGAGGACTGGTGACAGGTATGCTTTATAGTATGTCTGGAGAGGACAGGGGTGTGCAGTTTGTGCCAAATTTGTCTGCTAACAGGTTGGCAATGTCCTTAGGGTCAGTATGACTGGTACCATTTGATACTAGTTTGGCACAAAACTGGGACTTCCCTTATAGATTTCTGACATAGCTAAAGAATGCCTTGTGATTATTCTTAGCTAGGGATGCTAGTTTAGCTTCATAATTGGCTTTAGAGAACTTTAAAAGATGTCTGATTTGCTTCTTCAAGCTGTGGATGGTCCTTCCTCTGCTGAGTCAGTCTGCTCTTGTTTTTAGACATTAGTTTCTTCCTCTTGTTGTATAACCTATTTATGCTTGATGTCCTCCAGGGTGGCTTGGTTTTTGGGAAGACCTTGTTTTCATCTGTTCAGTTACAGCCAAGTCTGTATATATATATATATATATATATATATATATATATATATATATATATATATGTGTGTGTGTGTGTGTGTGTGTGTGTGTGTTTATGCAGGGCATTTGTGTGCACCTATGTATAGGAGTCATTGTTGATAGTGGTAGCAGGGGGTTTCTTTATGTTTTCTTATTTTATAGGCTATAATAGTAAATTAGATTAAAGTGGTAAATTCTAATGCAGTTTTGGAAGACAGTTCTAGCATTACATTTATCGTGTGTATTTTATTTTTGTATAATGCAGTCACTGGGTATTGTTATATGGAGGTGTCCTTCTTTGAGCGATATGTTCTGCTGTAGTACTGCTAAGATTGTTTTCATTGTTATTATTTGACTTTTTGAAGTATTTTTGTTTACATTTATTTTTCACTGTGTTACTGCTTTTCATTTAGTTTGTGGATCAGAAACTTTTCTTTTTTTTCCCTCCTTCAACTGTATGGAAATTACGAATGCTCTTCTGTAACAACTGCTGTTTGCTTTTATAGTTTTAGTGCATTCTATGTGAGAAAGACATTAACTTAGGTTTTAAAAGAGTAGTAGTCATTGTTTTGTTATTTTATTGTCATGCTTAACTGATTAATGTTTGAATTCCAAAGTTTTTTTTCTTTTTCATAATGCTCAGTTTATAGTAGCACCCTGATTGCTTTGTCCTCTTGTCATACACATTTTGAATATTGATGAGGATCCTTGTATAACAATGAACTTGCATTCACACTCCACAAACTGTTTAACTTAAGTTTAGCTACTGTTTTTGTCCCTGATGAGTGGCACACAGCAGTGGTGCTGACCCTCCATAAGAGTAGCCTTACAACTGACCCAGGTAATTACAGACCTATCATCCTTAAAAGCCTTATCTGCAATGCCATGCAATGTATAATAACTGACCTCATAAACTGTCATATCAAGAATATTAAGAGCCAGCACTCCACTCCATGACACAGGCGATAGTTATTTTATTTTAAACTTCAAGACAGAAAAGAAACATAACCGTACACCGTACAGTGGAGTGCTGGCTCTTTTTTTCACTTTGGATAGTTTTTTTCAGCCATGCACCAGCCGTTCGTGCAGGAGGGTGTTTTTTGATTTATATCAAGAATATTGTCAGACATGTGGAGGAAAGATTCTGTATATTTAATCTAGTAAATTTCTACTAAAGGGTCACTAAGGCTCAGGATGGTAGCCATGTAGTACATGTGATGTATGTTGACCTGGCTAAGGCCTTTGACACCATTCTCCTTGCTGATATCACACAAAAGCTAAATGCTTTAAAATTTGACCCATACATGGTGAGATGGATAGCAAACTGGTTGAAAGACAGAACTAACAGAATGCGAGTTGCAGATGCTTCATCAGAAAGTATGAAAGTGATCAGTGGTGTCCCTCAAGGCTCAGTGCTGGGATCTTTTCTTTTTGGTGCTTTAAAAATCTGTGAGCAGAGAGCCAAGCCCTCCAACTAACAAGATTTACTGATGATTGCAAACTGGGGGTTGTTGTTAAATTACTCTATGACATCTAGACCCTTCAGAATAAACTCACCCTATTAACCTTTTAGTGTACAATAATGGACGCCAATTAAATGTTAAAAAGTGTAGTATCATCACTTTCATTAGGCAGCCGCTCCTCTTATCATGCTTTCTAGGTATCACACCTCTACAAAACAAAAATGTAGAGACCTAAGTACCTGGGTAGATAGCTCCATCTCTTTTGATCATCATGTAACAATGGCTGTCGGGAAACCCTTTCATTTAGCTTGGCCAATTGCCAAAGAAAAATCATTATTATCTAAAGAGGTGACCACTCCTTGTACTCAGCATTGATTAGGACAGTTATCATGTACAATGTTTCCTTTGGGCTGTATCTTACTAATGATATCAAACAATTAGAAGTAACCCAAAGGTTTCTAACTAAGAAGATTACAGGCCTAAAGTTTATGATCTACCAAGAATGCTACGAAATCTATCATTTTATTTTACAGACTTTTGAGGAAAAATATTTAAGGATATTAAGCATTCTAGAAGAATGGGCAGAAGAGAGAGATCTATAGTGTGTATTGCAAGGCATCTTTAAAGATTTTCTTGGTAAGGACGAAGTTCAGAATATTGGAAATGGACTGTTAACATAGAATTCTTCTTTTGTGCAGCTTGGGAAAAGGCCCTCAACCTAGATTAGTAAAGTTTGTTAAAAACTTTGATAAAGAAGAGATTTTGGCTACAGCAATTAGGAAGAAGTCAATTCATATTAAAGGTGAAAACATCTTAGTTTTTTTTACCTTCCTTATTAAATAGTTAAACAAAGGTGGTCTGCTGCAGAAATTAGACATAGTCTTTGGAAAATTGTGAAGTCCTCCTTTTTGTTTCCTGCTAAATTCTTAGTTGTTTGGAAGTCCAGTGAACTGGTATGCAAGTGTAAATTATCAGCTTTGACTGCCAATACCCAAATATCTTCCAATTGTTTCACCTTCTTTGAGTAGAGGAAGAAGAAAATTATTTTGAGAACATTGTTATATTGATATGTTATGTTTTTTGTTTGTTTGTTTTTCCCTCTTGTGTTTTTAGCCTATCGTAGCTGTGGATTGTGGATTATTTTCCTTGGGATATAAATTTAACATTTGATTTTCTCAACATAAATATTAATGGAACTCACTGTTTTTAGAAATTAAATTGCATTTTGCATTTTTTGAAAAAACAGGACAGAGTGCTTTTATTGCAAGAAATGCATATCAGCAATGAACATTGTGCATCCATTTAAAAATGTAAAAAAGTATTGGTAGATAAAATCCATTTTAATAATAATGATATTGATAGGATACCTGGCGTGGTAATACTTATTCAGAATTCCTGTTCAGTGTTTGTCCATGAATCTACATATGGGTATAAAGGTCAGGTTGCAATAGTTATGCTTAAGAATAATAGTAAATGGATTTTATTAGTTTCTGTTTATATTCCATTTTTTTCAATACTTTTGGATAGTATAAGTGGTGTTTTACAGAGATTGTGGAACTTGTTTGTTGTAATAGTGGGTGATTAGAATGCCAGAAAAAGATAGGTCTTTTCTACCAAAGAAAAGTACATACCATATTAAACATGGAAAATTAAATGCAATTATTTATGGTTAAGGAAATGTTATTTGACGGATAGAGGATTAACAACCCTTCATCAAAAATGTTCATTCATATTCCAATGTTGCAAAATTAAGTTAGAGGATTGATATTTTTCTAATATCTAAAAATGGACTTGATATAGGCTATTTTAATAAATATAATTTTCCCTTTTTCTACATGGCAATAAAATACAAAATTAATGCATAACAGAGGTAACATAATTGAAAAATGCTAGCTGACTGTTTCAACTTTACTTGCTTTTGTTACATTATAAAAGCATAGATTGATTTTTTTCTGGGAGAGCAATGATTCAACTACTGTTTCATTTGGACATAAGTGGGATGTTTTTAAAGCTTTCCTTTATGGAATTGTGACTTCTTGGATTAAAAAAGAAAAATGTGATTTAAATGATAACTAGACAAGTGAGAATAATAAATCACTGCCGTTTAGCCAATTGATTCATTGAATTATGA
The DNA here is from genome assembly GCF_019279795.1 of Protopterus annectens. Taxonomy (NCBI): domain Eukaryota; kingdom Metazoa; phylum Chordata; order Ceratodontiformes; family Protopteridae; genus Protopterus; species Protopterus annectens. Next base: position 996,014,886 of record NC_056739.1, on the reverse strand, counting down.
TAACTGTGTTTTTCTTTGGAACAATAGAGTAAAGAAAAATGATTTTAGAAAGAGAGATGAAAACATAAAAAATGACATTTACAAGAATGCATATTTTTAGTGATGAAAATATGTAAAATGTTGTCATCTCAGCATAGGAAGATAAGGTTTAGAAACTATTACTAGTTTAAAAATACTAATGATAAAAATTGTACATCTTATGAGGAACGTATTAGTTTGTTGGTGAATTATTTTCATTCAGTGTATAATAAACAATAGACTAAAGATCAAAATGTAATTATAAATTAGTTATTTGAAACTCTTAAGATAAGTTTTGATTAATTTTATTTAATTGTACAAGATATGAAATATAGCATATTAGAATTTAAAAGGAATATAGGACCCAATCTGGATGGTTTTCTGACCTAATTTTATATTGCTTTCACAAATGAATTAGCACCTAGATTATTTAAACTGTATGAATTTATGTCTCTTGCTGGATGGATAAGTCCACCTTCTTTGCAAAAAGCAAAGATAATTTTGATTAAGAAGGAAGAGAAATGCAATAGTTATCCTGAACATTATAGGCCAATGTCAATATTAAATATTGATTATTGTATAATTTCTAAGGTTGTTAATAAAGAAATAATGGCATGCTTAAGTAGTTTGCAGTTTGGATTTTGTCCAGGAAGATCAGAGAATGATGCATTAAATTCAGTATAATGAAATGGAAATTTATAAGACTATTGGAACAATGATTATTCCAAATGATAGATGTATAGTGTGGTATTTACAAAATCAATCTGTTTTGATTCATATTAATTATTATTTTAAACCATATGCTAATAGCATTAGTGAAATATTTTGTGATTCCTTGGGAATATCATAACATAGTGGATTTTTTCCTGGAAATTGTTTTTGCATGAATGATTTAGCTAGAATAACTTAGTATGAATATTATAATATACTGACAAGTAAATGCATAATAGTAAGGAATCTTTAAAATAAAATTCAACATTTTATGCAAATTAATACTCCTATTTTAGGTAAGAAAAATCATATTGCTATAGTATGTAAATTGATGTCTTATTTAATACTGACTTATGTCTTCTGGGGAAAATAAAATGGGAACTAGTGTAAAAATAAATTATGATGATACATTTTGCTTTAATAATTTATATAGAATGAGTAAAAAAAAATATCGGTCAGTAAAACATATTTCGATTCAATATAAAATACTGTATGGCATTCATTATACTCATATATTGTTAATGCATACAAATACAGATGACTGTTGTTGGCATTGCTCTGAAGACCGAGCTGATCTTTAGCATTGCTGGTAGACATATCCTCAGGTTTACAAATCTTGGTGCAATACATATCATTGGATTGTTTCCTTATTACATATCAATATAACATTAGATCCACAAATGTTATTATTAGACATTACAGATAGAACTTTATGTAAGAACAGAACACTGATCATGATTGCAACCATGATTGCAAAAAGATATATCTTGTCTAATTGGAAAGCTTTACCATTAATTGAGATAGTAAGAGATAAAGGAATGGAGTACCTTATTTTAGAAATGTATGTCTTTATATGATTTTTGTGACTAATTGTTGCATGTTGTTTCTCTTTCTTTTTAGATAAGATATCTGGGTTTCTTTCAGTTTATTTTTTCTCTTTCTATTTTTTCAATTGATAAAATGGATATATGTTATACATTTCTTGTTATGATATGTATTGGATGTTGCAAAGATATCAAAAAAGGGGGTTTGGTTTAAAGCCAGATTTACAACATAGCCCTTTAGCACCGAAGTTAGCAGCTGCCTTTAAGAGGGATCAGATTTGAAAATATACAGGTCATCTGCATATTGTCATGCTAATTAATAAAAGACTAAATGAGAGGTAATTTATGAAAAGGTAGAGGAGAAGGGGTCCCAGTATGAAGCCCTAGGGTGCCACTGCTTTTTTAAGACCACATTATCTGAGGTGATGTCATCAGAAATCTCCATGTAGGTTATGTCAATTTGGTTTTGTCAAAGGAAGGTCATGCCTATTCAGGCTGATGGACGACTTTGAGAAGGTCACCAAGGCAATGGATGAGGGGAGCATGGTGCATAATTCCTACCTTGATCTGGCTAAGGCATTTGATACAATACCCTACTCGGGTAATGTAAACAAAGTTACAGATATAGCCATAAACCCATATGTTACATGCTGGATAGCCAGCTGGCTCTTAGATAGGACCCTGGAAGCTAGGATAGAGGATACCACCTCTACAATGAGATTGGTCACTAGTACACTCCACAGGTTTCTGTGCTGGGTCTGCTTCTTTTTTGGCATCTGCTTCTTTGGAAGTCAAGGTCAATGTCAAGAGCCTTTGGCTGACCAAGTTTGCAGATGATTTCAAAGTAGGAGCAGGGCTAGAATCCTCCAAGACACTAATATCTTACAGGAAGGACTAACAAAGGCAAATGATTGGTTCCAAAGCCATGGCTTTAAACTTAGTGCCATAAAATGTATAATTGTACCCTTTGGGAAAGCAGCTACCATGGGAAATTACTTCATCAATAGCATACGCCTAAGAGTAGAACCAGTGGTCAGCGTTTTGGGTATGCATGTAGATAGTAACCTCACTTTTGATCAACATATGTTTAAAGTAATAAATAAATCATTATATGTTACTCAGCTTATAAGCAAGGACATGGCATCTCGGTTCAAGGAAGTTATTGTTTCATTGTATTCAGCCCTCATCAGGCCCATCAGGGAATACACCACCCCTTTCAGCATGTACCTGATTAGGTACTTGCAACACCTGGATCATCCACAGAAGTTCCTCACAAAAAGAATCTTCTTCTCTTTCAGCTGTCCCATTAGGGGTCACCACAGCAGATCATGTGTTTCCATTTCTTTCTGTCCTCTGCATATTGCTCTGTCACACCAACCACCTGCATGTCCTCTCTCACCATGTCCATAAGCCTTATCTTAGGCCTTCCTCTTTTCCTCTTACCTGGCAGCTCCATCCGTAGCATCCTTTTCCCAATATACCCATCATCCCTCCTCAACACATGTCCAGACCAATGCAATCTCGCCTCAGTGACTTTGTCTCCAAACCGTCCAACCTGAGCTGACCCTCTAATATACTGATTCCTAATCCTGTCCATCCTTGTCACACCCAGTGCAAATCTTAATATCTTTAACTCTGCTACTTCCAGCTCTGACTCCTGACCTTCCCTTTTACTCTTATTGGTACCTGTCTGTCACAAATCACTCCTGACACTCTTCTCCACCCATTCCACCCTGCCTGTACTCTCTTCTTCACCTCTCTTCCACACTCACCATTACTCTGAACTGTTGATCCCAAGTATTTAAACTCATCCACCTCCACCAGTTGTACTCCCTGCATCCTCACTATTCCTCTATCCTCCCTCTCATTCACATGCATATATTCTGTCTTAGTCCTGCTGACCTTCATTCCTGTCCTCTCTAGAGCATATCTCCATATCTCCATGGTCTCCTCAACTTGTTCCCTACTCTCACTACAGATCACAATGTCATCTGCAAATATCATAGTCCACGGGGACTCCTGTTTGATCTCGTCTGTCAACCTGTCCATCACCACTGCAAATAAGAAAGGGCTCAAAGCTGATCCTTGATGTAATCCCACCTCCACCTTAAACGGATCTGTCACTCCCACTGCAGACTTCACCAATGTTACACTACCCTCGTACATATCCTGTACCACACTTACATACTTCTTTGCCACTACTGACTTCTTCATATAATACCACAACTCCTCTCTAGCCACCCTGTCATATGCTTTCTCCAAGTCCACAAAGACACAATGCAACTCATTTATATTTTTCCATCAACATTCTCAGAGCAAACATCACATCTGTAGTGCTCTTTCCTGGCATGACACCATACTGCTGATCGCTAATCATCACCTCCCTTCTTAACGTAGCTTCCACTACTCTTTCCCATAACGTCAAGCTGTAACTGATCAGTGTTATCCCTTTGTAGTTACTACAACTCTGCACATCACCCTTATTCTTAAAAATAGGTACCAAAACACTTTTTCTCCACTCCTCAGGCATCCTCTGACTTTCCAAGATTTCATTAAACAATCTGGTTAAGAACTCCACTGCCATTTCTCCTAAGCACCTCCATGGTTCCACTGGTATGTCATCTGGACCAACAGCCTTTCCATTATTCATCCTCTTCATAACTGTCCGTACTTCCTCCTTGCTAATCTGTTTCACTTCCTGATTCACTATCCTCACATCATCCAACCTTCTCTCTCTCTCATTCTCTTCAGTCATCAGCCCCTCTAAGTACTCTTTCCATCTTCTCAACACACTCTCCTCGCTTGTGAGTACATTTCCCTCACTATCCTTTATCATCCTTACCTGCTGCACATCTTTCCCAACTTGGTCCCTCTGTCTAGCCAATCGGTACAGGTCCTTTTCTCCCTCTTTAGTGTCCAACCTTTCATACAGCTCTCCATATGCCTTATCCTTAGCCTTCACCACCTCTCTCTTTGTCATGCTCCTCATCTCCTTATACTCCTGTCTACTTTCTTCACCTCTCTGACTATCCCACTTCTTCTTTGCCAGCTTCTTCCTCTGTATACTCTCCTGTACTTCCTCATTCCACGACCAGGTCTCCTTGTCCTTCTTCCTCTGTCCAGATGTCACACCAAACACCCTTCTAGCTGTCTCCCTTACCATTTGTGTTGTAGTTATCCAGCTATTTGGTAACTCTTCACTGCCTGTTTTAACTCTTTCCTGAACTCCACCTCACAATCAACCTTTTTCAACTTCCACCATTTGATCCTTGGCACTGCTTTCACACTTGTCCTCCTCTTCTTGATCATCAACATCATCCTACAGACCACCATTCTATGCTGCCTAACTACACTTTCCCTGACACCACTTTACAGTCTTCAATCTCCTACAGAATGGCCCTCCTGCATAGGATATAATCCACCTGTGTGCATCTTTCTCTACTCTTGTACATTACCCTATGCTCCTCCCTCTTCTTAAAATATGTATTCACCATAGCCATGTCTATCCTTTTCACAAAATCCACTATCATCTGATCTTCTGCATTTCTCTCCTTAACATCATACCTGCCCATCACTTCCTCATCTCCTCTGTTCCCTTCACCAACATGCCCATTGAAATCTGCCCCAATCACCAGTCTCTCACCCTTGGGCACACTCACCACCACTTCATCCAACTCACTCCAAAATTTTTCTTTCTCATCCATCGCACTAACAACATTCATCATTACACCATCAATTTTCAGCTTCATAAACATCACTCTGTCCGACACTCTTTTCACCTCCAAAACACTCTTGGCATACTGTTCCTTCAGGATAACCCCTACCCTATTTCTCCTCCCATTCACACCATGATAGAACAATTTGAACCCACCTCCTATACACCTGGCCTTACTCCCCTTCCATCTGGTCTCTTGCACACACAATATATCAACCTTCCTTCTCTCCATCGTATCAGCTAGCTCTTTCCCTCTACCAGTCATACTGGCAACATTCAAAGTTCCTACCCTCACTACTACACTCCTAAACTTCCTCCTCTCTTTCTGCTTTTGGGCATGCCTTCCCCCTCTTCTTCTCCTTTGCCAAAAGTAGCCCAATTTCTTCCAGCACCCTGTTGGCTAACAGTACTGGTGGCAGTCATTGTTAACCCAGGTCTTGACCGATCCAGTATGGAAATCTGTATTGCCCGCATATGTTATTTGGCAGAGGTTTTACACCGGATGCCCTTCCTGATGTAACCCTCCCCATTTATCCGGGCTTGGGACCGGCATGAAAAAATGCACTGGCTTGTGCATCCCTAGTGGCTGGGTTTTCCTCACAAAAAGAATACTAGGCATAAACATCCTGTCCAATGCAGATAGCCTCAAAGCTCCATCTGTATAGTCTGTTTCTTACAGACACTTGAGAGGTGATCTATGCCTGGCATACAAGGCATCCTTGGATCTCTCTCTAATGGAACGTTTGTATATATGCAAAATGCATAGTATTAAAAGTACTCAATTTAGGGATTTACACTTTGTTTGTGACATAAACAGGGCACATTGGAGAGACAGGCATGAGTCTCAGAAAATTCCCCTTCTGTGGAACAGGCTTCCCATCTATGTGAATCAGAGCCCTTTCCTAATCCTGTGCATCTATTACCTAATTTAAATGCAACCTAGACCAGTGTATGGAGAATAAGAAATTTACAGCAGACCTGGCACCCATGTCCCTTATGGCCAGAGGTAGCTTATAAATGCCAAGCCTTCAAAGTCCTGTTTGGATACAGGCTATGATTATTCTTTCAGGAAAACTTGGCTAGGCTTAAAAATACCCCCAGGTTATTAGCATAGTAACAGTCTATGATCCTATGAGTCTATAACAGAAACCTGGACAAATGGATGGGAAATTGGATGTCCGTAATGGGCTGAGTCTGTAAATCTTGCCATATACACATACACCCTAAAATAATCTGTAAGGTACATAAACTTGTAGGGTACTATTGCAATGCTAGGCTGGGTTTATAATGGTCTCAGTGGTCGTTAGCCTAGTATACACCTATGAACCTGTGAGGCTATATTAGTCAAATATTTTGATGAAACATTAGTTTAGAACTCTGTCATTATGTGTTTTCTTAGTGATGAACTATATTATTTTATAATTCTTTTATTTTATCTTCTTTCTATAGGATTGTGGTTGTAAATCAGTCCTAGAAGTGCAGTTCATCTTTCAGTTGGCAAATAAATATGTATATATAAAATACTTCCATAGCAAATCAATGTTGCCTCACTTAACATTACAAGCTTTTTGCTGTGTATCACTAGCAAGATCCACATCGTCTGACCATGCACTGGTAGAAGTGTTGAATGCCTTATTTGAGAAGAGATAATATGGTATGGCACTCAACACTGCAGATCTTAATAAACTGATAAAGCAAGTAGACACTGACAGAAGATCCTTTCAGAGAACACCACCTTTCTCCAGCAGTTCACCTGCATATTCTGTGTTATTTGATGATGCTGTGGCATGTATTTAGTGGCTTCTGGTGGTGCTGCGGTAGCGTTGTCACCTCACAGTAAGACGCTGTCCAGTTTGATTCTCAGCTAGAGCGTGTTCTGCTTGGAGACATGCGTGAATGGGCCTACCTTCGTTGAAGGTTGTGCGTCAGGCCTGGCAAGCCGGTACGTAAAAATCCATTGCCAATCATTAACGGACTGGAGTTCCGCTGTGGCGACCCCTAACCAGGAAAACCCGAAAGACACATAGTTATGGGAGCAATACACACGTCACTTAAAATGTGAGATGGTTTCCCACAATAGGAGCAAAGATTTAGAAGTTAAAAGTAGATGGATGCACAATACATTTAGGAAGGATTCACCAAAGATTGACCCAGTGCCCAAATGTGACAAATCACCACATTTTGTTCTTATTCTAGTAATGTGTACAACTCATTTATAGTCTCAAATGAGCTATCCTTGTGTAAAGACCACCTGACCCTTTTGAGGTATGTTTTCTCCTACTTTATTGCCTTACTGCCAAAGCTGCTGACTTTAGGCTCCTTCTAGACAGTTCCCCAGTGATTGCATCCTCCACAGATTCTTGCACATTTGATGATATTGAAGTGTAACCTTTTTCTAGGAGGTTCCTCTTCAGTAGGAAGCCTTAGAGTCATGAGCAGGTGTGAATCTTCTCATACAATGGATGGAATAAGTCCAGTCAAGGAACTACCACACTGCAGCTTGCCCAGGCGTGTTGGATACACACTGCCTTAAGTCCTCTTCAGCGTGCTGGAAGATGCAGTCGGGGTGAGAATGCATATGGCCATTATGGACATTGCTGTCACTCAAACTCCAAAGCCTTGCACTCCTCATTATTTCCTAATGTTTCTTTATACTGAGTCTCAGTCTCTACTGGGAACGTGTACCAGCACCCTTTCTGGGTGAGACTTGAGCTGGTGCAAGCCTCATCATTCCTATTTCGCCCTCTTGAAGGCTCACCCAACATTTAAGTAGCTAGTCAAATTTAGGTCATCCGGGTCATTTACAGAACTTTTTCCTTCTATTGCATGAAGCCAACCTACATTTCAGATATTTAATTAATGTAATTAAACTACACATATGCACGTACATACATGAGTGCAGATGCACACACACACACACACACACACACACACACACACACACACACACACACACACACACACACACACACACACACACACAGAACTAATCATGTACTTGAACATAGGTCAGTGTTACTACATTGTTGCATCATAATATAAATGTTGATTTCAAACTCCTAAGTTCCATTGTTTTATGCAGAGAAATTCTGACTTAAACAGCAGTGGAAGCCTGCGACAAGAACATAAAACGAACTTTAAGTAGATAACTTACATTGCAAATTCATGCGTTTCATTTGAGTAGTAATAACTGACATAAAACATTTGAAAAGACACTGCCAGAATCCACCGATGAAATGAGCAGCTACATTCCTAGACTTGAATTTCTCTTGAAGCTGTGAGTAAAGGTCCCATCCCGGTTCTGATAGCATTATCACAGGTACATTTAATTTATATTCTATTTTATGTGCTTCCATATATCTGATATTCAGTCGGGTTTGGTACAATGCATTTTATATTCATATTTTTTTATATTTTTTTGTTTCTGCTTGTCATGCCAGTTCCAGCAGGTTAAGTTATCATAACAAATATTTAAGGCAATTGTAAACTATAAGATATTTTGTTATGTCATCATTTCCAGTAATAGTGATTGCAGAATGTAAATAATATCTTCTTACCAGGGGTCAGCAGACAAAATGCAATGCATTTAATCCAATCATTGGGCCATGAGCTAAGATAAGCCAAGGTCACAAGTGATATAGAATATGACAGTGTGGATCAACAGTCGAATCTGAAAAAGGTAGTGATTAGTAAACAACTGGACTACTGCGTGATATACAAAATGTAAACATCTCTATGAATAAATCTTGCATTATTAACGAGAAATATCTTATAATAAAATAAAAAAATCTCCATACTATATTCATATTCTGTAGCATCAGAATTGTTCTTAGAAAGTCACTCTGATTAAGCATTTTGAATTAACCAGATAACTTCATCTGCTTCCGTCATGTTTTTCTTCAGCTATATTTTTTTCTTTTTATATTTTCCCCTGTTGCACCTTGACAGAATACAAAATATCTATTGACCCAAGTCATTTTCATAACAGGACTGAAAATACATAGGTTTTATGGCCATGAATTATGTACAGCCTTGCAATAAAAAGCATGTAGTATGGTAATATAGAATTACTTATCAGGCAATGTTTAGTGTTCTTGTGCTTTAATCTTGTAATTTATAAGAAGTCCAGAAATGTGTAATCTGTTTCTCATTCCAGCATCAAGAATAACTCTTCAAGAATCATTTTTACTATTTTAATATTAAATTTTGTCCTGTACTTCAACTGAAATAGCAAAGATTAATTGTGACAATTCTGCTGCTTTAATATCACAGCTTACATAGCAAGAATAATAGTTTTACACATTTCATTGGTATACCAGCACTACAAAAAGTAAAAAACCAACCTTAAATGCACCATTTGGAACCAAATTAAACAATCTTTGACCATAGAAGCCACTCTTGACTGTTCTGGTTCTGAACAATAACCTACATCACAGGCAAACACCCATCAACCTCCTTATTTGTTTTTTGACTATGGTGACAAAATACTCAGAAATTACCATATTAAAAAGTGTGTGTGTGTGTGTGTGTGTGTGTGTGTGTGTGTGTGTGTGTGTGTGTGTGTGTGTGTGTCTGTAAATGTTTTACCCAGCTATAAAAAGGAACAGGACTCTATCTGCACGGTCATTCGTTAGAACTACCCCCAGGAAGGAAACTGTAAGGATAAGATTCTAGGTGTAAGATGATTTACCACACTGCTACTATTTTTACTTCTACAAAAGGTGATTTGCGGAACAGCTCCTGGATAGATGAGTAGATACATTCATTCATTTTCTAATGACTTACTTAATTCAGTTTAGGGTAATTGGAACCCAGCTCAGTAATGCTGAATTGGGCACTCACTGACCCATCACAAGATGCACGCGCATTCTCTTTCATGATATACACTCATCTGTGAGCATTTGGGAGGATAACCAATTTACCACTGCCACATCTTTGAGATATAGGAAGAAACTGGAACACTTGGTAAAAAATATCTGACATTGTGATGGTGAAAACACTGCCCACAGAAGGAACATTAAACAAGTGCAGAACATGAAGGATAAGTTCCGTGAAGCAGAAATGCAGACCACTATGCTAGTATACACTGCCTTATATGTTGAGTCTTTCGGCTTTTCCCAGTTAGGGGTCGCCACAGAGGAACTCCGGTCCACTAATGATTGGCAGTAGATTTTTACGTGCCGAGTTGCTGGCCCTGATACACAACCTTCAATGAAGGTACACCCATTCACGCATGTCTCCACACAGAAGATGCTCTAGCTGAGAATCGAACAGGACAACGTCTGACTGTGAGGCGACAACGCTACCGCAGCACCACCACCGCAGTTTACAACATGCAAAATAAGTAAACCCAAAAGATGCTTTGTTATATTAACTTTTCATATCACATAACAAAAGCTACTTGCAATGTATAAAATTGATGTGAATTAGGGAACATGCATTTTGCAACTGTTTGCTTTTGACATTGCAATATAAACTGTAATATAATGTTTATGTAAACAAAGAGTGTTCTAACAATGCTAAACAGGTGTTGCCCTATCTCAGAACATTATGTCAATTTATTGTTAAGCCATTCAGCATCCTTAAAGTTCATATGTCAGTTATCATCTTGTCACACTGGTGCCCTAGCCAGTTTTGAAACATTTATATTGGTTCCTGAGAGCCACATTTTTTTTTACCTTGTACCATACAAATCACCTCACGATTCATGAGATTATTTGCTTGATTTCTTACATTAACTCTTGATTAAACATTATATAGTCTCATGTAGTCTAAATGATATTCAAATTGTCAGATTTATTACTTATTGATACAGCCTTGTAAGATGGGTTATTTTGAGATGTTTCAATTGGTGGGAGAATTCTGACAATCTGTGTCAGTTTTTGCAATGGTGCCAATGTTACAGAATACCTGACGAAAGGAAGGAAGGCAGGTCCTCAAACAATACAGCTAGTTTTTTTTACCATTTCCTTTTACTCATGTTGTGTTCTGAGGTTTTCTGATGCATACTAATGAAATTGTGATCTCATATTCATATGCAGTACAAATAGTAACTTTTTGAACCACAAATTCTCAAATGCAATGCAAGAAATGTGTGTATCCCTCATCAAATCCTCTAAAGCCAGCTATGAAGGCAGAATTGTGGCAGACATTAAAAACAATCACAAAGCCATATATAGTTGTATCAAGAACCTCCACAGCAATACCCAGATTTGTTCTGAGTTACTGCACAATGGTGCCTCCTATACTGAGCCAACAGATATTGCAAACATACTGGCCAACAGATTCAGTGCCAACTATACCCCTCTCTCCTCCCCTAAAGGCCAATCACAATACTAAAAGAATGCCAGGCACCCAGCATTACTGCAGCACAGGTTAAAGCTGGATTGTCCAAGGCCAAGAATACAGCTTCCATGGGACCCAATAATATCACTAGCTGTGTTCTACATGAACTACAAAGTGAACTGGTGCCACATCTGTGTTCCCTGTTCAGTCACAGCCTCACCTCAGGCTTTGTCCCTACCGAATGGTGCACTGCTACAGTCATCCCTCTCCATAAATGGGGATCAGCTACTGACCCTGGGAATTATCATCCCATTAGCCTGACAAGTCTGATATGCAAAGCTATGGAGCACATCATCATGGACCTGATTAACAAAGTTATAGGAAATCTCCAAACTCTGAACCCACGCAGTTTGGCTTTTTGAAAGGGAGATCATGCCTGATCACCCTGGTTGACTTTTTTGAGTCACTCACCAGGGCTGTGGATGAAGGTAAGGTAGTGCATACAGCCTACCTCGATCTGGCCAAGGCCTTTGATACCATTCCTCACTCGGGAATTACTGATAAACTCACCAAACTAGGCATCAACCCCTATATCACTAGGTGGGTTGCAAATTGGCTCACAGATAGAGCACACAGTGTGAAAGTAGCGAACTCCAAGTCAGACTGCCGACCAGCCATGAATGGAGTCCCACAGGGATCAGTCCTGGGTCCTCTCCTGTTCGGCATCTACTTCTCAGAAGTCCAGGCCAACACAAAGGGACTCTGGCTGACCAAGTTCACAGATGACTGCAAGCTGTGAGCCATTATTAACTCTCCAAGTGATGGAGACATCCTACAGAAAGGCCTCACTGAGACCAATGACTGGTGTCGAAACCATGGCCTTAAGCTTAATGCCAAAAAATGCGTCATTATCCCCTTTGGTAAAAACTCAGTTCCCACTAATTATCACATTGATGGGAGCCCACTGAACACTGAAGGCGTTATAAGAGATCTAGGGATGCAGGTTGACAGCAACCTCTCCTTCAACCACCAGATTACCACTGTGGTCAGAAAGTCCTTCTATGTGGCATATTCCATTACCAAGGGTTTTGCTTCCAGGAAGAAAGAGGTCATCATCTCTCTCTACTCTTCCCTCATTAGACCAGTCATCGAGTATAATGCCCTATTTGGCATGTACCTCACTAGACACCTGCAACAGCTAGAGAGGCCACAGAAATACCTCACGAAGAGGATCCTAAGCATTAAACACATGTCCTACATGGACAGACTTAAAAGATTCCAGCTATTCTCTGTCTTGTGTCGCATTCTTAGAGGCGATCTCTGCTTGACTTATAAAGCCATGTCTCACCCAGTTCTGTTAGAAATGCTACAGCTAAAGAAATCCTAATCCCTCCACACCACACAATCCAGAGACCTCAACCTCATTACCACAATCAACAGAACATGCTGGAGGGACAGGTTCCTCACCCAGGGAATGCTCATGCTCTGGAATAGACTTCCCATATATGTGAAGCAAAGCACCTCTCTGTCCTTCTTCAAGAAAAATCTTGAGTGGATGGGTAGTAGAAAGTTCACCCCAGGGATCACTCCAGTGGCTCTGCTTGATAGAGGCATTGGGAACTAATGTCTGGTGGTATGATGTCAGGGCACTTCTATGGGCTAGGCTTGTAAAGGGTCCAGGGCCATTAGCCTAGTACACACCTATGAACCTATAAATGTGCAGTTTACAAAATTCTAGCATGCATTTCCTAGCCACTCGACCTAATTTATTTCCATCAGCCTTGATACGAGATTATACAAGGAAGAAGACATAGTCACCTCTTCGAGCTTCACTCCCAGTCTGTGTGATGATAACCCTGACGGTATGCATTGAACATTCCTGTATATTTTATAGAATTTTTTCTCAGTTGTGCAATAGTTCCTTTTGAGATGGATGTGTGAATTTTTAAAGGACTGCTATGTGATGTGCTCACTCTGTCAATCTGTGACACATACATTTCTTTATGGGTTTATGATCCAGTATTAAGTACCATTGTAACCCCTCATTTTGAAACCACCCTGTGTCCTTGAAGTAGAAAACATTTTCTTGCACCTCCAACTAAGTATTTCTCTCACCTTCTTTGCACAAAAAATCTGGACAAGGTCAAAAATAATCGGAGAACAAAGGCCCAAAAATAGTGTTAGATTTTAAATATAACCCTTATAAACTTAGAAAGTTGCTAGAGTTACTGGTTTTACTTTAGCTTGTATTTTTTGAAGGAAATGAAGTCTGAAACTAAAATGTCTCTTATTATTTAGTGATTTCACGGTTCAGTAATTTGTAGGAAAGCCACAAATATGGCTGCAGTTTGAAATGTTGGCCTCAAAATGCCGAGTGCCTACATGCTGGAAAAAAAAGACTGAAAACACAGGAGAAGAGCGAATCTCAAAGTTCGCCCTTCTCTTTAAAACTTCTTTATACAGGGAAGGCAACCCCCTCAATCCCCAGACCATATATATATCAACTACAAGATTACCACACCTTGGAGAAAAAGGAATATTCTGAGAAATGGTATCTTGGCTTTAGTATATGTAAGTCCATTCTTTCTGCCATTCACTCTCCTTATTTTGGGGCTCAACATTTCAAATGGTTACTCAAATATGAGGCAAAAATATTCAGTGAAAATCTGTACAGTTTAAAGATGTGCACCTAATCATTAGTCCCACTGTGAGTATTCTGTATCAGTAATCTATAAGCCTAATTTGTGCAGAAATAATCGCTCATGATAATTCTCCCTGTTGAAGAGACTCCTTATCTGCAAAAATGGGAAAAGAGGGTGTGAATGGATGCATGGCTGGATGGATGGATGGATGCTACTGAAGCTTTATAAAATATGCAGATATTCAGAAGATAAATATTATCTTTTACATGTATGCTTTAGTGTGCAGTTGCTGTGTAAATGTTATAGCACAGCAGCCTATAATGCGATACTGGGACTGCAAAACTTATGTATAGCAAAGATTTTTAGGAAGCTATTATAGTACTGTCCTACAGTAAGTTATGTACAGCAGCACAGCAGTAAAACAGTTGCTTTTTTTGTTTCCCATTTGGGTGCCCTCAGCTGACCATTATCTTCCCAGCTGTACCATTTTTTTCTTAAGTGTCCCTAGTACTATTTCCTAAGGCTGGGACCAGACATGCTACCTTCAGCATCACGTACACTGGTCTTGCATGCAAGGGGATTTTTTTTCAATGTGCCGTATCTAGGCAGAGCTAGTAATATCATGTGCATCACCAGTTAATCCTGCCCTATTATGTGATAGTTTTATAGGCTATCCACCTGCATGATCATGGCCCATTTCCATGACCAAGGAAGTATATGGATTAGAGGCAGAAATCCCTTCCTTCTCTCCTAGAGTGGGTCAGCTGGCAAAACAAATCTAATTTAGTGTTGTGACACACTGCATGTCAAATGTACCTCTTTTGTTACTGTTGCCATAATTTAAGATTTAAATATGAAGGAGTATGTATGTCTAGAACTGTGCCACTGTTTAGTACACAGTATCAAGCTGCCGTTTCACAAAAACTCTGTCCTAACTTAATAAGTGAATGACCCCTGACAAAAAAAAAAAGGGAAAAAAAAACTTTCTAGTCCATCCTGAGCATTTCTGAATAACAGTGACTATTGGCATTACTGCAGACATTTGTTTTTTTTGAAAATACAAACTTGCTATGACCCTATGCCATTTTTTGGTTAACTGACATGCATGACAAAGGTAGGAAGTAGTATCTTACTTTTGTCAGTGACCATGCAGCTAGTTAGAAAAGACATAGTAAGGTACCACTATCCCACACTATAAAGAGCTAGAGGGATATGAACTGTGAGTTCCTTTTGGTAATGGTGGTAAGTCGCCATGACTTAGTGTGTGTAGCCATATATATGCATTTTACTAGTTGTTTGCATAGTACAGGAGCAGTACAGATGTTCATAGGTTCCTACAGGTAGTTATTAGGCATACATTCAAGGACAGCATTAAGGAGAAGGCCCAAATTACCAGTTATGCCAATGCACTCTCTTGTTAAGTGACTTGCTCAGAGTCATACAATAGGCAAATGAAGGCTGAGGGAATAAACTGTCTACCACAGGAAGTAGATCACTAACAACTTAGAGTCTTAATCTTGTGCAATAACTGTCAGTCTGCCAGAAATAAAGTGGGCAGGAGGACATGCAACTGCCAACTGCTGACACAAATACAGGTCATTATGTAACAGGCCAACTTACAGCTATTGTTCTACAAGTAAGTGCTAACTAGTCATACCATTGTGCCCACAGGAATCTCTGACATCCCCATGTGATGAATTCCTCTTGTGCCAATAGTAAATAATATGGTGAACAGTTTTTGCTACTCATCTCTGAATGTTGCACTTTTAGTCACCGATATTTCCTTCACACTTTGTTGTTACCTCTGCCTCTTTCAAAACTGTACAGTATATGCTGCCCAGTGAGGTGTGTGTTGCTCAGGATTTTGCTGATTGACATTTCTATTACCATTTCATATGCTTGGTTATTGACATCAGTGATGGAACTGGTTCAATGCATTCTTTGTATATACTTGAGAAAAATATGGAGCAGACATCACCATCCTACACATGGACCTACACCCTTGAACTGCTATGGTTTGCCTTTGAGATAGCTTCTGCTTAAGATATCTTGGTTCTGAGAAATGGGTTCAGGAATTCAACACAGTGGCTATAATAAGCAACTTGTATCTCACCTCGCTTTGACTTTCATAGATCCGTAGCAGTGACATCACTGAGGTGCCTTAGGGAAGTCTAGCCCATGCATCAGCTACCCCCTCAGTGAACCAGTTAGATCTCTCATTCCTATACAATCTTATACAAAATGTATTTATTTATTTGACATTTGTTTATTGGGAAAATCCGACTAGGCCAGAAAGTGACCATTCTCAGTGGAGACATGGGGAGAAAAGCTCCACAATCATACTATTTCAAAAATCAAGTACATATATTTTAAATCACAGAGTATCATGTGACACTACAAAACATAAGAGTGAAAAAATGTAATGAGAAAAACATAGACTGTATATTTTATAGTAGAGTGTAATGAAAAACAAGAACATGAATTGGAGAAAATATGTGAGGAAAAACTCAGTAGTCATATTATTTGTTACATAGATTAGTATACGATAAATGAGACCTCAGACAATTCTTATAAGATATTTAAAGAGGTATTCGAGATTACATGATTAGAGACAGTGAGGACAAATTGAGTGATATCTTAGTCTGAGAGAGGTGTTCATATTATGGTTATAGAAGAAAGAAGGATGGAGAGAATATTATATTAAGAGTGCAGGGTAGGGTATCTACAGGTAGCTTAGGTGAGTAGGAAGGAGAGAGAAAGAGGTTGAGGAAAGGTCTGCAGAGATGAAGTGAATAAGGTAAGGTAGTGAGAAAACAAAAAGCAGTAGAGTAGGAGGCTGGAGGGGGTTATGAAGTGTGATCTAGGTTGAAGAGGGAGACTGAGGTATAGTGAGTAAGTTCAGCTAGGATTGGCACAGAAGTAGGTCCAGGATTTTGTAAGGTATTCTTTTAGGGAGCATTTAAAGGTGGGCTGGTTAGAAATAGTTCTGGTGGATAGAGGTAAAGAGTTTCATTTTTTTTGCTACTGAGTGTGAGTTTAGGCTTTGTCTGGGGGATTTATCCACTTTATTTATGGTAAGAAATTGGTTGTCTTCTGATCTAACAGTTCCTTTTGAAAAAATATAAGTTGAATAAAAGGGTATGATTTTACTTATTGACATAAGCTGAATGTAGGAGAAGTGGAGCTGTCTGATGGTTCTCTTCTACTTTTTGATAACCCTAAACATTCCCAGAGGTTGTTGTCTCTAAATGCCCTGTATATCTGAATAGTATATACCTGAATAAAGTCTCTTCTTAGGTCCATCTCATTTGCTCACTTAACTGAGTACAGTTAGATCATATTCTGAGTCTAGTGTTCACTCTACTTAATACAGAGAGAAGATTTGAGAAAGCTAGCCCACTTAGGTTACTCCTTCCTCTCTTCTTGCACTTAAAACATAAATAAATAAATAAATAATGTTTGCACTTTATTCATTTGCTTTTATTGTATTTGTGTTTCCTCCTACTTTGTTTTGCTTTTCTTAAAAGTACTCAATTTTATTTATTCTGCTGCATTTATTACTGCTTGGTCATAGCCTGATTAAATTGTAACTATTATTCCAAGTCTTTTGGTTTAAGCACTTGGGCTTCATACAGGCTGTTTTACATTAAGAAGGTTTGTGGTCTGCACTGTTATGGCAGGACAGGTAGCTTACATCCTTCTAAGCTGGGAATTGCTGATTGAAAGCCCAGTGTCTGCCATTCTAAAAGTGTATTAGTTCTGACTTAAGCACTTGGGCTTCAGGCCAGATATTCTACATTAAGAAGGTTTGTGGCCTGCACTCTTGTGGGAGGAGAGGCTGGATTCTGCCCTTCTGAGCTGGGAATTTCTGGTCACAGGCTTAATGTGACTGCTTATTTGAACTGTTTCTTTCTGAAATTGATGTGCCTTGTTGCTGTAGAATAGACCAGATTCAGGCCTGCTGAATCTAGCTTTGTTTGTATAACTTGAGCACTGATCCAGGCCATCTTTTTTGGAGAAGGTTCCCCTGGATTCCGACGTGTAGCTCGCAAGACATTTCCGTGCGAGCTACATCGCCGAAACCAAACGGCTGCAGCAGCACTTTGCCGTAGTGCAATTTGGCTGAAAAGCATAGCCGCTGCAGCTGTAATATATGAACGGGCAGCTACAGCCGTACGGGATGTGTAACGCATTCCTTCTTCTCATTCAAGGAATGCTTTTATTTAATTATTTATTTATTTTGTTGTGCTTTTCAGCCAAATTGTACTATGGCAAAGTGCTGCTGCAGCCGTTTGGTTTTGGCGATGTAGCTCACAGGGAAATGTCTTGCGAGCTACACGCCGGAATCCGGTTCCCCTGCACTCTAGAAAGCAAGGGTGTGCAATTAGAACTTGTCTGATTGAAGACTGCTGGAACTGGAACAGGGCTCAGTTTTGAGCTTTTTTCTGGTTAATTGGCATTCATTTCTCAGCCCGACACTTGCTCAAAACCTATAGCAGGCATGTATAAACCCTAGCACTAGACCCACCTGTACTGTACAGAAGGACAAGGCTCTCTATTCGACCTTACCAGCCATCCAGTAAAACAGTTCACTGTACCTATCCAGACATGTCCAAAGGACAGTTTCAGGTGTACTCTCCAGTCCAACTGGTGAATTTGGGCATTTTGAGGCAGTGTTACAACTGCCTCATGTACACAGACAACCCCCTCTTCCTACCACCAAACACTAATACATGTGAGAGATGCAGTTATACAGCCAAACTAGAGGCTAAGCTCTCTCAACCCAAGACTGGATCAGACAGTCGAGAGGAGAAGGGAAATACTTGCATCACACCACCAGTCTTACATAGACGCATTAAACCAGCACCGGTAAAAAACACACATAACTACATGAAAACATACTTGGAGGCTCTAAATAAAAATCTGCAAAACCAAAGGAGACCTCCAAAGCAAACATCCAAGCAATCTCCACCCCCCCAAACACAAACCATGAAACACATACTTCACAAAACCAGTGTGGCATGCAATCACAGCCCTTAAGGCAAAGTAACATATCCAACATACTAGTAATAGGTGAATCTATAGTAAGGCACACTGATGTCCCACTCACTAGGCTGAATAAGGAGAAGGTTACTGTTAGCTGCCTGTCGGGTGCCAGGATTCGCCACATAACACAAACACTCAGGTCACTCCAGAACAAGTACAAATATGACTCTGTCATTGTCAATGTTGGTGTGAATGACCTGAGCCGTACCTCCCTGGACTACATGAAGAGAGTCATGGAAGAGCTCTCTGATCCTGTAGTCCAGGCCGGTATGACCCTGACCCTGAGTAGCATCCTGCCCTCAACAAGAATGATACCACGGTATAAAGAAAAAATTCTCGATTTCAACAATTGGCTAAGTTTCTGGTGTCATTCAAAGGGGATCCAGTGTCTGTCCTCCTGGGGTGACATGCTCGACAAGCCACGCTGCTTCGCTAGAGACAGCTTGCACCTGTCACCCTTAGGCTTTCGAATACTGGCCAAGGCTTTTGCCACCCCCATAGTGCCTTTTGTAGGCAAAGCTAAAAAGACAAACCCACCGCTGTAAATAGCACAAGTAACAAAAAAACTGAAGGGTAATGCTATTCAATGCCAGAAGTCTAAACCTTAAAATGCACGCACTCGAGGCACTCCTCAATATGGAGAAAATCGATATATGTGCAGTAACAGAGACCTGGTTTAAGGCTCCAGAGAGCACCCCAGCACTACCAGGCTACAACTCATACCATACATTTCGGCCACAGAACCCAAACCGAAATACAAAAGATGGGGGCATATCCATATTCATTAAGGATACCCACACCTCCAGGTTAGTGGCACAGCACGATGCTTCAGAGATCATCCATGTGCAACTAACAATGGGCAAAACTGCGATTCAAATTGTAGCTTGCTACAGATCACCAACCATGTCCCAGGACCCCCATTCCACATTTCTGGAAACACTGGGAAACATAAAGGTCCTACCAAACACCCTAATATTGGGTAATTTCAATTACCCAAACATTAACTGGGAGACCTACTCAAGTACTAACTCCCTTGCCCAACTTTTCCTAGAATTTATAAACTCATATGCCCTGGTTCAACTGGTCAACACTCCCACCAGAGGTGATAACATATTGGACCTGGTCATCATCAACATGGGCGACCGGTGTCCCACACCAGAGGTCAACCCCTCACTGGTTAGATCTGACCATAAACAAATCACTTTGGATATCCATATTCCACCCCCACCCTGGACAAGAAAACCACCATGAAAAACTTTTCAACAGCAAACTTCACATTACTTAAGACCGGGGTGGGAAGTTCAAAGCCCCCATGCTGAAGGATAACACTGTCCAAGCTGAAAAATCCTTTACTAATGCATTCTACGGGCAGCTACAAGAATGCATGGATCGTGCCATCCCAAGCAAAACCAAAACTCACTCCTCCAAGAAAAGGAAACCAGTCTGGTGGACTCCTGCCATAAACAAGCTATACAATAGAAGGAGCAACTAGTACAGAAAAGAGTAAAATCCCAAGAAGGGAAGACATCCCCGATCAGTATCAGCAAAAAACTATGATCCCTCATAAAATCATCCAAGGCGAGCTTTGAAAGAAAAATTGACAAGGACTCCAAACCACAAGGCATTCTTTAGCTATGTCAAGAATCTAAGTGGCAATGCTCAGATCTGCTCGGAGTTAGTGCAGAATGGCACAAAATACACTGAACCGACCGATAACGCCAAAATCCTGGCAGACAGGTTCAGGGCAAACATCACCCCCCTCTCACCTCCAAAAGGGCCCATAACCATACCAGAAGAATGGAGAGTCCCTGAAATCACAGACACTCAGGTTAAAACAGCACTCTCCAAACCCAAAAACACAGCATCAATGGGACTGGACGGTATACATATATATATATATATATATATATATATATACAAAAATATAGATATATCTATTCTTATAAATGGTCATTCATACCTGGAGAAAACAACCCCCCAAGTCTAATAATCCATGTTTTTTCTTTCTTGTCAAGCAAACTGTGCCAGCCTGATCTATTAATCTGATATCCCCTAATAGCATCAATAATTTGAAATTGAAATTTTGCTTTATTGTGGGACAAAACATGCTTATAAAGGGCACTGGACAAATGTTTATTTCTGCATCACTTAGATGTTCGGACATCCTAATTCTAAATGGTCTAGATGTTTGTCCTATGTAAAAAGCACTACATGAACAAGTCACCAAATAGATAATCCAACTCGTACCACAGTTTCCAAACCATATAATATCAAATATCCTACTAACATTTTTACTAGAAAATTCTTTGGATTTTCTAATGTATCCACAAAAAGAACAGTGTCCACATGGGAATGAACCCCTAAGCCCCTCCCCTGTTAATGTACGTTGTATCCCCCCATCAAACTTGTATCTCCCTTGTTTATGCATGTTCAAATAAGAGCCCAATGTACAGCCTCTTCTAAAAGAAAATAAACAATTGGGACCATTTATAAGAATAGATATATATATATTTTTGTATATATATGTATACTTTTCAGTTTGATACCTTTGAATGATATCCGAAGTATTCATTTATAAATTTAATATACTTATAATATTCATATTTGTGGTGTACAACTTTAAACCAGGTCCTTAATAATTATGGGTTAATTATGTAATTAACTTTGGGCTATATAATATGAGTTGACATTATTGGTCAACATCACTGAAGAAGGCTTGATGCTGAAACCGGTATGATCGTGGATCTAAAATAAATATTGTTCCTGTGCGAATTGAGGTGCTGGCTGTTTATTTGGATTATAGACAAGCTCACCAGCCTGAACATAAACCCCTATGTCACAAGATGGGTTGCCAAATGGCTCACGGACAGAATCCACATGGTGAGAGTTGCGGGAGCTAGGTCCGACTCTAAACTGGTTACAAGTGGCGTTCCCCAGGGCTCAGTCCTAGGACCCCTCCTGTTCGGCATATACTTCTCAGAGGTACAGGCAAGCACAGGAGTACTATGGCTGATCAAGTTCGAAGACGACTGCAAACTAGGGGCTATAATTGACTCTCCGGCTGACACAGACATCCTCCAAAAGGGTCTCACTGAGACGGATACCTGGTGTCAAAATCATGGCCTCAAGCTAAATGCCAAAAAGTGCATAGTCATCCTCTTTGGAAAAAACAAAGTACCCACAGACTACCACATAGATGGTAGTCCCCTAAATACGGAAGACATAATAAGGGACCTGGGGACCCAAGTAGAAAGTAATCTCACCTTTGATAATCACATTGCCAAAGTGGTTAGAAAAT
Organism: Protopterus annectens; assembly: GCF_019279795.1. NCBI lineage: Eukaryota > Metazoa > Chordata > Ceratodontiformes > Protopteridae > Protopterus > Protopterus annectens. Next base: position 995,992,347 of record NC_056739.1, on the reverse strand, counting down.
CCTTCTATGTAGCCTACCTAATCACAAAAGGGTTCGCATCCAGATCAAAAGAGGTCATTGTGCCCCTCTACTCATCACTCATCAGACCCGCCATAGAGTACAACACCCCATTTGGGATGTACCTTACAAGACACCTGCAACAGCTGGAAAGACCACAGAAGTACCTCACCAAGAGGATCACTGGCCTCAAACAGATGCCCTATGCAGCTCGACTGAAGAACCTCCAGTTGTACTTGGTTGCATATCGCCTACTCAGAGGTGATCTCTGCCTAACATACAAGGCTATGTCTAACCCAGAATTGATGGACATGCACCACCTTAAGAAAACCTTATCCCCTCGAGCCACATGCTCTAGGGATCTAAACCTCACCACAACAATAAATAGGACATGCTGGAGGGATGGATTCCTGTCCCAGAGACTTCCCATGCTTTGGAACAAGATCCTAATTTACATTAGGCAGAGCTCCTCGCTAACACTCTTCAAAAGAAATCTTGACGAGTGGATGGGAAACAGAAAGTTTACCTCGGAGATCACTTCAGTGGCTCTTCTGGACAGAGGCACAGGGAACTAGTCTAAGGGGGCGGCAAAAGCCAACACATTCTGGATAGGCTTATAAATGCCTTCAGGCAGATAGCCTAGTACCAACCCATGAACCTATGAACCTATGAATCTATCTGTATGAGACACTGCACAAGTTAAGATATTTTAGACTTTCATAATAACTTACATTTTCACATTGATGGATGCCCTTGATATATTTCTGCTATACTCTTTCTAATTAACTTATGCTTGTTTTATTATAAGGTACCAATATTGTTATTCCATACTCTAGTTTGGGTCTAACATAACCCACAAACAGTGATTTTATTATTTCTGATTTCCTATACTTTATAAATCTTTTTATACAAACAATTGTTTTATAACTATCATTAATAAATTGGTTGATATGATTAGAATAAACTCAAAGCTGAATCTACCCATATGCCCAGGTCCTTGAATTAATCTGTAATTTCAATGACTGTATGCAGTATTAAATATTCACACTTCAATATATGTCTCCCAAATCGCATAGGCTTAGTTTGAACACCTTAGATGAAAACGATAGCTCTGAAAGATATAACTTAAACAAGTATGGACAGAGGACAGAGCCATGTTGGGCATGCTGTAGTAAAGAAGAGAACCTCATTGCAAATTCATATGCATTCATATACATGAAGATTCGGAAACCTGTACCCCTGAAGTGGTTTATGCATGCAATCTTTTCCCTGATCAACTTTGGATAGTCCATATACTATAAAAGTTAGCAAACAACTCTAAATGCTCATAAGAACTATCAAGGGAAAATAAAACAGTTTACTTTTTGTAAAGGCAACTTTCAATTTCTTTGTATAAATGAGACTGTGAAGTATTAATATCGATAGATCATAAATCAGAATCTAAATATTTAGGTTCCACTGAATTTTGTTAGAAAAATTAATGCAACTGCTATTGTAATGTCTGACTTGCCAAGTTTAGAGGAACTATGACTGACTCATTAAAATTATACTACAATAACTGATATCCTGGCAAAGCTTCACCATGTTTCTATTAATTTAGAAATGTTTTAGTGGGTTAACATCTATATAATACAATTATTGGCAAACCAGCTTGATGGTATGGTTTCCTGCTTTTTTTTTTCGAATCAGGATGCCATGAGGACTACCATAAGCAACTACATATTCTACAAAAGATTTTGCCTCTATAATGAGAAAATAGTTGGACAGCAAAACTGCCCAAATCAGAGTTCTTGGGATCTAGTCATATGCTTTTTTCAAGTCTAAGAATGCCCAGTTGGACTGTTTCCCCATTTCTATGTTCTTCTTAATTATCGCAAATACAAGGCTAGCATAAAAAACAAAACCCATGAAACATATGGTACCCGGTGTGAAAGACCACTCAAAGACCTCCAGAATAAAAGATTAAGTGATTTCATTCTTTAATTAAGTCACACAGAACTTTATCAGAATCTAAATAACATTACAAACACCAAAGTTTAAAAACTGTCTTACAAATCACATGATTTCAAACTGCTCCAATCAAAAAAGTTCTATTGAACTAATCTCAAATACTTGGGCCAATAAGAGTGTTACTTTAACCTGGAAGCCACAAAGATAAAAATGAACCTCGATCAAAAAAACAAGTCACCAAAAAAGGCATAAAAATATAAATTAAATAAGCAATGCACACACACACACACACACACACACACACACACACACACACACACACACACACACACACACACACACACACACACACACACACACACACACACACACACACACGTTAATGCTTTCATTAAGACACAAGTACTTATCGGCACCTAGTCTTATCTGCCAGATGGCATATTGGCGCACAAGTTTGAATCTGTAGTCTCCTGTACAATTATCATTATCTAATGATTCTAAGATGAAAAAAATGAATTTCTTAAATGTGACACACGTCAAAGAATGTCTCACTAATGCATTGTTCATATCACAATGTCGAATCACAAGAGTGTGTTCATACATTCTGCGCTTAAACATCCTAATGGTCTTTTCTAAGTAAAAAGAGGGGCACGACACACATAAAGCTAAATACATCACCATTTGCATCTGGCAGTTGAACCTTCCTCTTGAATAAAAAGCAAAATCTCTGGCAGCAAGATGAATGCTAGAAATGTTGTTGACAAAGTGGCATTGTTTTTACTCCTGCTGCATTTAAATGTAACACAGTGTGATCTACTGACTGTTTCAAAGTCCACTTTTTCTCTAATATAGAATTGATATTGTCAATTCTTTTGTAAGTGAACAATGTTTTAATTAAATTTAAATAAAGAATCAGTCACCTCTACGAATGAACGCTCACTGGCCAAACGACAATAAAGTAAAAACTAAGAATGAAGAGCTGGCTTAGAGCGAAGCAAGCAGTGTGATATCCAATTCCCAAAAACAGCACTTCGGTGCAATAGTAAAAATATAACTCTTCGATGCAATAATGAACAGATGACTTCTTTATTGGTACCACAACAAATTCAGACAAGCGCTTTCGCTATAACAAGCTTCCTCAGGTCTATATAAAATGACACAAGCAAGGTAACTGCTATATATATATATATACAGATCTCACTATCAATTAAATAAGTTAAATGAAATGAATCATCTCATTTTGCATTTAAAAGGGAAATACTCAAAAATATATGTCATGCATATCAAACATATTTGTTCTAACAGATTCTTACAAACATGTGTATATACAAACCTATATATATGCAAAATTAAAACAATTCATGTATGCAAAGTAATGAAAATAAATAATGAATTGATAAATATCTATGCATGTACTTATATCTGTGTATGTATATATTGTTGTAATGCATTTCTGATAGTGTCTTATAACTCATATATATAGGTCAACAATAATATGTGACAATAATATATAACATATAGCACATGATAAAAAATATGTGAGAATAATACATAACTTGTAGCGTATGATAAAACACCCCCTGTTCGATCCCACATTAAATAGTATATATATACAAATATAATATGTAATGAAAAATAGTATATAAAAAATACGTACCTAAAGAAAATGATAAACATATAAATTTGATATATTACAAATATAAAATAACATAGTACAAATGCAATGACTTTTATTAAAATCAATACTTGGATAAAACCATTAAAATTGTGAACTATTCTAATGCTAGTAGGTATGAAGAACATGTTATATGTGGCCCTATTTTATACATATTGTGTAGGTATTCATAACAATATGTCTAAGATATAATAAAAACTGTGATTTATACATATTGTGTAGGTATTCATAACAATATGTCTAAGATTGAAGCTAAAAAGTTGCTTGAAACCACCACGAAATAAGTCAAAAGTCATTTAATAATAAAAACAGGAACGAGCGCTTTCACGCAATAAAATTGCGCTTCATCAGGTTACAAATTATACAAAGATTCTAACTACCTTTTATAGTAAAACATTAATTTCAATTATTCAATCAATTTAAAATGAATCAGCACATTATTAAGAAAAATTCATCAAAATTTACCATAATAAAACTGAATTTCAACAAAAACTTGGACACACTGTTTAGAACATTTACATTTCTAATGGCTTTTTCATAAATTAGGATCTCATAAGCAAATTATCGTCAAAAATACAGACAACATCCATAATTGATATCAATGTGCTTCACTAATCGTTCTTAAGGAAGTCATGCCCATATTTAGAAAGCAACTAATTCAGGGTATTTCGTTGTTTTAAATCGCGTTTTCAGATCAACGAAAACAAAAACAGAATAGATGCTTCTTGCTTTTGTGCTAATGAATATATGGTCATGATGCCATGTATCATTATAACGTTTAAAACATAAAATATAATGTGATAATCATGATTACATTAAATAATCTATCATCAAACTGCATAAAATAAAAATAAAAACGACAACTATAATAGCAACTAGACTAAAACGCATAGGGGCGTATAGATTCTATTTCAGCTCATGTAAACCCTGTGACTCAAGAAAATCAATAACATTAAGAATGGCCCAAGATTTACCTATATGTATTTAATAAATCAAAGCCAAACATCTACTATAAGGATGATAGGAGTGTATATTATACAAAATGTAGATATATCAAATGAATATCAATTTATGTGTAGAAATTCGAAATGCTATGTCCTCCACAAAACTTACAATAGTAAACATAAAATAAAATAAAAACAGAAAAGGGTATCCAGACTCAACCCTACTAATGAAGGTTTTGGTAATGAACTCCACAATCTGAGGGATAGACTATTAGAGAGAGGCTACAATAGACAAGAAGTAGATAGTAATCTACAAGAGGTACCTAAGTTAAGATGTACTACTGCCACACCATATTTTGGACCACAGGCATATGGAAGTGAACAGGATAGGAGGACATACAATGCTACTAATGTGAAATTTATGACCTCGTACACATCAGATTGGCATATAATCAGGAATATTGTAAGTAGATTTTGGACTGTTTTTCAAATAGATGAGGACATCAAGAAAATTGTTGGTGATACACCGAAATTCCAGTATAGGAATAGAAAGAACCTTAAGAGGATGTTATGCTACACTAATGTAAATAGCAACAGCATGAGTTTAGGCAATACTACACCATGTGGTAAATGTAATTTCTGCACATACATAGATACCAATTCATCTTTCACACACCCTGATACAGGTAAGAATTTTAAGACAACCACCATAGCTGATTGTATGACCTGTAATATAGTGTATCTTGCGGTATGCCAAGTATGTACCAGCTTTTATGTAGGCAAAACCAACCGCAAATTCAGGGATCGGATTAGAGAACATATTTACAACATAAGGAAAGGGTCACTTAATAATGCACTAGCTAAACATGTGATTGATAATGACCCATCACATAATTTTCTCTTCAGAGTTTTGGAAGTTATACCCATCAATGTGAGAGGAGGAGATATCAATAACCATACTGAAGATAGAGAGAATGATTGGATCATACGCTTAAGAGCAGACCATGGTTCAGGCTTGAATGAAAGAGTATCTATAAAACCAAGATTAAGAAAGAGAAGGAAAATTAAATAAGGTATATCGCACAACATAATGTACATTTAGATATAAGTAAACATGTACATATTTACATGAAATTATTTGATGAACTTTGATCACATTTTTTATTATATCTTAGACATATTGTTATGAATACCTACACAATATGTATAAATCACATTTTTTATTATATCTTAGACATATTGTTATGAATACCTACACAATATGTATAAAATAGGGCCACATATAACATGTTCTTCATACCTACTAGCATTAGAATAGTTCACAATTTTAATGGTTTTATCCAAGTATTGATTTTAATAAAAGTCATTGCATTTGTACTATGTTATTTTATATTTGTAATATATCAAATTTATATGTTTATCATTTTCTTTAGGTACGTATTTTTTATATACTATTTTTCATTACATATTATATTTGTATATATATACTATTTAATGTGGGATTGAACAGGGGGTGTTTTATCATGTGCTACAAGTTATGTATTATTCTCACATTTTTTATTATGTGCTATATGTTATATATTATTGTCACATATTATTGTTGACCTATATATATGAGTTATAAGACACTATCAGAAATGCATTACAACAATATATACATACACAGATATAAGTACATGCATAGATATTTATCAATTCATTATTTATTTTCATTACTTTGCATACATGAATTGTTTTAATTTTGCATATATATAGGTTTGTATATACACATGTTTGTAAGAATCTGTCAGAACAAATATGTTTGATATGCATGACATATATTTTTGAGTATTTCCCTTTTAAATGCAAAATGAGATGATTCATTTCATTTAACTTATTTAATTGGTAGTGAGATCTGTATATATATAGCAGTTACCTTGCTTGTGTCATTTTATATAGACCCGAGGAAGCTTGTTATAGTGAAAGCGCTTGTCTGAATTTGTTGTGGTACCAATAAAGAAGTCATCTGTTCATTATTGCATCGAAGAGTTATATTTTTACTATTGCACCGAAGTGCTGTTTTTGGGAATTGGATATCACACTGCTTGCTTCGCTTTAAGCCAGCTCTTCATTCTTAATGTTTTAATTAAGTCAAAATTGCTAACAATGATCTTCCAATTTACAGTTACAATGTTTTGGATGATGGTTGTATCTGTAGTGAATGCAAGAGGAAAGGCTCAATAATAACCAATGACTTCAGGTTCTGGGTGGGCAGTGGTCGAATTTCTCTCCAATAAATTTCTGGTGTCATTGCTCTTGGAGATAAGAGCGGCTGAAGTTCTTTGTTAACCAACCAACTCAAACTCCAGATCAGCGGTAGTCAGGGGTTCATCCAATAGATCTCTGGTACCATCCTTACTGAGGATTGGTCTGGCTGCTGAAGATCTAAGCAGTAAAACTTTGTCTGCATTTTTTTGCATCAATCAAAGTTGTAACCTCTTTCTAAGAAACGTCAATGCTAAAAAGACGATTCCTCCTAAATTCACAATCATCACTAGTAAGTCTACTCAAGTGAATGAAGTGCCCCTTGACTACACTTCTTTTCATGTGGGTAGTATGTAAATTTGATCTGTTCAAATGCTGATTAACAAAGGTGTTTTTCCTGTAAATGCTGCTCTGAATCATAGCAGTATTGTCACAGATAGTCAAAGTGATGTCTAAATAATTAATGACATTCTCATAACTACTCCTGGTAAACTTTAAAAAGCTGGTGCTTTGGTTTAGATGAAGGAACAATTGTTCAAATTCATCTTGTGAACCACACCAAAGAAAAAATTAATTGTCAATGTATCTATGATAGAACAGCACTATGAAAAATAAGAAATGTGTCTCCAAATGTTCTAATTCCCAAAGGGCCATGACAAGGTTTGCAAAAGATGGAGCAACACTAGCCCCTATGGCCACTCCAGTCTTTTGTTGGTAGATTTTCCTGGCAAAGGTAAAAACGTTGATTTTCCAAACCAACTCTATCAAACAAAGTGTTGATCATACTTGTGTTGAAAATTTTCTTCTTGGTGAGTTACCTTCTAATGGCTTAAATGCCATTCTCTTAGTCAATGCATGTGTACAGAGATACTCCTTGGGATTCAGCAGCTGTGCAGGAATAAGTTATTCTTGCATGGCAGGGACAGTGCCTGTTCAGCACGGCAGCTCACCATGCATATGTATGAAGGCGCACTGCCGTGCTCTAAAATGGAATTGGTGCCATGTACGGGCACAGGGGTGTGTGTCTGAGAGCAGAGCTCTGACAATATACATGAGCCCTGCACTCCAGAATTGCCTTTCAGCAATTTAAAATGAGCGATAATGCTCATGAAACCCCCAACACATCAGGATAATTAACATTCAAGCTCGAATAAAAACATCAGTCTGTCTCCTTGTAATTCTTTCTACTATTTAGAGTAATAAAACTCAACTGTCAAGAAATTCACAGAATGTCCAAATGTTTGCCTTATATTTCTGGTCTGTTGCTCATAAACTTTGTGTTTTTCTCACAAAGCATTGAAGATTGCAGTTAATAAATAATCTGGTCAAAGCCATAAGAGACAATCGTCCCTATCAAGGCAAAAGGTGATTGAATAACACATGTAGCATAAGCACATAGCGCACACCTCCCAACCTGTCAGAGTAAGGAATGTGGACAAAGCCAAAAGGGACAATCGCCCCACAAAGCAGAAAGTTGATAGAATAACAGGTTCTGCATTAGCATGGATATTCTGAAGGGTATAAATAAAAAAAACACAACAAATAATTTTTTTAAACATGCAATAAAGTTTAAGTGTAGCTGCGTGGGTGTACCCATTGCGTAGCTTCGCTTAGTCCAGCTTAAACAGCACAAGAAGTTAAATAGCAAGAGACACCCAACATAAGCAGTACTGCAAGAGTGTAGTGGTTTGAACATATGCTTTGCAAGCAGCCATTCCTGGTTTGAGCCCCACTGTAACCAGTTTGCATTTTACATGTGAAACCAGTACATAAACTGGTGGGAGGTTGGCGTAATGGTTAAGGTGTTTACCTTACAAACATAAGGTGCAGGGTTTGATTCTCACATGGGGTAATTGGCTAGGCTGAAAATGGCCCACATGGGCAGTTAGCCTAACACTAATCTATAATCTATGAACATTTTTAATAATTAGCTACTAAATAATATATATTTGTTAACCAGAGTACTGTAGTAGGTCCAGATGTAAGGTGTCAGTTTAATAAAGATGTGAAAATCCCATATAAATAAAAGTCCCCCATACAGTATAGTCACACATGAATAAATGTAATGAAAGCACATTAGGGGTATCAGGGACAGTAAACAAATGTATAACATGTAATGAATGGTGAATCAATCCCATACAGCAGATAGTTTATAAAATAAAAAAATAAGCAATGCTAAGCATTGTACAGCTCTGCTTACCAGGTGTAAGCATTGTGTAAATATGACTGCTAAGCAATGAGTAGCCCAGCTAAGTGGATTTGCCCATCAGTAAGCAGTGCTGAACCTGTCCCTTTAAGCATTGCCAACCTTAGCTAAGCAGGTTTGCCCGTAGCTTAGCTTAGCTCAGCATATTCAAAACCGTCCAATCATGGCAAAGGGTGGGAAATTGGCCATATTTAAACCGCACAGGTGGGAATACAGCTCATAACTGGTTGCAGCTTCCCACTGTAAGCAGTATGGCAAGAGATGGTGAGGGCATGCACTTCCATGCACAGCACTGGGGCATACAGGAGTCCAAGGCTATGGTAGGACTCCTGGTACATAACCATGACAAGAGACTGCTGTAGGGCCAGTACCAAGGCTCGCCCGTGATCTCACCAGTGCCACTGGTATCTCTCGGACTGGTGAGCAGGTCTGGCACCACTATGCCAACTTGAAGCAGAGAAAGAGGGAGCTCTTGGATGAGTGGGTCCAAAAAGCAAGGTAGAGGGGGGATGTCCCAGCAGTGTATAAGTACTCATACTAATAACTGTTTACTAATGTCCAGCCTGTGTATATGATGGATAGGTATGCCTAAATATTTTTCTATTTCCCTTACAGCTGCAACTGAGCAGGCTGTGAATCAGGAAACCCATGCTTGTAGGCTGCAAAGTCTGTGTCTCAAGGCTGGTGAGTAACAATCCTACTTGTAGTAGTCATACCAAATAAATATAAAGTAGTAGAAAGTCACCTGGCAGTATACAAACTCTGTATGGGTTGTACTGAATAAACCAGACAATATACATATAGGTCATATTTAAATAAAACTAACTGCCTGGCAATACAGCTCTAAATCCTGGACTGATTGTGTTTACTCTGGTATTGTATGGCATTTATTGCTGCATTCTCTGAATAGTAATGTTGTGTTAGCCACTGTTACCCACACTGTGCTACATAAAAAAATGAGAATGTCTGTATAATTACAAAATCAGATTGTACAACCAAGAGAGACTTAGACAGAAAATACTGAAAAGATAAACAGCAATGCTCAAATAGCACACTCTGCTGAAGCTTAAAATTGTTTTTTTAGCAGACACAGCCATGGTTCAAATCCTGGGAGTGGTAGTAAGCTGTATGCATAATCATACCTCTCAACTGTACAGATATTTCAGAATGTCCAGATAATTGACACATATTTTCTCCCTGTTCCTCTGTCCCCCTGGCAAATCAGTGGGTTGATCTCAGAAATATAGTCATGAAATAATGACATACATTTGATTTTCAGACCTCAAAGCCTTCAGAAAATGTATATTAAAACAAATCCTGCCACTCTAGCAACTCTCCAAGTTTATGACAGGAATATTCAAAACATGTCCTTATTTGTACCCCCATGTTGTCAAGCTTTGTCCAGAGTGTGTGCATTAAGAGATTGAGAGGTGTGTGCATAATATTAACTTTGAATCTAGGAATATGTGTAGAAACAGTCAGGTAGTGTTAACAAACATTCCCTCCACAGGTCTACCAGGTAAGAGATGTAGAATTTAGCTATAAGACAGTTGAAGTATACACTGTGTACAAACATACCACTGCCCAAACCAAGACCATAGGACATTGTAATAATACCTGTACCTTAATGATTACAGCAATGATAATTAAAGTTGTGAGTACTACAAGGCTATATAAGTTGTTAATTGACATCTCCCCCACCCCACCATATCTGCAACAATAATCTAAATACACAAATCAATGGGTATGTTTACATGAAACCTACTGTTGAAACATATGTCCTATTCTCTAATAAATATTGAAATGTGTTTCTATCAATGTTCCATGTTGAAATACTATCATTGGTGGCCTGTTGCTATTAATGTAACCTGCATGCCATTGTAATGGTCACTGTGGTTGCATATATGCATGTGTTCTGTTTGCTATGCAACTGTTCCATCTGGTGTTTTGGGTTAAGGGGAATATCTATGCATTCTGTTATAACTAATCCTGGATTGTGTTGACTATTACTAACCCACATATGTTTTAAAACTGCAACACTATAACATGTTTGAGAAGGCTGGTCCCAGCAGACTCACCTCTCCCATCTCATCTGTCCATAGCACTGGGCCCCAGCATGTCTAGGACCCACCCCAGGACCTCCTTGTCCTCTGGTCCTGCACCACCTTCAGGTGGAACTGCCTCAGAGGATGGGGCTCACCTCCCCCCGGGAGCAGGCGTGGACAATATCCTGTCACCTGTAGTCAGGTCCAGGGATTGGTGCATAGCAAACTCCGAAGGGAGTTTGGAGATCTGCTATGCCAGCTTGAGGGCCACATGGCACATTTAGAGGGTCAGCCTGCCCCCTCCTGCTCAGGCCCCAGCACAGCCACCTTCAGGGCCATGAAGATGCAGTGGTGACTTCCCATGGGTGGGGACCTCAGTCTCACTGTTTCCATTTGGGGGCACATGGGCTTCCAATTTCCAAACACTCCTCCCTGTCCAAGGCGTTTACCCCCCACATGTGTCATATACCACCCCTGTATGCTATCTTGTTTATCTTCCTACCCAACCTACTTCCCCAAATATACCTACTATCCTTCCCCAACATCCCACTCTCACCTTAAAAAAAAAAATAAAAAGGGCAATCTGTTCACAAATAAATATTTCTCCCCATACATTGCTGTCCATTTTGCACGTGTCCACTGAACACATGTAATCTGGTCTAATTGGCTTCACAACACATTATTGTTGTCCTCACTCCTCTCTCAGGGGGTTGAGTGCCCAAATCTAACTCCAAATTCAGTATATATGCACAGCTGTTGCTATAGAAGAAATGGACAGCTATGGACCTTTCTCTGCACCCGTCATGCACATCCCTAGCTACTTTCCCTTTTGTTTTTTCCTCTGCATGCCGCCTTTTTCACCACTTTCCTATCACCCCTTTTTTCTTTTCTTTTAAAGAAATTAGTGCAGTGGTAAGCGAGAGTAAGCACTTTTAAGCAGTAGTAAGTGGGTTTAAGCCTGTTTGTGAGGTGGCAAGCAATGGCTACACAGATTAATCACTGTCAGGCTAACTGACTGTAAGCTTATTTAACCTGAAGTTAGCATTGCTTACCGTCATGCAAACCCATGCAAACCCGCTTACAACTGCTAAAAAGTGTCTTAATCACTCTGTATCCAAGAGTCCTTGTTCTGCCCAGCAACAGAATAATCAGCCCTTGCAAGTCTCAAACCCAGGACCCAGCATACCATAGCCTCAGTGCTTTACCATGAAGCCATTTGATCTGTACACAAATGTGATGTTTTTTTCAAACACATCATGCAGTACAGTCATTCAGCAGTAGGTAAAATGTATTTATGCATGTAAATGTATGTATGTATTAATATATATATATATATATATATATATATATATATATATATATATATATATAAATATATATATATATATATATATATATATATATATATATATATATATATATATATATATATATATTGAATTTGCACATTGGATCCACACTCTGAACCTCTCACTTCAAACCATCGACCAAAGGTACTGTTAATGGGGTTGAAGGGGCCCAAAATAGGGATCACTTGTCATCATCCCTTCTTCCACAGCTGAACTGATCTGCCTTGCAACACAATAACTCAGGACCCTGCACAACATAGCCACAACAAGTTAACAGTAAGCCATCTCAGCTATAAGATGTCAGGATGATTTCTGTAACATATCATGCAGAACAGTTAGTCTACCATAGTGAATGTACAATGTGGAAGCACTAAACATTCCAATGATACACACACACACACACACATATATATAATATATATATGTATATATATATATATATATATATATATATATATATATACACACACACACACATACATACACATATAAATATATAAGTACTTATAGATATATATAAAAAGAGTATATATAGAGGGTGCACAGCATATCAAACAGCCATTATTCCTACTGTTGCCACCTTTTCAAATGGCCAGTGTCTGATTCTTCCCCTACAAATGAGAATTATTGCATGAAACATATACCCACACACAATGCAAAGGACAGGATACCACACACAGGTCTGCACACATAGAAATGTTTATTTGTGTACTATTTCAGTTGTTTATGCCATTTTTATAGCAGTTAAGTGTTTGAAATACATAATAACTGATTAATGCAACTCTCAAACAAAACATATGATACAGTAATCTGCAAAACATAACACACGTTGCTGTCTAGGCTAAAGCCTTCAAGTAGTACAACAGTAAAAAGCACACTTGCCTTGAAGATTAGAATCGATCAACAATTACAGATGTAGTTCAGCAGCCTCCAGTTACATTCTGTACTCAACCCCTAGGGGGAAAGTATTAGTTGTCACAATGTAAATGTATCTGGTACATAACAATACTTAACTTAAAATGTCACTATCACACTAACAAGCAGAACTGTATATAAGACAGTAAGCTCTAGCCCACCACTGTTCCCATGGTGAAACATATGAAAATGTACAGCCATATACCTTAATTTTTCTTATTACTGATATCCCTCACATGTATTAACAGCCTAGGTTAAAAACATTTAATACCCCTCCCCCATAAAATGTCTTACAAGGGCATATAACAGTGTTCTCCATACACTGACCTCGGACTGTACCGGGTCACAAATGTTTTGTCTAGCTGTAGCCCTCATATATATGGACCTTACATCACAATTTGTGTGGGAGTCCACAACATCACTGGAATGATAGCAGGAATGCCAGCACTAAATAATGATAGGCCATTACCTAACAACCTCTTACTGCATGACATCTGAACAAAGCCTGGTATATAGGTGGAGGACAGAGGCTGAAATACAGGGCCATATTTGAAATATTGCTGTTATACACTTTGCAAGTTGCTGGTGTTACAGGATTGGTTGCAACATACAATTACTCGGGAATATGAAATCAGAAACACAAATGGATGTTGCCATGTACTGATAGCAATCAACGGAGAGAATGGCACTGATATGACAGAGACAAGACCTGTGTGGTGAACAGACAAAACATAACAGCCAATCATCTGGCCATCATGTGGATAGGCCCACAGATGAGACCTATGCAGACTGCATTCCATGCAAAACTAGCATGTACAGACAGACCCTGTAAGACTAGCAGTATTCAATGCATATAACAGCAATACTCACACACTGTCCCTAGGTCTGGAACCTTATACAAACATGTAGCTGGCCTGTGTCTGCAAGTCCTGTTTTAAGACATATTGCTACCTGCTGTCTATAACACTGCTGCCCACACACAGGAAGGATATCTTCCATACAGGAAAGGTAAAGGGATAATGCCCACATGATGTAGTCATTTATAGTAGTGGGTTGCTATGACATTGGCTATTGGAAGTACTACACAACTGGCTGCATGCAATTAGCAAGTGAGGAAAACCAGTTGGTGCAGAGGCCATCACCTGATCATGGGCATCACCTACAAAAGACATGCTGCAACTTATTCAAACCAGCTCGATCCTTGTAGTAGAGAGAGAGAGAGATAGAGATAGAGAGAGAAATAAAAAAAAAATAATACTAAAAAACAAAAATACTACTAAAAAACCCCAAACAAACAAGGAAGACATCCAACTGATACACAGAAGAAAGCACAGTAATAAAGCAGGTATGTGAAACATGTCAACATGTAATTGAATGTAGTACTTGGTATGTAATAATGGGATAGATGATGTTGAAAGATTTACATGTGCCATCAAGACTTGCTGTAATGATGCCCTGCTGAACAACTGCTATGGATGTAGCATCTGGCCCTGTGGGCAGTAGGCCATACCTTTCAACTGTGCAGATCTGCACAGAATGTCAAGATTTAAGTCATCATAGTGTTTGTTCTGTTCCTCCAGACATGTGTATTAGTCTGGCAAATAGCTGAAGGTGGAAGTAATGAAGCCATGATAGACAGATGAGTTTCAGACCCCATCACCTTCAGAACAGTCATGGTAATGTGAAATGTATCATGCACAAACTTCATAAGTTTGTAATAGGCATATCTATGATATGTCCCTGTATACCCCCTAATGTTAGGCTGTGTCCACATGTGAAGCTCTGTTTTGTAGCAAGGCAGAACAGTTCAGCTGTGGAGGAAGGAGGTTCAGAGTGTGGACCCGATGTCTGAATGCACTATATATATATCATATCTGGGCTTGTACCTGGTAGTGCCCGTGGAAACCCTGGCAGGTACAGTTCTCCCATCCATGGCTGGACATGTTGAACTGTATACCCTGCCATGTATGATCTGCAGCTGTGCAACAAACCCCTGTATAGGGCAGCCACATGGCAGAGCTGTGTGCATACATACACTCACACATCACCAACACAGCTAGGGCATGGTAAGTGGAGTAAGCACTTTTAAGCAGTAGTAAGTGTTTAAGCCTGTTTGATGGCAAGCAATGCTACACAGATTAAGCACTTCAGGCTGTCTGTAAGCTATTTAACTGAAGTTAGCATTGCTTACTGCCATGCAAACCCATGCAAACCCATTACAAAAGTGCCTTAATCACTCTGTATCCAACAGCCCTTGTTCTGCCCAGCAACAAAATAATCAGCCCTTGCAAGTCTCAAACCAGGACCCACATACCATAGCACATGTTTTACCTAAGCCATTTGAGCTGTACTGTGATGTTTTTTCAAACACATCATGCATCATTCACAGTATTGTAACATGTAGTATAGAAATATATATATATATATATATATATATATATATATATATATATATATATATATATATATATATATATATATATATATATATATATATATATATATATATATATATATATATATAGCATTGCACATTATCCACACTCTGAACCTCATCAAACATGCAAAGGCACTGTAATGTTGAACCAAATATACCACACCCTTCTCCACAGCTGAACTGTCTGCCTTGCAACAAAACCAGGACCCTGCATAACATAGCCACAACAAGTTACAGTAAGCCATCTCAGCTATAAATGTGATGTTTCTAACATATCATGCAGAACAGTCAGTCTCATAGGAATGTACAATGTGGAAGCACTAAACATTTATGATAATACACATATATAATATATATATATATATATATATATATATATATATATATATATATATATATATATATATATATATATATATATATATATATATAGATATATATATATATATAGATACAGATATCAAACAGCCATTATTCTACTGTGCCACCTTCAAATGGCCAGTGTCTGATTCTTCCTACAGAATTACACATGAAACATATACCCACACACAATGCAAAGGACAAGGGAGCATACCACACACAGTTCACATATAAATGTTTATTTGTGTACTATTTCAGTTGTTTATGCCATTTCAAAATGAAGTTGTATGCCAGTTTGAAATACATAACTGATTAATGCAACTCTCAAACAAAACATGTGACAGGATGCAATAGTAGACAAGCTTTTGCAAGCAACATTAAAGGACATGTCATCTCCATACTTTGAACACTGGTAATCACTAAAGGCTAACTTGAGCCTTCAAACCCATGCTAAACAGTAAAGGTTAGTACATTGCCTTGAAGATGAGAATCAATCAACTGAATCCTACACTATGCAGAGTGGTCAGTCAGGCCATTCCCCAATGATTGTACTACATGCTGAAGTAGTACTCAAAAATGGCCTCAGCTTTGGTTTCAAAAGGTGGAACCATAGTAGGGGTGGGTGGCATCCTGGTTCTGTCCCCAATGTAAATGTACAGTGGCACTGGGAGTGGACATGATCAGCATTAACAACTTTAACTTAAAACTGCTGTGCAGCCCCTATCACACTGATTACAACAGAACTGTAGTGGTACATAATGACTGGGATTTGTGACATATATGCCCAGCCCACCACTGCCTGTTCCCCATTTTGGCTGAAAACATATGAAAATGTGCCATATACCTTAATTTTTCTTATTACTGATAAATCAGGCCTCACATGTTGTAACAGCCTAGGTTAAAGGGAACAGTCTACATTTAATACCCTCCCATAAAATGGTTTGCTTTGACAAGGGCATATAACAGTGTTCTATACACTGAGAACCGTCGACTGTAGGTCACATAATGTTTGTCAGTGTAGCGATCCATATACTAAGGAATCTGCTTGTAAAGCATACAAACCAAAGGCCACAGTTGGTGTTGCAGGAGTGTTGCCATCATCACTGTAATGGATGAGCAGGAATGACACATGGGCAAGCTCTCAAATAGAATGATAGGGCGCATAATATGACTGGAGAGTGCAACCTCTTACTGACTATTTGACATCTGACAAAGCCTGTTCAT
Source organism: Protopterus annectens (assembly GCF_019279795.1). NCBI lineage: Eukaryota > Metazoa > Chordata > Ceratodontiformes > Protopteridae > Protopterus > Protopterus annectens. The sequence goes on along the minus strand of NC_056739.1, from coordinate 995,975,001 downwards.
GAAGCTTCTAAAGGTGGAGGACAGAGGCTGAAAATACACCATATTTGAAATATTGCTGTTATACACTGTAAAGTTGCTGGTGTTACAGGATTGAAGCTCCTATGCATGTGACATACTCATTATGCCATAGGGATGAGCATGACATTTGGAAAGTTGTCACTGTTTCATGAGATGATAACCCCATAGCCAATCAACTTTAGAGAATGCACTGATATGAATTCACTGGACAACCACTACCTGAGGGAACAGACAGGACCTGTGACATAACAGCCTCAATTGTCTATTTGTCTATGCATCCAGTGGGGATACACATACGAGTGGGAAGTCATCAGCTATGCAGACTGCATTCCATGCAACACTAGCGTAATGTACACTCCAATTGGGCACCCTGTACAAAAGCAGTATTCAATGCATATAACAGCAATACTCACACATGTCCCTAGGTCTTGTTGATGAGCCAGCGCCAGGTATAAACATGTGTACAGACTTATTTTGGCTGTATCCCAAAGAGGGTCAGTGTTGGAAGATGACTGCCCCGTAAGCTACTTCTAAGAGGTACAAAGTATATTGCATACCCCTGGTACTGTCAAACTTAAGTCACACAGGTGACTGCCCACACACAGGGAGTAAGGACATGATGTCTTCCATACAGGAACAGGTAAAGGGCCATACCCATCGCCCACATGAATGTAGTCATTTATAGTAGTGGGTTGCTATTGGGTACATAATGGGGCTTATTCAAACAGCTTATCCCAATACGACACGCCTAGGCTGCCCCATTTGGAATTAGCAAAGACTGGACAGTGAGAGTCCAGAAGACGCAAATTGGTGCAGAGGCCATCACCTGAACCTTTTTTTCATTTACCAGCATCACCTACAAAGGGTGATCAGCCATGGTGACCATACTATTCAAACTGCAGTCATACGATATATATATATCGCTTTCTAAGTGGTATGTTCAGGATAATAAGACCGACCAGACTGCAGCCATTGGGGCACAACTGAGTCTCATTGAGATTTAATGCTAACCAAGAGGCATGGTAGTAGATACCCCTTATGAAGACTCACCCACTAGGACTGGGTATCGCAACAACTTGCCAGGATCTTTCTGTCAAAACTACTTAGTCACTACCCAGGTTCATGTTATTGAGTACAGGTTTTTCCAGTGTTACTGGTACACAGCATCATCGTGAAATCCAGTACAGGCATAGTAACCTGAAGCTAACTAATGTGAAACATTCTGCTCAACATGTAATTGAATGTATGGCAGAATAATAGGGGGGTATGGTACCAGTAATTGAGGGATAGATGGACACACTCCAGCACTCACCGTCATGGCAAAAGGATAAGATTAATGTGCTATGGGCCCCAATACTAATAAGGGACTTGCTGTAAGCTGGTAGAGGTTCCACCCCATTGCCCTGAACAACAATTGCCACTGACATGTGAAAATAGGTACATTCCCGACTGGCTACAACTGTGAGGCAGTGTGCCATAATCTTCAACCGTGTTCAGATCTGCACAGAATGTCAAAAGAATTTGTACCCTATGATCCATCATAGTGGAGTTGTGTTCGTATGATCTCAGCACTCCAAACTTCTGAATGTTCTGTTGACCTAAGGCGGCCCTTGGGGAAACATTCCTATGTCAGGTGGAAGCATATCCATCCTGATCAAACAACCATCGTGGAATAGACACATGAGTTCCTAGCACAGGTGGCTGAGTCATCCTACCCCTTGTCTCAGACAGGCAAAAGTTCATGTGGTAACCTTTACCTGACTATGTAGCATAGCATGCACAAACATTAGCTATAGCATTTGTCACCCAAGAATAGGGGCAGGGGTATATTCAATACTCAGCAACAATCACCGGATCCCTATGAAGTCTGAACCCCTCTTATATGATAGTTGCCATGTGTCCACAAGTGTAGTAACAGGACGTGACGTTACTTCCTGCTGTCAGAATGCTGTAACAGCTAATGGTCCATGCTAACTAAGGTTGATCACAGCAATGTAAGGTAAATTTGACACACCATAGACAAGGAAAGGTAGTGATCTAGTAAATGAGTATGCTTGATAGTTCCCTGTACTACTTGCACCCCACATACAGATATATATATATATCAGTGGCTGTGAAATTCTACCATTTTGCCTAGTATAGCCACAGTAAATGCCACATATGGTTCAGCCGTGTACTCCAAAGGTTTATATTGGCAAGTATATGTCGATTTCAACACATAATGCAATTGGGAACTTGTATAGTTGAGACCTCTTACCTATGGGAAGTAACATAAGATTTCTATGCTATTAGGGCTGACGGGCATTTTGTCCAAGGCATTAGGAGGGTTGCTTTTATGGGTGCACAGTTCCCTTACTAAATAGTATTATTAGCTTGTTGTGAACCCATGGACATCTTGACTCTACTAACTGGCATTCAACTAAGCAGTGTGCTTCTAAGAAGCAAATGCTTGTGTATTTAGATAATAAAACTGAGCAATCCATTGCTAGGAAACAATACATGACATCTCAGTACTTAGCACTGAATATATGGGCACATCACAACTTATCCTTCAATGTGTTAAGGGGTCACCGGTCGATGAAATTTCTCCAAACCTCAAAAATCAGAGCTAACCAGGAAGACATCATTAAGTTGTATAACTTAACTGAAGATGCAATTTAAGGCAACATGACTGGAGCTGTAATAAAACCATGTGCCCCCCAGGTACCTACATGTAATAGGCAAATACAATATCACAGTAAATATGGGAATCTGACTCGATGTGTGTCTGTCATGACCCCATATTGCGCAACCATCACACTGCTGACATTTACACTGCACTATGTCAGGCACTAACACTTCTGAGTGTGTCCCAAAATACAGGCCCTCACTCTAGTCCAGGTGTACATGAACACTAGGGTTGTCTAGGGACTACTATGTTGCATCACTTCGATCTTCTGTGTAACACATGTATCCGATTGCACGATTGCAATTAATTGCCATGACCAGGTAATGGGCAATTGCTTACACACCATAGGCATGCTCCACACATAGGCTCAAAATGGTGCAATGCATGGAGGTGTTGGCCAGGTGTAAACCTCATGACCCACAGTCCAAGAGAGATCCACGAAAGCCAGTTATAATGCCTAACAGAAGCCACAATTGAGGATGCCAGGTGGTCTATACCTAGAAACTGCCATTGAAAGATCTTCAGGGCATCAAGTGTACCCAACTTGGGTCAAACCAGACCTATTCAGACTGATCCTATGTCTAAAAGGTAGACAGTTTGTATGTTCAACAAGCATGGATACAGTCCTGCATGTTACCACTGGGCCTGTCAAAATGACATTTCAGGCCACACATTATGACTGAAACAGGGTGTACTATTAGCAGACAGTCTGTATGAAGTATGTTTTGAACTTTGCTTAAAAAGTGCTATTAGAGATACAGCTTTGGCAGGTAGCAACATTCTGTAATCTTACGGCAAGGGTGTAAAACAGATCCCCTTTTCCTTTGATAAGGTGGACAGTCATGACTAGGTCAATAGTCAAGTTCATTATTTTCATGTGTCATGCAAAGGTGCCTAAGGGCACTGCCCAGAAACACGGCCATTACATCAGGACTTGCCTAAATAACGTCGCTAAAACTATATGTTTCACGGACTCTAGTTCTTGCAAAACTTCACTAGCACAGGTGTCGACAGCAATTTGGTCCAAGGCCCCGTGGAGCTATCTTATGCCAGAGATACAATCCCTGGACCAGGAATCTGCGTATAAAGACTGACTGATCTGCAGCTATCCTTTGGGTAAATTGATTAAAAAATTAAGCTGTAATTTGTCCAGGCATCAAGGTGGTAACTTGTCAGAGACTGTCACTCAAGCGTGGGACCATACACACACATACACTATAATCCTACGCCAGAGCACACAAAGGGCTCCTACAGGGTCGCTACTGGATATGACTTGGCCCAGCTACACCAGTCTAGTCCAATGCCAAATATGGATGCGTGTTCAACAGATGATTCGGGGTAAATTAGTGAACCCCTGTTTCATATGCTTACTATGGTTCACAGTCATGGACCCCACTACATTACAAAGACAACCTGAGCTGGGTCAAACCTAACTCTCCTACTCAAGAACATGTCCAACAGCAGTCAGGTGGCTACCAATATCCCCAATAACGGCACAGAATGTCATTGGCTAGGATTCTAGTAGGTAGTGGGAACTCAATGTTGGCAAAGGTAGATCCACTCAGAAAAGGTCTTTTAAATCGCATCACACAATTCCTGCACTGTCACCTGTACCTGAATACAATCATGGAGTGCGAAGGTGCAGGTAGTATGAGTTCCTTGCTGGGATCCCTTGCCAGGAGTCTGATATGGGGTTGTGCAACTGACAACTTGTTATGTCCATCAGTCCTGGATTGAACATTAAAAGGTTGTAGCTATGAGTATGATGCTGACTGACACACCTCCCACATAGCACGTGCAGGGATATACAACAGTGGCATGGTTTGCAAACCCGGGACAGTAACAATTGGGCAGGATTTTGGGGTGTCTGGCTCTTGTTATTATAACCTGGGATACAGATCCTATAATGGACAGGAATATGTGCCATCTTCCAGAAAAGTTCCCAAGCATCATGGCGGGGAACTAATAATGGAGTCATGTATTGTGTGGTCAATAAACATATACTACTACGTTAGTGAACGCTATTAAGTGCCACAACATGTATCCCGATGGATGGCTGACAGATAGCGTCGCTAATCTGTCTACCTACATTGGTTGTGTATGTAAATATGCAGGGCTTTATGAGGTCAGTAGGTGCATGCTGGAAAAGTCCTTGCCAGACCTATCGAATAGCAGATTTTTGAATGCACTATTAATGCAACAGACATCACATGTATAGGGAATTCAATGTACCTGACCCAGTGGGATCATGACTTGTGCACAGTTACTGGGACAGTGCCGCTCTGGCTCATGTAACATACTTAGTTTGGACCCCAGGGCTGATAGCAAGACCGGGATAGCCTACCCTCTATAGAGCCACATGTTGGAAACCAATCACTCCTCAAACGGCTAGTTTCTTCATTATCCGCAATATCTGCCTGATGAGCACCGCAGTCATACTACGAATTTTGTCAAGTATTTCTCAGTAGTGGACAATCTTCTTCCCAATGGCAAAAGGGGTGAAGGGAGGTGGGCAATCACTTAGTATACGCTTGACGAATAGTGAAAGAGCACCACTGGGGCCAATTGCATGGCTCTAACTATAGGAGGGTCTGTCAGGACTAGATGTATACAGTCTGTAGCACCGCCAAGTTTGTGTCACCACCACAACGCTTAAGGGAGTGTATCAATGGGGACCCCTGATGCATATGGCATAGCCATCCATCCACCTCAGTGATGCAGGTGGGGATGCACTGGACCACAGTAGGTATAATTTTACTTGGGCCTCCTATGCTCCAGACTAAGACATTTAGCCTGGGTTGATACTGCATGTTATAGATTGGCCACCCTACAGAATAGAGCAATCAGCGGACGACTACATGCCAGACAGTAGTCAGGTGCATGATGAGGCCCATGTTAACATTGGTATTGGAGTTCCCATTGGTATCCTACCTCTATAGCCAATGCAATGGGGAGCAGAGGAGGGATGTTATAAGCCATTACAGTGGTGTGTAAAGCACGATGGGTCATGGGACTTCATTTATTAACGCCTTTGACCCTAGGGGATTTACAGCCATACGAAATGGGGATTACATCTTCACTTTACATCTACCCTGCGTCCAACCCTAAAGGGAACTGATGATCCAACTCACCTACAGCCTTATGTTCACACTGCCAGGTACCTGCTTTCATGCAGTCACCAGGTCATCCATGTGTAGGGGCAGGGCTATTGTTCAATACCCATCATCAGGCTCACTGTCACATCCTCTGGCATGACAAGTACCAGGCATGTCACACAAAAGTGGCCCCTTGCTGCCAATTAAGGTGCCACTTACGGTGGTGCAAAGCCCCAGGACAAGGTGTGCAGATGGTTAGGGCAAACAGTAACCTGGGGACTTCCCAACTCGAGGCATTACATGATGGAAGTATGGACCATCTTTGGGGCAATGTAATCTCACTGCCTTCAGACATAATGGATATGGTTTACAGTATTTGCCCCAGTGAGTAGTGTGAAGTGACTAAATATGGGACATCAACTCAACATGCAAAAGATGGCAAGTTTCGCATAGGGTTTAACAGATCATCCCTCTGAGCATTTTCGATGATTATGTCCTACTGTTTTTTAGTTCGAGACAAGCCTGCCTACATACAAATTGAGTGCAGGGGTATCAACAAAAACTTCACATTTGAGCCTATAATGTTTATAGTGACACCGTCACACTAAGTCCAATTATAATTGGGTTTTCCACACACTTTTTCTACTTGGGTAAAATAAATACCCTATGTGCACGTGCATATGGTCCTAAATTCGGATAGAAGTGGCTGGAAGGAAGGCCCACCCCTCATTCATACATGGAATGGGTCTCGCTGACCGGCTTGGGTTGGGTGCTAAATAGCTGATTCACACCGAAATGATGGTGACCTCAGCCGCTGCATTCCAAATGTGTCAGATGACTGGAGTCTGGAGTGGATGATGGATTGGACAGGCAGTCAGTGTACTCAGGCCGCACAAAAGTGGTAGCCTAGGCTCTGGGGCCTTAGTCCAGTGTTGATAGGTCTGCCCAGTTAGTTACCAGAGTTGGGAAATCGCTAGTGTGTATAGTGGTGGAATTCAGAGCAGCTCCAGGTGTTATGCTAGGTGCATACCCGTGCATGCCATCACCCCAATTAAGGAGCAGTCACATTGCTGTTAAATTAGCCCTCCAGTCCAGCCTGCATGGGAGGTCAGGTATGGAGGTGATGGGATGGCCATCCCATGGATGGCACGTGGTGAGCCCAAAACAAGCAGTGGACAAATTTGGACCATGCAGCTGCATGCCAGGTGGGGTATGCATATATATAAAATATATCATATATATAAATATTTGTGAGATATGTCTGTGTACATATTTGATATACCTATGTACACATAAATGTATATGTATATGCAGAATAGACTCTGTCACATACCTCAAAATATATAAATATATATATATATTAAATATATATATATATATAAAATAAATGCTATGTAGTAATATAACATGGTAAGTGGGACACACACACACACAACACACACAAAACACACACACAAAAGAAGAAAACAACAAACAACACAAACAAAAAATCAACCACACATGCACACACACACACACACCACACAGGAAACTGCACCACAGAGGAGCGAGGGCACACCCACACAGCAAACACAAACCAGAAAAAGGCACACACAGAGAAAACAAAAAAAACAAAAAGGCACATACATAATACAGCACAAAACAACAGCAGGGGCAACAAAAACACAAAGGCCAGCAAAAGGGACAAAGGTAAAAGAGTGAGGAAAAAAAAAAGGCAGGACACAAGGCACACAAAAAAAAAAAATAAAAGAATATGATAATAAAAAATAAAAAGTAAAAAGAAAATAAAAATAAAAAAAAGAAAACACACAGATAAAAAAAAGAATATATAAATATATATATAAAAAATATATAAACAAATAATATAAATATAAATACATGTTTACATTACATATAACACATGTTCTGCACATAGGTTTATAATACAACATACATACTGTTTCATATACAGTTGTTCTGTTTTTTATATCTAATGGAAATAATATATACACATACATACATACACTACACATACACACACATATACTTATACATATTCATACTCTGAATAATATACATGGTGGCTGGTATCACATATTGCATGCATATTGCTGTGTGTTTCCTGTGAATTCACACTATCTTCTACTACTCTAGCCAATGTGTTGTGTGTGTGACTCACATCCTACATCACACACATATACATATATACATATTCACACTATACACATCATACAGAGCACACTACACATATCATATGTTGTGTGCACACAAATACAGATATATGTTTGTGATAATGGCTATATCTATCTCTCATACATATACACTTCATATCACATACATATCACATGGCATATATATGCAATATAACATACACATATATATAATATATAGGGTATAAACACCACACACAGAGAGGGCAGGGAAAGCACACACACACATATAACACACACACAACACACACACACACACACACACACACACACACACACACACACACACACACACACACACACACAAACACAAAAAGCCACACAGGATAGGCAGGTGGAGGTCCTGACAGTGTGTATACAAACAAAGGGGCAAGACCACAGACCACCCACCCAGTGTAGCCACATGTGGCCCAGGGCACCACCTGGGGTCTCCAGTGGGCATGAGACAGTATGCATATCTTTCATACAACATTTCTATAAATTTCTCTACTACATCTTCTATTTTTCCCTTTGGTGAGGGGTATGGCTGAGGTGTACAATGACCACAAAGTATTAGACATGTGTTGATATATACAGGAAGGACAGAGTAGTGGGGGGAACATAGCGAAAGGGGCACTGTAAGCATTTATTTGCCTACTGCGGGGATGGAACAGGGTGCCATTTCCTTTTACTTGCTGGATAACACACACTCAGTCAGGAGATGTAACACATCATAGTACTTTCTTTTTTCCTATATAATTTTTATTATATTTTTTCGATATACCGAACAAATATAGAAAGATAACTGGCTTTCAACTAAAGTACGTTATATACAATCAAAAGCAGGAAACAAAGTATCAGACATATGAAATGCAGTGCTAGTACATCAGTTAGAGATAAACATAGACTCATAAAACAGTATTTGGTGCTCACTTGTTTTGTAAAAGTAGTGATATACTTATTAAATTCTCACAGAAAACGAATGTAACCATATGTCTAGGTCTACCTATTTAACTATATACACTATATACATGCGGTTGTCATTTGTAAAGAATGTCGTACAAAAACAAATATTAGAAATGAGATGAACAAGTACAATCAAAAGGTATGCTCAAACACAAATTAGTTATATCTGGGGAAACTGATGGATCTTCACAGTCCTCAACTGATAGGGTTCAGGCATTTGGTATACGGAGTTGAAAAGGAAACTTTTAAATGAAGATAGAAAGAAATGGTAGAAAGATAAGAGTCTAACTAAGTATTTCTACAAGGCTTTTGCAATATTTCTGAAAGTATTTTATTTTCTTTTGACTTATTGTACCTAGTTTGCTCACAAGAACAATATTTAGTAGCAAAGGTTTTAAACTCTTTCCAAGGTATTCTGGATCTATCTCGCCAATTAATTGTTATATAGGTTTGGAGGAAAATGCACAGTGTTACAATGATATGTTTGGACTCAAAGTTGTAAGAGTTGGGAAATATGTTTAGAATTGCCATTTCACACGAAAGAGTGGATTTCATGTATCCCATTTTCTCGAGTTGTGCTCTCAAAGAGCACCATAATTTGTATATGTTTTGCAGGACCAGAATATGTGTAAGTTATTGGCTACAGATTTAGAGCATGTGTGCCAAAGAAGTGATACAATGGTGTTAATTTTATTCATAGGTTCATAGGTTCATAGGTAGGTACTAGGCTATCGGCCCAAGGGCCTACGTAAGCCTAGCCAACAAGGTTCCCTGGCTTACGCCACCCAAGAAAGTTATTTTCCTGTGCCACTGCCAAGCAGAGACACAGAAGTGATCCCAAGGGTGTATTTCCTATTTTCCATCCACTCATCAAGATTTTTCTTGAAGAGTGCTAATGAAGAACTTTGGTTGACAAAGATAGGTAGCCTGTTCCATACTATGGGAAGTCTCTGGCACAGGAATCTATCCCTCCAGCAAGTCCTGTTTATTGTGGTGACAAGGCTTAGGTCCCTAGAGTGTGTAGCTCAGAGGGATTGGGATTTCTTTAGGTGTAGCATGTCCAACAGCTCTGGATTTGACATAGCTTTATATGTTAGGCAGAGATCACCTCGGAGTAGGCGATATGCTACGGAGTAAAGCTGGAGTTTTTTGAGGCGGTCAGTGTAGGGCATTTGTTTGAGGCCAGTAATCCTCTTTGTGAGATACTTCTGTGGCCTTTCCAGCTGCTGCAGATGTCTTGTGAGGTACATTCCAAAAGGGGCATTCTACTATATAATGAGTCTAATGAGTGTTGAGTAGAGGGGAACAATGACCTCTTTTTTCCTGGATGAGAACCATTTTATGATGAGGTGTGCTACGTAGAAGGACTTCCTGACTACTGTGGCAATGTGACTATCAAAGGAGAAACTACTGTCCACCTGGGTCCCAAGGTCTCTTATCACACATTTGGTGTTAAGTAGATTGCTGCCTATGTGGTAGTTCATGGGTACAGAGTTTTTACCAAAGGGGATGACACAACACTTTTTGCCATTGAGCTTGAGGCCACAGCTTTGACACCAGGCATCAGTCTCAGCGAAGCCCTTCTGTAGGATGTACACATCATTTGTGGACTTGACTATGGCTCCTAGTTTGCAGTCATCTGCGAACGTCATTAGCCAGAGGTCTTCTGTGTTAGCCTGTACTTCAGAGAAGTAGATACCAAACAGGAGAGTACCCAGGATGGAACCCTGTGGTACTCCACTTGTCACTGCTTTGAGATCAGATTTGAGTCTGCAACTTTTACAGTGTGGGTTCTGTCAGTGAGCCAGTTGGCAACCCATCTTGTGACATAGGGATTTGTACCTAGTTTAATGTGTTTAGCTATAATTCCAGAATGGGGGATGGTGTTGAAAGCCTTGGCGAGGTCAAGATAGGCTGTATGAACCACCTTACCCTCATCTACGGCTTTGGTGACTGCCTCAAAGAAGTAGATCAGGTTCAGGAGGCATGACCTACCTTTCACAAACCTGAACTGGGTGGGATCCAGAGTTTGGAGGTTCCCAATGTCTTTGTTTATGAGTTCCATAATGATATGTTCCATGGCCTTGCAGACCAGGCTCATCAGGCTAATAGGTCGATAGTTCTCGGGATCATTGGTGGTTCCCTCTTTGTGGAGTGGGATAACTGTTGCTGTGCACCATTCAGTGGGCACAAAGCCTGATGCAAGGCTATTATTGAACATGGTGCTTAAGTGGGGAGCCAGTTCATTCTGAAGTTCATGTAAAACGCAGCCTGGGATGTTGTCCGGTCCCATGGATGCTGTGTTTTTGGCTTTAGAGAGTGCAGCTTTTATCTGTGTAGTTGTGATTACAGGGACTCTGCATTCTTCCTGTATAAATATGGGCCTTTAGGGGGTCAGGGGTTTAAAGTTAGCACTGAACCTATCTGCCAGGATGTTGGCAGTATCAGTTGGTTCTGTAATTTTCGTGCCTTTGTGCTGTAACTCAGAGCAGATCTGGGTGTTGCCATCGAGATTCTTGACCTAGCTATAAAATGCTTTGTGGTTGTCCTTAGAATTGGTGGCAATTTTGTTTTCAAAGCTAGCTTTGGAGGATCTTATAAGGGATCTCAGCTTCTTACTGAGGCTGAACAGGGAGCTCCTCCACTCATGGGATTTTACTCTCTTTTGCAACAGTTTCTTCCTTCTGTTGTACAGTTTTTTTATGGCAGGGGACCACCAGATTGGCTTCCTTTTTTTGGAGGAAAGCATATTAGTTCTGTTTGGGATAGCACGATCCATGCACTCGTGTAAGTGCTTATAGAGTGCATTTGTGTAGGATTCAACAGTTGTAACTGTATTGTCCATCTGCATGGGTGTCATGAAGTTCACCACTTCTGTCTTAAGAAGCATGAAGTTGACTTTGGAGAAATTTTTTACCGTGGTTTCCTTAATGGGGGGTGGGGGGGTGGGGGCAGGATTTGGATATCAAGGGTGATTAGCTTATGGTCGGATTGGACCAACGAGGAGTTGACTTCAGGTGTGGAACACCAGTCACTCATGTTGGTAATGACTAGGTCTAGGATATTGTTGCCCCTGGTGGGGGTGTGGATAAGTTGATCCAGGGCATTGGAGTTTATGAATTCCAGAAAACGTTGAGCTAAGGAGTTGGTACACGAGTAGTTTTCCCAGTTAATGGTGGGGTAGTTGAAGTTGCCCATTATTAGGGTATTTGGTTGAACCCTAATATTTTCCAGTACATCAAGAAAAGAGGAGTGGGAATCCTGGGTCATTGTGGGGGATATGTAGCAAGCTACAATTTGGATTGCAGTTTTGCCCAGAGTTAGTTGCACTTCAATAACTTTGGCTGCATTATGCACTAGCCTGGAGGTGTGGATATCCTTAATGAATAAGGACACACCTCCACCTTTGGTTTCTATTCAGAAAGAAAGAAAGATGTGTGGTAAGCATTGTTCTTTATCATAAACTGAGTGCAAATTCATTTTTTGAAAGGGGATAGTTTTACAGATAAATCAATTGCCACTAACTTTTGGTCAACAGTTAATTCCTTGTTTTGGCTCTCCCAATACTTGGAGTAAAGGATTGTGTCCTGGTGCTTTATTTTTTATACTACATTATAAGTATTTGATAACATTTGGTCTTTAGCATAAGCAGAGCTGCTAATTGTTGATAGAGTTGGAATTCTAATAGTGTTATTATAACCAGCTGTAAAAAGAGTTATTAGATATAATATTTGTTTGATAATTATATAATATTTTTATTAACATCTAAGGATGCTATAATAGAATCAAATAACAGATTCTTGACCTTATAAAAATCTCAGACTAGGCAGTTCTTGATGAGTGGAAATTTGTCTAAATTTAACATATTATTATGTAATCTGAAGTTGGGGTGGCCATGGTGTTGCAGTGGTTAGCGTTGCCGCCTCACAGCAAGAGGTTCACCAGTTCGATTCTCGGCTGGGGTGCCTTCTGTGCGGAGTCTACATGTCCTCCCTCTGGTTGCATGGGTTTCCTCTGGGTGCACCGGTTTCCTCCCACATCCCAAAGACATGCTGTGGGTGGATTGGGCACTCTAAAATTGGCCCTAGTTGTGAGTGTGTGCATGTGTGTGCCTTCTGTGGAAGGTCGGGCGCTGGGCTGGCAAATCAACACTGTAAAAACTCCACTGCCAATCATGAGCGGACAGGTGATCCGCTGTGGTGACCCCTAACTGGGAAAAGCTGAAAGAAGATTATTTAATCTGAAGTTGTGATTTAAGTGAATTGATTGAGCCACAGTTATGGAATTATTTAACTTTAAGGATGTCATGAGCTTTTGGAAACAAAGAGTATTTTTTCTAATGTAGGATGAATCTTAAAGTCTTTAAGAGTTTTAGTATTGAGGAAAAGAATGGCTTTTGGAGTTCAGTTTGGAATCATTGATGTGAAGGTAGCAGATTTTTATCCAAAAGGGGTCCCAATATTTATTTGTGGGTTCAAAATTGATTATGCGTATGATACGACTGGCATTGATTATGTTATAGTACATTTGAAAGTCAGGGAGGCCCATGCCTCCTTTCTCTTTGGGGAGTGTGAGTCTGGAGTAACTGATCTTAGTATCATAGTACTTTCTGATGTCAGTGGCACTGTTGTGGTCAACAGGCATGTAGTCCACTGCAATCACACCGTGGTTACTATCTGTGAGGCAATATGCAGGGAACTACCAATATAGTGGTTGTTGCCTAGCCAAGTGTGTTTGTGTATGTGACATGGATGGAGAGTGTTCTCTGAGTTATAGAATGGTTGCCTATATTATTCACCAATCCATAATGTCACATGTAGGGCTATGGATTGTCTACACCAGCTTCTCTGATGTTTGACATCTGTTGTCCTTGTAAGGTGAACATTATGACATATACTATGTCCTCCACATAATAACTTAGCAAAACCCACCCCACAATCCATTCTGTTAGTACACCATCACAGCAACCTCCACACAAGATACTGATGACAGACACACACACTCTTGCCAGTACTGTGATTCAAACCCATATCTAGCTATATATTGCTACTATAGTGTACCACATTTATCACGCATGCCATGGAGCTAATAGGATGGATGTTTCCCAAGGTACTTGTAAGATGAGGAGCATCACCAGCCATTATAAATACTGGCATTGGGTGATGTAGTGGTTGAGAGATCCCAAAAATAATTTTACCCTAAACACATATTTACATTTGACAGGGGTGAGGTTCAAACCTCCATCTAACAATCGTTACAGACCATTGTGTTATGCATTTACCACATGCACCACTGATCTGACATGGTTCAGATTTGGCAACAGGTACTTTTAAGGTGGATGATATCTGCAAGACTGCTAAAGTCAGGCTCTGAGATGTGTACTGGGTGTAAATGGGGCCAAAATCTTTGAGGTACACACATACAAACACTTGCCACAGATGAGATTCAAATCCATACCTGGGTAGTTACTGCTACTACATTGTTCCACATTTACGGTAAGTGCCATGGAGCTTACATGTTAGAGATTTCTTCACAGGTATCTTTGAAGGGGGCTAACATCAGCAGCAGTGCTAAAGGAGGGGTAAGGGAAGAGTAGTAAGTGTGAATGTCCATAATGGCAGGTATTACCAAGGACACACACACTCTATCAAAAACACAGTTTCACAGTTGCCATGTTTGGTATTAAAACTCCTACCTAACTGGTATGTTATATTATAGCATTACGCAGTTATCGCATGTGCCATGGAGCTTATGGGGCTGCCCCTTCTTCAAAGGGGTATTTCAAGGTAACTGACATCAGTATGCTTGCTAAAGTAGGGCAATGGGAGGTGTAGTAACTGTGAATGGCCTCAAAATCATTAATCTCCACACCCACACACAGTTTCGCATGCCTGGCAGTAGAACTCCTACGTAACTAGTATGTTCCACTATAGCATTACACAGTTATCACAAGTGCCACGGCGCTTATGGGGCTAGCCTTTGTCCAAAAGGGTATTTCAAGGTGACTGACATCAGCAGGCTTGCTGAAGTAGGGGAATGGAAGGTGTAGTGACTGCAAATGGCCTCAGATTCATAAATCTCCACACCCACACTTACAGAGTTTCACAGTTGCCATGTCTGGGATTAGAACTCTTCACTAACTAATATATTACACTATAGCATTACACAGTTATTTCAAGCACCACAGAGCTTATGAGGCTGAGATTTGGCCAGAGGGTTATTTCAAGGCGACTGACATCAACATAAGTGCTAACATGGGCAATGGAAAATGCAGTGTGTATGAATGGGCCATAAACCATTCCTCTGGAAACACACACACAACTTTACATTTGACAGGACTGGGTATACAATGCTAGATGAATACTGATTTGTACTGTCATGTTGCACAGTTATCTCAAGCACCACAGACACTATAGGGCTGAGGGCTACCAAAAGCAAATGTCTACAGCGATTGACATCAGCACATCATGTGATATTGGCCAATTAATGTGTGGTGGGTGGGACAGGCCTCATGATGGAAATCTCTCTGTCACTGTTTGTCTCTCTCTTACCCACATCTCTGTGTGTGTACGTTTGACCTATTATAGTGTGTTGGCCTTGGATATGTGTGAGTATTCCTATCCAATGTGTGTGCAAACCATAAATGGTGTGCATTGTGGTGTGTGTGCAAGACATCTTCGACTGACAGATATGTATAGTCCACTGTTGTTGTCAGACACGGGCTTCATTTCTCTAAGTGTAGGAGCATGGCCATTATGACCTTCTGTAATGAGTTTGTGAATCCATTCCAGGAAAGTTGTACTCCAGTCCAGGATTCGGTGTTCTACACTTACAACTAGCGACCTGTTTCTGCAGGATATCTGTAGATAGGTTGACAATATGGAGTCACAATGGGCGAAAGATAGTGGGATACTGTAACTATTGTGTCTGTGCTGCTTGTGTTACATGGTTGGTGTTAGCAGAGATATTCAGACATGTATTATGTCATCATCTGCTGACAGATATACTTATTTTCTCACAATTATTTTCTGGGAAATACAAGATGAATGCAGCTGTGTCTAGTATTGTGGTCTGCAGCCTACATATTCTTGCACACTCATGCCACTCTGGAGGGGTAGCTGCAGACACTTGCTGATGGGTCTCTGTAAATGGTCCAGTACTTTGGTACTGTCGTGGCTGAGGATCCCCTGCTTGTACATCTATTGACATAACAGAATGGCCATATCCTGCTGTGGCCATAGCTCTCAGCTGTACAGATTCACCCAGGTTACCCATAGGCAGGGCTCATATATATGGTCAGTTCCCCTTCACATTGTGGATTATGAGCAGGTTTGTAGCCACCCATTACTGGCTTTGCAGGCA
The DNA here is from genome assembly GCF_019279795.1 of Protopterus annectens. Classification (NCBI taxonomy): domain Eukaryota; kingdom Metazoa; phylum Chordata; order Ceratodontiformes; family Protopteridae; genus Protopterus; species Protopterus annectens. Next base: position 995,958,724 of record NC_056739.1, on the reverse strand, counting down.
GGGGTAGTATGAGCACACATCAGAGTTTCAGACTTCACACACTCCATGGCGTCCATGCTTCTACACTCCTCCAGGCTGTTATTCTATCCTCTTCCTAACATTATTTGAGCGATATCTGAGAAGTATCCCTATAGTTGTCCCTTCATCCCAGCGGTATTTAGGGGTTGGTCCACAGTTCATGCAGTAGGACATGGTGGGCATGCTACTGGGATTTGTCACCACGGCCTTGCATTTGTGTTCTGTGGCCTGTGTTATGTTGTTAGTTGGGACCCCAGGAGATAACATACATTGGCAGTACAAGTGAGGCACAGACCTTTGACAGAGGACTGTAGGGCATTTGGTAGTGATGTAGGCCATCTGTAGCAGGCCAGTGCATTCTGTTACTCCTACAGTCTCAGGCTGTGAGCCACTGGATTCCCCTGGGGTGACAGGTTAAGTGTGCAAGTTGTTAATGGCAATAGTTCCTGTCCATATTAATTCATTGGTCTGGATGCTGGCAGGGTGCTCCTTACAGCTAGGGACACGCATGCATGGGACACCTTCATCATGCTGCATTCCGGGGGTATTCCCATACAGAAGTGGGGTCATACTGTACTCATTCCCAACAGCAGGAATATGACCTGTGATAAACCTTTGGCTGATGGTGGGGTGAGCTGAGTGCATGTGTGATATGGAAGCGTTTTTCAGCTGACTCACAGATATACCTGGGATATTCCCCTTATGCTGCCTTGTGCGGGGACATAGGCAGTCTCTCATTACTTCATAACTGTGCCTTTTTTGGTCTGCCAGTGATTGGCCAGACTATATCAGTATTCCATACTACACAGACAACCAATGTGCTGCTAACCTGTATATACAATTCCAAAGGTGTGCTCATTTGACAGTTAAATTTGATGTACTCTGTCTAGGGTACTTCCACCTGTGTACTGTGTGTATGTCTGGGCCCACATTCATGGCATGTCCATCTTTCAGATGGTGACAGATATTGACATCTGAACAGTGAGTATGGATGACTACTGAATTGGGTCTTGCTGGGATGCATTGTGGTTGGTACTGAAGTTGTCAAAACATGGCCCTGTCATCAACAGTACAGGCCATAGGCCACCAAGACACAACCCTCCATGCCTACATGCTGACCACTTCCGCACAATATAGAACACACAAAGCCTAACACACAGACCCCTGCATATTGTACACATGCAACAATCTGTCTTGTAAATTGAGGCAGCTCAGGTAATCTGTACTCCACTGTTATTAAACCCACATGTACATGTTACTGCATTTCTACATATGATTGTGGGGGGGGGGGCACACCTGACAACTGTAAACATTTGCCATGACTGTACTGGTACTTCAGGTACTCTTCTGGCTTCCATTTTGTTTTGTGTTCTGACCTATCATGCAGACTAGAGACATATCAGTAGAGTACAAACACACATTTGGGACACCACATGTACTGCAGTGGGATTTGTCACATTGTCTAGTACTGCCTACTTTGTTGACACCAGTATTTGTTATGGATTTCATGCTGCCCATATAGGTGTCCACTATCTGCTGCCATCCCATTCAGCCGCCCAATTCCTTTGCATGCTCACATCCATACAGCGATACAACTAGCAGAACACACTACCCCATTCAGCAGTTGATAGGAAGAGTGACTTACCTTGTGGCTGTGCCAGTATTGAGGATGGTGTTGGAGGGCTGACTATGTTGGATGCACATAGTACACTCCCTATACATGGTAAAGCACAGGTAGTGTCATGTTTGGCATCCCTTTTACTGTATGTGTGAGTCAGAGAGAGGTGTCATTCCCTGGATCCCTACCATGTCAGTGTATGTGCTGCCTCTTTGCCAAAGTCTGGGCATACTGTGCATGGCACCTTCTGCCTAGATGGGAAGGCTCAGATTGTTCCTCCTCCAAGTCTCTCCATGCCTGTGCTGGCCTTTGCAATGGTGGGAGGCTGTGTGGCCCTGCCCCATGCTTCCTGCTGCAGGTGTTTCCGCAGGACCATATTGTGTAGCATGGCACTGCAATGAAAATTCATGTACATGTAGTACTGCAAGGCTCCACCGGATATGTCCAGGCACCAGAACGGTGACTTGAGCATCCCAAACACACACACTATTATGATTCTGGTTTGTACGTGTGCCTCATTATGGAGTTCTTGTTCAGGTGTGTGTGCATTTCTGATGGGTGTCATCAGCCAAGGCTCCAGTGCGTAACCATGAGTGGCCATATGGGATGTCCCCACTGGCAAATCTCTGGTACAGCTGTGTCATATGCCAGATGTGGGAGTCATGATAGCTTCCACGGCTTCCAGCACACACATTCAAGATAATGCCCTGGACATAACACACGACCTGGCAATTGATGGAGAGGAAGCCCTTGCTGTTTATGTAGACCCTACCTCGCTCACCAGGTGGTGCTTTGATGTGCATGTGTGTGCAGTCTATAGCACCCACTACCTTGGGGTATTCTGCTATTTGGTGGAAGAGACGCATATTGGTGGTCAACATCTCATGGGTGTAGAGGAAATATATGTGCTCACCGGCATGTGCTGATATGGCATCCAGGAACTGGTGGAGTACCCTGGATGCTGATGCCTGTGAGATCCCCATGATATCCCCAGTTAGCCTTTGGAAGGTACTTGCGGCTAGTATTCTTAACCTGACACATACCTTGGTATCCACTGGGATGGGTTCCCTTCTGTTGGTTCTGTGTGTGAGGCATGGTTGGCACAGCTTAACAATTTGCTGTAGGATGTCCCTGTCCACCTTATAGCGGTCCACTATCTCCAGCTCATGTTGCCCCTTTTAGGTTACCCTGGGTCTGTACACTCTTCTCCTTCTCCTCACTGTGGGTTGGTCATCAGCATTCTCATCCTCACCACCCTCAGCCTCTTCCACCTATTGATGTATGAGAACGACAGCAGACCCTATCATTTTGTTAGTTTTGTCAGGTAAACTTTCCCCATCTGTATACACCGGTGGTGTAGAGTTTGTGAGAAAAACTGAATGAAAGGTGTTTGCATAGTTTATAGTAGTGTGCTGGGCTGGGCTGCTGCCTGTCTAATAGGATGATTCTGATACATTTCACCTCCCAGATATGCTAGTTCTCCTTGATTGCCTTCCTACTGCTGTTTTCCCTTCCCATTGCCTTCCCGTTTAAGCCCTGAGGCGCGGCGCACATACCCAGTGCTCAAATGTGAACAGAGCTGCTATTTCCTGTGTTTTTTTTTTGTTTAAAACCCGGTGCATGGCACGCACACCCATACAGGCAATGTAAACACTGCTAGGCAGCCTCAGACACATCCCCCTTCTTTAGCTGTGCTTACCTAAGGGCAAACATGGGCCACAGAGCTCCAATAAGCTTACAGTATGCATGACACTCCCCCTTATGAGGTCATCTACCTCTTTTGCTTATACCATGGTGTTGCTGCACCTACAAGGTTGGGTGCGAGCTAACACAAGGGGAAATCTGTGATTCAGTATCAATCCCCTCATTTGCATAAAACTGACTGCTAATGCATGGTTACAAAACTGACACTCAGCCTTCCCCCTTAGCAACCACAATTCCAAGGTATTGTTGGCTTATGCATGCCATTGACTATTATGGCAGAATGCTGATTTGGGTTTAAAAGCTTATTTCCAACTTTATTCCTTATTTTCGGGCTGATCCCATTTGCGCACTGCTGCCCTACGCTTAAACGGTCGAAATTGGCCAAAAAAATAAAGAAAAGTTATTTTTTATAATTTTGCAACTATTTCCCATGCCAATGGCCATATATTTGGCCATTGGCATGCCTGCTACATTGAATATATGCTTTCTTTCAAGCTGTCATGCCTCCGTTTTGTGATTTGATGAAATGTATTCAGTTAGTAACCAAATACATTTCTGCTGGTTACACTATTCTGGCACAGACGCTTGCCTGCTTCCTGGATCACTAATTCACCTACTTTGCATGATTTTCAACAGCATATGGGGTAATTAGCATACAGGAGCTGTATCCATGCAGGAATAGTGTAGGAGAGCTCATACATGTCCCAGGAGCTCATTCCTGGATCGCCCGTCAGCCATATTGTGTGCAGCAGCTCTTGCACTATTCCTGCATGCTGTGCAGAGCTTGATGAATCCCGGGGACTATGTTCAGTGAAGCAAACACAAACTTCGCTGGTGATTGGAAGTCTCAACGTGATTCAAGAAGATGCCAGGAATAGTACTTTGATGCTTGGACTACCAGATTCAAAAGTAGTGCAAAAAGATGGACAAAGGCTCTATCTTATAGTAATCTGCAGCCACGACAGGTCTAAAAGGGGGGTTCAAATGATCTTTGTGAACTTTCGGGATTCCGAAAATTCATTCCATCTTAGGAAGTGTGATATGTAGAAAATTGAACATTTCTTGATCCAAATCTCCTTGGTATTATAATTCAGCAAGGGTGGTGACAACCTGGGCAAACTGTTTTTTAACATAATCTTGGCTGATCTCCTTGTAACATCTTCAATCAGCTAAAAGTTGGTGGATAGCCTGTCTGTAACTGATGTCATTCATGATTACCGTCATACCCCCTTTGTCACCTCTCATGATTCTGATGTTTTTGTTACTGGCCAAATCATATAAACCTTTTCTTTCACCGATCTGTAAATTATGAGTATAACTTTTTTTGCCCACAGTTGCTCTAATATCCTCCTCACATTTTTCAAGGTAGGTTTGAAGTGTGTTCTGCAAGGGAGGGTTATAGCAACCTTTTTGTGTGGTGCCTGAGAACACATGTAGGAATAAGGAGAATTTTTCAAGAAATAATGTAAATTCAGTTTATGAACATATAATTTCAGATTTATGATAGCCTTTGTAATGTTACTTGCCTGTGAAGGAATATAGGAGAACCTCTTCTCCAGTACTTTGATATGACCAGCCTGAAGTGAGAAATCACTCAAATTCAATATCTCCATCTTATAATTAATATTTTCTTTCTCTTTTCATTCCTTTTCCCTTGATTTTGAGTTGGACCCCCCCACAGGCCATTTGGGGGTCCTGACCATTTTTGACAGGTGCACTAAAAATGGTGCAGGGGGTAAAATGGGCAGCTGTTTGTGGGACATGTTCAAAAGAGTTGTTACTTCCTCTGGTGTGCTGTTCTTCTCCCATATTTTGCATATTATCCCTTACAATATTTGAAGTGTGGGTTGAACTATTATTTATTGCAGTGAAACCCACCTCAACTGGCTTACTGGAGACATTTTGCCTGTCATTAGTTTTGATCGGATATGCTTCACCCTTTTGATATTTTGTCATGTCCCTGTGTAATTAATTATTTTTCCCTGAATAATGGTGGTGGTCTGCTTCTCAACTTTAGTGGTGATGCCATTGTAAAGACCTTGGAAATTAGGAAACGTTACTTTTTTGAATATTGTCATCAAGCAACTTTATTTCATTTCTAAAATCTCATTTTTTTTATAGTCTGATATAAGCATTCTGTTTGAGCCTCTGCCATTCATCTTCAGCTACACCTATTTCCTCTTCTTCTTGAGGTGTTAGAGCCCTGAGTAATTTTTTGAGATGTTGGCTTTGTCTTCAGTCATCTTCCAGGTCTTCAGTCTGATTTCTATTGACCTTAGAACCTTATCTGACCACTGCTTATAGCTGATTGTGGTAACCAGTGGTTTATGTTGTGGGCTGACTGTTTCACTGGGGATGACTTTGCAATCATTGATTCTACCCCAGTGCTCTTTCCTTACTAGGAGGAAGTCCACCCGAGTTGCATTTTGGCCACTCTTGTATGTGATCTTGTGACTGTCTCTCTTTCTGAACCATAGGTTCATAGGTTCATAGGTTCATACTAGGCTATCTGCCCTAGGGCATTTATAAGCCTAGCCAGAATGTGTTTGGCTTTCGCCACCCATTTTAAATTTATTTTGCTATGCCCTTTTTCAAGGTTAGTATACTGTGCCTCTGTCTAACAGTGACACAGAAGTGATAACCAGGGTAAACCTACGATCTCCCATCCACTCATCAAGATTCCTCTTGAAGAGAGTCAATGAGGGACTCTGCCTAACCTGGACTGGGATTTTATTCCAGAGTGAAGGGAGCCTCTGGGTTATGAATCTGTCCCTCCAGCATGTCCTATTTATTTCAGTGCTGAGGTTCAAGTCTCTCGGCCGTGGCTCGATGGGATTTGGATTTTCTGAGGTGCAGCATGTCCATTAATTCCGGGTTGGACATGGCTTTATACGTCAGGCACAGATCGCCTCTGAACAGGTGGTATGCCACTGAGTAAAGCTGGAGTTTCTTTAACCGGGCAGCATATGGCATCTGTTTGAGCCCTTTGATCCTCTTGGTGTGGTACTTTTGCAGTCTTTCCAGTTGCTGCAGGTGTCTGGTAAGGTACATCCCAAAAGGGGCATTGTACTCAATTATGGGCCTGATGAGGGATGAGTAAAGAGGCACGATGACCTTCCCTGATCTAGATGTGAATCCCTTCATGATTAGGTGGGCTATATAAAATATTTTTCTAACCACTTTGGCCACGTGGTTGTCAAATGAGAGATTGCTATCAACTTGGGTCCCCAGGTCCCTAATTACTTCTTCTGTACTTAATGGATTACCACCTATGTGGTAATTTGTGGGCACTTTGTTTTTGCCAAAGGGATGACTATACACTTTTGGCATTTAGCTTGAGGCCATGGCTCTGGCACCAGTTGTCTGTTTCTATGAGGCCCTTTTGGAGGATGCTTGTGTCGGGTGGAGGGTCGATTATGGGACCCAGTTTGCAGTCATCTGCGAACTTGGTCAGCCACAGTCCTTCCGTGTTGGCCTGTACCTCCGAGAAATATATACCGAACAAGAGAGGTCCCAGGACTGAGCCTTGTGGGACACCACTTGTAACTGGTTTGGAGTCTGACATGGCTCCAGCAATTCTAACCATGTGGGTTCTGTCCTTGAGCCAGTTTGCAATCCATCTAGTGACATAGGGGTTTATGTTTAAGCTGGTGAGCTTATCTATAATGCCCGAGTGGGGTATTGTATCGAAGGCTTCTGCGAGGTCCAGGTAGGCTGTGTGGACCACCTTCCCCTCGTCAATGGCCTTGGTGACTGTTTCAAAGAAATCGACCAGGTTTAAGAGGCAGGATCTGCCCTTAACAAAGCTGAACTGGGTAGGATCCAGTGTCTGTAGGTCCCCAATATCTTTATTTATGAGGTCCATGATGATCCTTTCCATAGCTTTGCAGACCAAGCTAGTCAGGCTTATGGGGCGATAGTTTCCAGGATCCGTTGAGGCACCACCTTTATGGAGAGGGACCACTGTTGCTGTACGCCACTCTTTGGGCACATATCCTGTAGTAAGGCTGAGATTGAACAGTAGTTTTATGTTTGGGTTTAGCTCTTCTTGGAGTTCATGTAGGACACAGGCCGGGACACCGTCTGGTCCCATTGATGCTGTGTTTTTTGCTTTGGAGAGGGCGGCTCTTACCTGAGCATCTGAGATGTCAGGAGGGCAGCACTCTGCTGGGATAGATATTTGCCCTTTTGGTGGGGAAGGGGGGGAGAAGTTTGCGCTGAACCTGTCAGCTAGGATGTTGGCAATGTCTGTGGGTTCGGTGTATTTTTTGTCATTTTGGACTAATTCTGAGCATATCTGGGAATTACCACCCAGGTTCCTAACATAACTAAAGAATGCCTTGTGATTATTCTTAGTGTCCTGTGCAATTTTTCTCTCGAAGCTGGCCTTAGACAATTTTTTGAGTGCCCGTAGTTTTTTGCTAATACTGATCAGTGATGCCTTCCCTTTTTGGGATTTTGCTCTATCATTTAGTAGCTTCCTCCTTCTATTGTATAGTTTGTTTATGGCTGGGGTCCACCAGACAGGACGTCTGCCTTTGGAGGATTGGTTCTTGGTTTTATTTGGGATCGCATGATCCATGCATTCCTGATGGTGTTCATAGAATGAGTTTATAAAGGATTCTTCGGTCTGGGCCATATTTTCCACAGGCCCAGGGGCTTTGAAGGATTCCACCTCAGTTTTGAGGAGTGTGAAATTTGCTTTAGAGAAGTTTTTCACTGTGGTTTTCTGGGCAGGGGGTGGGGTTGGGATGTGAATATCCAGTGAGATTAGTTTATAGTCTGATCTTACCAGTGAGGGATACACTTCTGGTCTGGAGCATAGAGTCCCCATGTTGGTGATGATCAGGTCCAGTATGTTTTCCCCTCTTGTGGGAGTGGTAACAAGTTGTTCCATAGCATTTGAGTTTATAAATTCTAGGAACCTTTGGGCTAGGGTGTTGGAGCTAGAGTAATGCTCACAGTCTATGTTTGGGTAGCTGAAGTCGCCCAATATAATGGTGTTTGGAGTGACCTTCATATTTTCCAGTGTTCTCAGGAAGGCCGAGTGGGGTTCCTGGGTTTGGGAGGGTGGTCTGTAGCAGGCTATAAACTGGAAGGCAGTTTTACCCACTGTTAGTTGCACATGGATAGTCTCTGATGCTTTGTGCTTTGCCACCAACCTGGAGGTGTGGGTATCTTTGATGAATATCAATACTCCCCCTCCTTTTGTGGTTCGGTCCAAGTTTTGGGGCCGAAAAGCATGGTATGAGGTATAACCTGGTAGTGCTGGGGTGCTCTCGGGAGCCCTGAACCAGGTTTCTGTTACTGCACAGATATCAATGTTCTCCATGCTAAGGAGAGTTTCGAGTGTGTGCATCTTGAGGTTTAGACTTCTGGCGTTGAGTAGCATTACTCTTAGTTTCTTATCCCTTGTGATACCTATGGAGGTGGGTTTGTCTTTTGAGCCTTGCCTAAAAAAGGCACTATGGGGTAGCAAGAGCCTTTGCCAATATCCGAAAGCCCAGGGGTGACAGGTGCAAGCCGTCCCTAGCGAAGCATCGTGGCTTGTCAAGCATATCATCCCAAGCTGACAGGCATTAGATCCCCTTTGAATGACACCAGTACTTAAGCCAATTGTTGAAATTGATCATCTTGTCTTCATATTGTGGCATCATTTTTGGTAAGGGTAAGATGCTACTCAAGATCAGGGTCATACCGGCCTGGGCTACATGCTCAGAGAGCTCCTCTATGTCTCTTTTCATGTAGTCCAGGGAGGTACGTCTCAGGTCATTCACACCAGCATGGACAATGACTGAGTCATATTTGTACTTGCCTTGGAGTGACCTGAGTGCTTGTGTTATGTGGCAGATCCTACCGCCCGACAGGGTGCTCACCATGACCCTCTCCTTGTTCAGCCTGGTGAGTGGGATGTCAGTGTGCCTGACGATAGAGTCACCTATTACAAGTGCATCAGGTGTGTTGTTTAGTCTTAAGGGCTGTGACTGTTTGGCACACTGGCTTTGTGAGATATGTGTTGCACGTGTTTTGTTTTGGGGTAGCGGTTGCTTGGGTGTCTGCTTTGGAGGTCTCTGCTGCTTAGGCAGATCTTTATTTAGAGCCTCCGAGTATGTTTTTGTGTGATTATGTGTTTGGTTTGCTGTCGTGGTAGGTCTATTTGAGACTGGAATTGTAGTGAGTGTGGTTTCCTTCTCCTCCTGACTAGTTATGCCAGTACTGAGTTGAGAGAGCTTAGCCTCCAGTTTGGCTATATGATTGCATCTCTCACATGTGTTGGAATTTGTTGGGAGGAGGAGAGGGTTGTCTGTGTACATGAAGCAGTTGTAACATTGCCTCAAGATTCCGAGATTCACCAGCTGGACCGGGGAAGAGATTGACAACTGACCTTTAGACATGCTAGAATAATATTGAGAATTCCTTTATAATTGAAAACAAGGGCCAGTGGGGAGTGATGGTGTAGTGCTTTTAATTATTAGTGCTGACTTATATAATTGCTTTAGTAAGCAAGTGCCAGGTAACTTAAGTGCAATGTGTTACAGGTAACTTAAATGCAAAAACAACAAACAGTAACTTTTTTTCAAGTGAAACAAGGAAATAAGTACAGTAAGCAATGCAGATATCACTAGTGATCCACAGAAGCACTTAGAAGCCACATATTAGGTGGAATTAGCATTCCAGGGAAATAACAAGCAAACAAACAACAAGCATATAAAAAAGCTAGATTCAGCAGGCCTGGATCTAGTCTATGCTACAGCAAACAAGGTGTACCAATTTCAGTAAGATACAGTTCAAATATTCAGGCACTATAAACCTTTAACCAGAAATTCCCAGCTCAGAAGGGCAGAGTCCAGCCTCTTCTCCCACAAGAGTGCAGACCACAAACCTTCTTAATGTAAAATAACTGGCCTGAAGCCCAAGTGCTTAAACCAGAACTAATACACTTTAAGAATAACAGACACTGGGCTCTCAATCAGCAGTTCCCAACTTAGAAGGATGAAAGCTACCTGTCCTGCCACCACAGTGCATGCCACAAACCTTCCTAATGTAAAACAACTGTTCTGAAGCCCAAGTGCTTAATCCAAAAGACTTAGAATGATAGCTACACTTTAATCAAGTTACTACCAAGCAGTAATAAATACAATTGAATACTTTAGAGAATGCCTGGATTAGTGTTCAAGTTACACAAACAAAGCTAAATCCAGCAGGCCCGAATCCAGTCTATGCCACAGCAAACAAGGTGCACCAACTTCAGTAAGAAGCAGTTCAGATATGCATGCACTATAAGCCTTTAACCGGAAATTCCAAGCTCAGAAGGGCAGAGTCCAGCCTCTCCTCCCACAAGAGTGAAGACCACAAACCCTCGTAATGTAAAATAACTGGCCTGAAAGCCCAAGTGCTTAAACCAGAATTAATACACTTTTAGAATAACAGACACTGAGCCCTCAATCAGCAGTTCCCAACCTAGAAGGATGTAAGCTACCTGTTCTGCCACTACAGTGCAGACCACAAACCCTCTCAGTGCAAAACAACTGGTCCGAAGCCCAAGTGTTTAAACCAAAAGGCTTAGAATGAGTTACACCAAGCAGTAATAAATACAATTGAGTACTTTTAAGATGATGCAAAAGTAAAATAAAGTAGGTAGAAACACAAGTACAGTAAAAGCAGATGAAATTTTTTTTTTCTGAACAAGTGCTGACATCAAAGAAACAGATTTGAGTGCTGAAACTAGAAAACTGGCTAGTTATAAGAAAAAAAAAACTAAGCTAGAAGGCTTCCCTCCAACACAGAAGGGCTTGGGGGCTCAGAAGCCTACAAATAGTCAATACCACTTAACAGGAAAGGCAGGAAACAAGATTACATTTTTTTTCTGTTTCCCAGATGCTCTCTTTGTACACAGTAGGAGTGCCTGAAATCAGAATATGATCTCACTGCACTCAGTTGAGTGAGCAAATGAGATGGGCCCAGAAGGAGTATCCAAACACAAATTTTTTGAGTGTTGGTTATCATCAAGTCATTTGCCAGACAGAAGTCTAGAATGGCCTCTCCTTCTTTACTCCTATTGCCCCACCCATGTGGATCAGCAGTCCTCATATCCTATTCTGGCTGTCCTGATATGTGCATTCAAGCCACCCGTTATCAACCCAAATGCACATTATCCTGCTTTATCTATTAGGTCCTACAACTGCTGTCTGAATGCACTCTTTTCCTCACTATCACAATCCTGCCATGGGGCATAGGCTGAGATTATGAATACTGCCCTATCATTAGGCTGAAGTCTGATTGCCATGAGTCTGTCACTAATTCTAAAGACATCCGTTACTGTCTTCTGATGTCCCTCCCTAACTACAATTCCCACACCATTTCTCCCTGAGTAGTAGACTCTGGAGCCTAAGCCAAGTGGCTTTGCTGCATTGCCCTTTCATTTTGTCTCCTGGATACATAGGATGTCCAGCTTTCTCCTTACCATCATGCCATCCACTTCAAAGCAGTGTCCTATCAGTGAACATAGATTGAGTGTAGCAATTCTTAGTTCATGTTTAGCAGGTTGATGGTGTTACATATAACTTCGCTCAACAGAGCTATCCCAGGTAACCCAAGCCGGGCAACTGGACACTGGCTGGCCAGTAGCTTATTGACTCAAGGCTGGTGGGCTTTATGGTAGACACACACTGGCCAATAGGGGGATGTACACCCCTACCACCCTTAGCATTGATCCCTGGCAAAGGTCGGAGTAGACCAGGTCCTCAATCCACTTATCAGTGGCAAATACCAATGTCCATTTGGAGACATTAGTTAACATGACCAAATCACCTAGAGCCATATTTTACACCATCAAGTGGCTAGCTACATATCAACATCCCTGCATTACAAATTTAAAAAAAGTTCTGTCTTCAACAGTTGCTTACCATTAAACAGAACTGTATAAGTATAGGAAATTGCAAGGACTTCTTTCCCCCAAAAATTTACAGAATGAATTTGGGATGTGATGATGTACAAATGCTTGGAAAAAAAAAAAACAAAACAAACAAAAAAAAAACGAACATGTAAAACATCTATCACAACTATAAAACTATGCTAATTAGCTGTTCTTATAGCCATTTCTGTAATATGAAAAGAAAATAATTCTACCTTGCTAAAAGGAAGCTGACAGCCAAATGACTCACCTCAGATCATGCTAACTCCTCTATAGTTTTATTTTATTTTAATTTTGTTTACTTGGTTTACCCAAAAAACTCTTGTAATATACATAAACAGGCATTAAGTAATATACACTCACAATTACACATTAATTTGATAATTGGATTACATTCATGGGAAATAAAGGTAGCTATTACAGTATTAAATATATTTACGCATTAGTAGATGTTGAACATTGAGCATTTGAAGAGGTGTCCTAGTGGGTTTGTCAAATAGACAGCAGATCCTGTAATTATTGCTTAGAAATTCAAACAAATGGAGGAGAGCTAAGCAACTGGGTAGGGCAGAAAATGTTAATACTGTAGTTAAGAGGTGGGGTACAAAGCAGGTTCAGAGACAGTATATATATTTTTTAATATGGCTATCATAAGGTTTATATTACAAGTAGAAAGGAGGGGGTGAGCAGTGTCAGAGATCTATTTAAATGGCTAGGAGTAGTTATTCAGGTCAGGTTTTGGTGAAAGCTGGTTGTAGGGTATAGGATTATGAATAAATTCAAATGGTTTAGCAGTATAGCAAGTTATGAATATGCCACTTTAAAACATATTTTTTGGTAATCTAGCAATAAAAATCATTATATTGCTGACTAATATATTGAGATTAGGGAGGAGACTGCAACACTTACAAGGCCTTTTCTTCTGCTCTGCTGCTAGTGAAAAGCTCTTTCCTGAGATTGATTCAGCAACCTGCACCTTGCTTGCAACATAAAGAAGGAAATGCTTTTAACTAGCCTATTTTTTGAAGGAAAATGATTGATTGCCTTCATATTGCCTACACAAGTTATAGCTTTAATGATACTGGCTAGCCTCTAATGAAAATGTGCATAACTCCTCAGCCCACCTTGTATGTTGCTGTGTGCATTTGGAGAGTGGAATTATTAGATATTTAAAATTGACCCACATTGCAAGGTTTTCTTGTACTCTGTTTTTACAAGCTCGGCATCCTTTGGTTCTGCAGAGATCAGATTATGTTGTTTTTTTCCTCTTTTAATTTCTACATCTCTTCCAAGGTTTTCATACTTCATTGTATTATGGCATGGATGAAAAGGTTGCCCAGACTAGCCCAAGTACCAGTTTAAAAATAAGTAAATAAATGAATAAAAATAAATAAATATATAAACGAATGCAATTCACATTCAGGAAGGAAGTCAACAAAAGAAAAAAAATTGCCTTTGACATTATGTACATTAACTCCTTTATTGTTATATCATCATAAATTTTAAGAGAAAACATGACAGACTGAATTCACATATACCCCAAATAATCTGACAAAATCCAAAACATGATTCCAAATATAAAGCATACTGTAATTAGCTGGGTTATACAACAGGGAAACATTTTTTGTTAAAAAACGTCACTGCATATAAAAAAAAATCACCAATCTGATGTTATAGATACTCTGTAGTTGTCTACCCAAGCAAGAAGAAAGCCACAACAGCTGATACGTTTAAATGCATGTGGACATTTCATGCAGATATTAAATATGAGTATAAGCCACAGAATGCAGTATTATTAAAAATTATACACTTTAATCCTGCTTACGTAACAAGTGATGACTGAATACACATACTGTGCCTCTTGTAACAGCTACAACTCTCTTCATAACAATGAATCTCTGTGTAAAGCATTCTGCCTATTCCTGTTAAATGAGGGCTACAGTGAGCAGCTCAGAAAGTGTTTACACCACCTCTGCTTCATGGGTATCTTCCTGTGCCAATGGAGCAAAGCAATTAGTAAGATACAATTACTGTCATGTTTGCACAGTTTTCAAGAGCAAAGTGATTGCAATAATGCCTTCCACACCTTTGGTTTGTTCTCATCTTCATTATTGTAATCACTTCCCACAGCCATAGATGAAACTGTTAAATTGTGCATCATTCAGAATTAGCTGTGGCTGTTTTTGCCTCATGCGGTATTTCAGAAAAATAAAAAAAATGTTAATAATGAATAACCAATGCAGCAGGCTCAAAAAAACAATGGTTACGTTCCTCAGTCTCTGCATTTCTGGAAGAAATACATGATGTTTGGTATACAATGTAGTGCTATAGTCTGGTGTAATTTATGCAATACTTCCTATAAAATATCCTATAGATCTTAAGACTTAAATTGCCAAAAATAAAACAATTATCTGAGCAGGTGTAATTTGTATGCCCTTCAAATGATTGCAGTACCTGCCACTGCTAATTGCTACATACATTCCAGAGTAGAAATACATATTACCTGTATTAAATTCTGACCCTACAATGGTATTTTCAATCTGGTTAAAATATGAATAAAAATGTGTATCTGTGTTCTGTTTGTGATTAGCATGAAATTTAGCGATTGCTGTAATGATCTCTTCCATGTTAGCATGTATGAAGGTAGCAAACTGGAACCAGGATTTAAGCACCTATTAATAAGTGAACATACTATACATAGCTCTTAAGGTCTTAGCACAAAAAATCTGGACAAAGCCAAAAATAATGGGGTGGGGGACAAAGACCCAAAAATAGGGACACATTTTAAATATTGCTTTTATAAACTTAGAAAGGTGCTAGAATAAAAGGGCTTGTGTTACTATCCATTTTCTGAAAGATTTGAAGTCTTAAACTCAAATGACTGTCATTATTTAGTGAATTCATTCCTCATGGATCTTCAGCAAACTCCAGAAAATCATAAACTTTATGAGGAACTGCCAAAAATATGGGGCAAAAATCTGGACATTCTGTGAAAATCTGGACAGCTGAGTAGTATTATACTGTATGAAAGCTTTGAAATCAGCTGCTAATAAGCTTAAATACCGGTGTACTAAGGTGGACATGAAGTAATATTGCTTTTTATTTATATTTTGTTAACCATGCTAGCTTTAGTGGACAGTGCCATTTTCATATGTGGCATGAGAAAAAAACCTCTTATTATTATTATAATCACTATTTTAATAAGTTCATGCTTTAGTATAAAATGAATATATTTAGAGTTGCAGGTGTTACAATAAACAGTACCTAAAGTAAGACATGTTAAACTATGGAACTTAGTAATAAAGACATATATCAGTCTGAAAAAACAGAGTGTACAATATATATTTATATATGTATAGTGTAGATAGTAATAATGACAAACTCAAACTACAAGTAGGATCTGTATATGGTTTGTAGTTTGCAAGTTTAGTTTGTTCACCTCAATAACAAAATACAAATATAATTTACAATATAATATATTATATAATATACAATTTGTAGTTTGCTATCATATTTGTTCACTGTGAACATTTACATACAAAAGGAGAATTTAAGATGAAGAGATAAGGAAAGTTGGTTTAAAAAGTTTCTTTCTTCCTCATTCTATGAAAGTTATCTAACTAGATCTTTAAAATCAAGGCAGAACATTATATCCTGCTTGAAAAGGGTTTACCTCCTGGTGTTAACACAACTTATGAATAACTCTTCTGTTGAATATAAAAGTGGTGAATCAGAAAGGACTTATGGATATGAATACTGAAAAGTCTTTTGAATTCATAAAGATTCATATGATCTATGGTGCATATGTTATATCATAGTCCCCTATTACATTAACTAATTTATAACAGGGCAGTGAAATGTGAGAAAAATAAGGAATTTAAGGAGAAAACTGTAAAACGGATGTGATGCTCATCTAAAAGGAGCAGTAGACAAGAAGGGCTGTCACTATGTTTTACTGTGAAGACTAAGAATCTAATACCATATAGAAGCTTGTTCCAGATAAGGCCATATAGGAAATATCTTTTTAGGGCATCAACAGCAGCATTTAACATAAAAATTAATAACATTGGTCCAATGACACAGCAATGAATATCACTAATTTTGTGTGTGTTTTCCATGGCCTGCTGATCATCAGCCCCCTCCAAAATAATTGGGCTATTTGCTCCCCATCAGGATCGGTTGAAAGAGGCCATCATTTAGGTAGTCATCATGGTTGGTTAAGGTTTTTAGTTTAAGCCCTTCATTCCCTTCACATGTTCAGCTGGCATGAGTGAAGACGGCCTTCAGTGCATGCTTGTCATTTCTCACTAGTGCAAAGGATGTTGCTGTCACGAGCCCTACCCTCCTGCCCTCAAGCACAAGTGGTGATTTTCCTGGTTTCCCTGGTCTCCATTAGAAAAATAACACCATCTATAGTGCTGACCAAGCACCATTAAATTCCGCCCCCAGGAAAGGTGAAAAGGCCAGACCATTTCATTCTTATCTATTCCTGCCTGTCTCCTCCAGTTAAGGGACTGTTAGGTGAACTCCCAACACAAGGGTCATCACAGGACTCCATCCTTCTATACCAGGCTAGCAATGATTATCAGTGCTGCTTGGCCCAAAACATAAGTCACTCTTTTTACGATCTAAAAGAAGCTCACCCTTCTCTGTGAAGATCAGCATGTTCAGACTACTACCAGGTGACTAATAGAAACAGTTCATCTTTTAAATTCTGTGGGTGTCTGATTAGACTGTAGCTTGCTTCATATTACATATATATATATATATATATATATATATATATATATATATATATATATATATATATATATATGGGTCACTTTTAGAATGTGGAAACAGTTTATTGAAACCGTGTTTCTGCGGACCCAATTTAGCGAAAGTGCATTTTATCAAAAATGCACTTTTGCTAAATGGGGAGTGGGAAATTAAAGAAAGCATGCAGTTTGCATGCACCGTTAGTTGTGTTGATGCCCTCTTTTCAGGGCATCAACAGCAGCATTTAACATAAAAATTAATAACATTGGTCCAATGACACAGCAATGAATATCACTTATTTTTTGTGTGTTTTTCATGGCCTGCTGATCATCAGCCCCCTCCAAAATAATTGGGCTATTTGCTCCCCCTCTAGCTGGCTGCTGTGCACCTTGCCCAGTGCTTGTCCAACACCTGTGACCCAGTACATCCCTGTACTAAATCACTAGACCTCACCCAACTGGAAGCCTCAACATATTTGTCCGAGCTGGAACCTCATCTATCAGCTCCCGGAGAAACCAGCCCACTACAAGACAGTGAAACCTGTGACCCAGTACATCCATGTACTAAATCACTAGACCTCACCCAACTGGAAGCCTCAACATATTTGTCTGAGCTGGAACCTCATCTATCAGCTCCCTGAGAAACCAGCCCACTACAAGACAGTGAAACCTGTGACCCAGTACATCCCTGTACTAAATCACTAGACCTCACCCAACTGGAAGCCTCAACATATTTGTCCGAGCTGGAACCTCATCTATCAGCTCCCTGAGAAACCAGCCCACTACAAGACAGTGAAAGTATGTGTTACAACAGATCCTAGAACTTTGAGCTTATCCTAATGTTTAATGACATTGCTAGGTTAGACAAGTTTCCCTAGCAGGACTGTCAGCAGCCAATCTACCAAACCACTTATTCTATGGTCTTTTAAACATTCCCCTACATCCAACCTCTCTCTCCCTCACAGGTAGTAGTATACCCCCTCTCTCCATTACCAGACTCCCTGCAAGTGTACCTTTGAAGCTGTTTAGTGACTAGACACTAACTGGCACCTCTCCTCTATCTATCTGCAATTCTATTCCTACACTCATCTGCTGTACCATACCTCTACTTCCCACTCTCTTAGTCATTGCTTCTCCTTAACTCACTCTTTCTCCCTCTCATACTGTCTTCTACACTTTTGCTCTATTGCTACCCTTTCTCACCTCCTGCTAGTCTCGCAATTTTACTCCCACCCTTTCTCACTTGTGACTTACCTGTTGAACTCACCTACTTAACAGATTGTTCTCCTTGAAAGTCCACTCTTTTGTCTCTACCCGCTCCGTTCGCCCTGCAGGCTCACTCCGCTCCCCTATCCTATCCCCAATTCCCACCCACCCCCACTATTCCTACATTTATCCCTCCAATAGACACACCCACACCATAAATTACTCCGATTATATTCCTCCCTTCATTTCCACACCCATTCACACCTTATAACTCTACCAGCAATAACCTCACCTCTCTCCTACCTGTGGAATTAGTCCCTCCTACAAGAACACCTCCTAACATACCCCTCTATACATCCCTCCAACCTAAACACTTACCTCTAACACTAGTTCAAATCCCACCCAATCATGCCCTACCTACTACAAATACCATTACTTATCACACTCCTAACAACTCTATCTACTACTTATCTCTTGTCTTCTTATGAAGAAACTCTCAGCTACATCCTCCACATCCCATCCAAACACACTTTAACACCTACAATAACAAAACAACCTAACTTTCAAACTAGTATGTCTAAACCTACCTACCTAATTGTTAAATTTCATAGACTGGTACACATCAAATATAACAAGCTAAAAACTAAACAAACAATTAACTTTTACTGTAAACCTCTCCAAACAAAATACTTTATATTTCTCCACACCTTAAAAGATGGGGACATTCATCCTAATCCCGGTCCAACATCTATCCCTGTCATTATAAATAATTCCCAAACCAAATATAACACTTTACCTCTTATCAATCCACCCAATTCACTCTCCATTGCTCATCTTAACATACGTAGCATATGCAATAAAATCCCTCATGTTCATGCCCTCCTTGATGTCCACCAATTTGATATCCTCTGCTTATCAGAAACATGGCTAAAACCCACAATAAAAGATAACGAAATCACACCTCCAGGCTATAGTATTTTTCGTGTTGACCGCACATTGAAAAAAGGTGGAGGAATAGGAATTCTCTATAAAGCACACATGCAACTTAGTACCATAAATCTTAACCTACCTTTAGACTTCAGCAGTGAAATAATTATCTCAAAACTCCAGCTCAACAGATATAAAGCTATAAATATTATCTGCATCTATCTTCCCCCAGGTAACAACATTAGTATACTTGAACAAATACTTAATGGGCTTTCCTCTCAAATCCCACAAGAAACCATAGTCCTAGGAGATGTTAACATTGATTGGAACTCATGTAACAATACAAACCCCTCCAACCACATTACCCTTTATGGTTTCTCACAAGCTATTAATTCACCCACCAGAATCAACAAACTAAATAAAAAAGAAAGCACCTTGGATTGGATTCTAACTAATAGCCCTCAGCAAACGTATACTGCAGGAACCCTCCCAGATGACCTTAGTGACCACCTGCTAACATACATAATCAAACATAAAACCAACCCGACCTTCCCTAACACTATTAGAACAGTTTGCAGCAAAAAGCATTTTAACCCTGAACAATTCCAAACAGATCTTAAACAATGTAATTGGACATCTCTAAGATCCCTCCCAATTAACAAAGCAGTTGAATACTTTAACTCTACATTCCTAACAATCCTGGACCACCATGCCACTATGCGCTGTATTAGAATGAAAGTTAAACCTGCTCCTTGGCTCTCAAACAAAACTAGGCAACTAATCATCCAAAGAAACAAATCCTGGGCTAAATGGCAAACTACTAAGAACTCTACTGACCATCTAACCTTTAGACAGGAAAGAAATATTACAAAAAAAGCCATCCTACTAGACAAAAAGAATTACTACCTTCACCTACAACAATCCTCCCTCAAGGAACCTCAAAAGTTTTGGTCTACTATTAATAAACTTATTCATCCAGGAGAGACTATTACCCCTAACCCCTTAGGCGTTAACCCTGACAATTTAACTGAAATAGCCAATGCCTTTAACTCTTCCTTTACCAATACTATCCAAACTCTAGCCAGCCACCTATCCCCTGATATCACTAAACTACAAACTCCCACCTCCAAGGTTCCCCCAGTATTCAAGTTAGAACCAGTACCCACATCATACATTCGCTCCCTTCTCCAAAAGCTAAAACCAACTACCCCCTCAGCTGACAAACTCCCATCAGAATTCCTGCAAATAGCATCTAAAGCCATAACTTACCCCATCTCCATACTGATAAATAGAACCATAAATGAAAGTATAATCCCATCCATCTGGAAAATTTCTCACATTATCCCATTACACAAAGGAGGAAGCTCCAACGAAATGTCCAACTTTCATCCCATAGCACTGCTCTCCCCAATTGCAAAAATAATGGAAAAATTTGCCCACAAACAGCTAATGAACCATCCTCTCCATCACAACCTACTGGCAAACTGTCAACATGGATTTAGACCTTTTCACAGCACCTCTACTGCCTTGCTTTCCTTCACAAACTGTATCAATGAAAACCGCAATAAAAATATCCTCTCCTCTGCAGTCTTTGTTGACTTATCAAAAGCTTTTGACATGGATAATCACCAAATTCTTCTACACATCCTAAAGTCCCACTCACTAAATCCACTATCCAGGAATTGGTTCACATCCTACCTAGAAAACAGACAGCAGGCTGTACTCTGGCAAAACACTCTATCCAATCATCTACCTATCTCATTAGGTGTCCCACAAGGCTCCATATTAGGCCCTCTCTTGTTTTCCATTTACATCAATGACCTCCACTCAGCCATTCCACTCTCCACATGTATTCAATATGCAGATGATTCTACTATTTTCTGCTCAGCCTCCTCTCAGGATGAACTTCAGTCCCATACACAAAAAGCTTTCAATATAGTAGAAAACTGGTTCTCCAACCGCTGCCTCTTAATAAACGCCAAAAAAACTAAACTTTTACTCTTCACACCTACCCAAAAGACTACCCCTTTACACTTCACTGTCACATCTAATAATGGCACCCTTATTTCCCCTGATCTGACCACTAAACTCTTAGGAATCAAAATAGACAATAACCTCAACTTTGATCCACACATAAATACCACAGTAAAACTAGTCAACAGAAAATTAGGATCCCTCTATAGAATAAAAACATATCTAACACCATTAGCTAAGTCCACTATAGCTAGAACTTATTTACTCTCAACCCTTCTTTGTGCACCTCCCATCTACACTAACCTCTCCAAAAAGAACCTTAACAAACTAGCTATATCCTATAATAACATTGCCAGGTTTGCTACTAGCTCCCCTTATAGAACTCATCACTGTCTAAATCTAAAACAACTAGGCTGGCTAGAACTTCCAAATATGATACAATTTCATCAACTTTCAATAACTCACAAGGCCCTTAATCAGCCCAACAATACTCCCATACTCTCTAGCTTTATTACACCATATAGTAATCTCAAAAATTTACGATCCTCAAACAAAATGCTTATGAATATTACTAAATCTAAAAACTTAGCAGGTGATTCCTTGTTCTCTAACTCTGTTGGAAAAGTATGGAATCAATTACCACCTGACCTTACATCTCAGACCTCTCTCCCACTTTTTAAAAGAAATCTAAAACACTACTTCAATAACCACTGGTTATGCTTCTGTTGTAACCCTGACTAACATTTTCTTGTCTCTGATCTTCTACCTTCTTCAATTACAAAACTTCTTAAAATACTTCTATATCCTTTTCTCTCATATAAATTATACATGTATACTAGTAAACTATGACCTACTAAGATTTGTTCCTAATAAGAGTACCTTATTAAAAAAAAAAAAAAAAATATTCTTCTATATTTTATAATTGTCTTTACCAATTTCTTTAGCTTACACTTTCTGTTATAAGTACAGCTGTTTAAAACTTTTTAATGTTATAATTATTGCTGCATAAGACTGTCTCTATGCTATTTTTGTTAAATTGTATGTTATTTCCTGGAGCTTTTCTCCCCGGGCCTCTACTGAAAATGGACATATATCCAGTTAGACTAGTCCGGTCAACAAATGTAAAATAAATAAATAAAATAAATAAATATGTATAGTATTGATTTACAACTAACGAATCTATCGCTGACATCATGCTACAGTGGGGATAAGGGGAGTGAAAATAATAAAGTAGGGGTGTGTGGGGGTGCAGTCCCCACATGGGGGGGGGTGCAGGAGGGCTTGCCCCCCTGCATAACACTGTTTAAAGTTATTTTTTTTTATTTTGATTTCTTTAGCAAAAGTGCATAGTCGACAATATGCACTTTTGACAATATGCACTTTCACTAAAGTGTATTATCGGAAACCCAATTTGCTGGATTTTGTTTTCGATAATACAATAGTGAACCATATCTATATATATATATATATATATATATATATATATATATATATATATATATATATGTGTGTGTGTGTGTGTGTGTGTGTGTGTTTGTGTGTGTGTGTGCGCGAAAACTACAAGCCTGTTGGAAGGCAGACTGATGTGTTATTTCAGAAATAAGAGGAACAGTAATAAACAAAGAAATTAGTCCTACTTGTGATCTGCAATATTGGCCACTAATTGCTTTTTTTGTCTCTTGTAGAAATCTGTTAGAACTGAGACACCTTCATTCTACAAACATTAGTCAAGTAAGATATTAATTCAGCTGGGTGAGTCAAGCCTCTCTATGGACATAGGATCATAGGACGTTACAAGGCTAATGACCCTAGGATCCTCAGAAGCCTATCCAAGTTTCTTACCCTTATTTCCCCAATCAGCACCTATTGCCCCTGTCCAAGAGGGCCAAAGGTGGAACCCCTGGTGTGAATTTATAGTCACCCATCCAATCATTCAGGCCTCATTTGAAGAGGGCCAATGAGGTGCTCAGTTTGACATGAAGTGGATGTCTGTTCCAAAGATGTGGTAACCTCTGGGAGAAAATATGTCCCTCCAGCAGGTTTTATTAATGTCACATACCAGGTTAAGGTCTTTAGAGCGAGTAACCCAAGTACCATTTGACTTTCGGATATGAAACATTTCCAACAATGCAGGGTCAGAGATTGCCTTATATGCAAGGTAGAGATCACCACTGAGTAGTCTGTATGAAGCAGAATAAAGTGACAGTGATTTCAGATGATCCCCAAAGGACAGATGGTAAAGATTTTGAATTTTCCTTATGAGGAACCTTCATAGTTTCTCCAGTTCCTATAGGTATTTGGAAAGGTACATACCAAAAGGGGCATTGTACTCAGTTACTGACCTGATGAGGGAAGAGCACAGGGCGGTCATAACTTCTTTTTACTGGAGGCAATGCCCTTACTTATGAGATGAGCAATGTATAGTACCCTTCTTACCACTGTGGAGACATGGTGGTCAAAGGTAAATTTGCTGTCAACCTGTATGCCCAGGTCTCTCACTACTGTGTGGGTACTTAAGGTGCTGCTATTCATGTGGTAGTTAGCAGGAACATTGCTTTTACTGAAAGGAATGATAATACATTGTTTTGCATTGAGTTTAAGGCCATGACTTTGACATCAATCATTTGTTTGTGTAAGACCCTCTTGTAGGATGTTGACATCAGTTGGAAAGTCTATGACTGCTCCCAGTTTGCAGTCATCAGCAAACTTTGTCAGCTACAGTCTTTTAATTTTTGCTTGTACTTCGGAGAAATAGATTGCAAACAGCAGAGGTCCCAGGACTGATCCCTGTGGAACACCTCTGGTTACAGGTCTGCTGTTGCAGATAGATTCCCCTATTTTGATTATGAGTTCTATCAGTGAGCCAGTTAGCGACCCATCTAATGATATAAGGGTTGATGCCTAGTTAGGTGAGTTGTCAATGGTACCTGAGTGGGGAATAGTGTCAAATGCCTTGGTTAAGTCCAGGTAGTCTATATGCACAGATTTGCCCTCATCCGGGGCCTTGGTGACTGTCTCAAAGAAGTCCACCAGGTTTAACAGGCATGGTCTCCCTTTGACAAATCCAAACTGAGTAGAGTCAAGTTTTTGGAGATTACCTATATCTTTGTTGTGAAAGTCCATGATGATTCACTCCATGGCCTTGCAAATAATGTTAGTCAGGCTAATAGGTCTATAGTTCCTGGGGTCATTTGAAGCACAACCTTTGTGCAAGGGAATAACGGTGGCTGTTTTTCATTCCATTGGTACGAAGCTGGTGCTTAGACTATGATTGAAAAGAGTTGGTGTTTAGACTATGATTGAAATGAGTACCCAGTGGTGTTGCTAATTCATGTTGGAGCCCATGTAGGATGCAACCTGGGATGTTATCAGGTCACATAGATGCTGTGTTTCTGGCCTTAGAGAGGGCATTTATGACCCGCTCTTTAGAGATACAAGATAGGGGACTGGTGGTAGGGATGTCATGGGGTTCATGTGGCGAGGACAGGGCAGTGAAGTTTTCACAGAACCTGTCGGCCAACAAGTTAGCTACGTCCATAGGCTCAGTATATCTGATATCATTAACTACCAGTTCTGCACACATCAGGGCCTTTCCTTTTAGGGTACAGATGTAACTATAGAATGCCTTGTGGTTGTCTTTTGTTGAGGAAGCTGATTTGGACTCATAGTTTACTTTGGAGGACTTTACAAGAAGTCTTATTCACTTGTTTAAACTGAGGAGGGAGTGTTTCCAATTTGGGGCTTGCTCCCTCTTACTCTTAGACAGTAATTTCTTCCTCTTATTGTAAAGGCTGTTAATGGCAACTGTCCACCAGGCCGGTTTGATCTTCCTTGAGGAGCTTGTTTTGGACCTATCAGGTACAGCTGATTCAATTTAGTTATACTGGTGTTTGTATAAAGCATTGGTGTAGAGCTTGGCATAGTTGCCAGTTCCATCTGAGGGAGGAGGTGCAATGAAGCTATTTATACCATCCCATAAGAGGTTACAATCTGCTTTGGAGAAGCTTTGTACTTTAGTTACTGCTGGGGGGGGGGGTTTAGATATGCTAGTTACTTTGAATGAGACCAATATGTGGTCAGATCTCACCAGGGAGGACCTTGCAATGGGAGTGCTACAGTGGTCCTCCATATTGGTGAGCACCTGATCCAGGATACTGGCACTCCTTGTGGGGGCATCGACCAGCTGCTCCAGGCAATGGAGTTAACAAAATCGAGGAACCTTTGGACAAGTGAGTTTGAGCACTAGTAACATCCTTGCAACATTTATTTGTATTTGATTATATCTCTGTCCTTGGTGTTACATTCATAATTGTAGATATCTTTTTTTCAAGGAAATGGTCAACTAACTTTTACTTCATCATGTCTCACATATCTGCTTATTCATTTATAGATCAGTTCTAAATACAGTTATAACGTGAATAAATAAACCACCTTCCCAAATAAATAAATACATACATGCATAAAAATACTGCAGTAATTCCACGTAAGGGGCTGACAGACATTAACAGGAATATGGGATATCTAGGATAGGGCTGTACTGCTAATGATTCATTAATTTAGGTAAAAGAACATTTACCCCACCCCCCAACAGAATTAAAGAAACTAGTAGAGATCAGTTATAACCTACCATTTTTAGTAATGCAGGATAATTTTGTCATCTTGGCCACGTATATTCACATTACTAATGCTGCATATTTCTAATATGAAACTTAAATGTGTATTAATGCATTAATAGGGCTGATATTAAATGATTTTGAAATAAGTTTAGCAGATGGATGTAGATATTTCCACTGCATAATCAGGACTCAGGAGACTTCATTAAAGTGTAAATTTTAACTCCATATACAAAGAAGATATTGCTATTTTTCGTCTCTTCTCTTACAGCTCTGATTGACCATTTTATCCAGTTCAGTGTAATGGGTACCAGAGCCTGTCCTATTTTCAAGTGTGCATAGTACAAAGAAACTAAAAATGGAAATGATACCATTCCCTCACAAAATGCACACACACACACATGTATAAATACATGCACACACACTCATTCATACATGGCATGAACACATACAAGCAATTTGAAGGATGGCCATTTATTTTCCTATTGCATGAAGTAGAGAAAACAGGACTAGCTGAGGAAACCCCATGCTGTCACAGGGAGGACATGTGGACTCCATAGAAAAAGTATCCCTGGAAGAAATGTACTGGGGATCCAAGTGCTTCAATAGCATTCCCCCAGATTCACTATTCTTCCGTGCAGGACTAGCTTAGTCCTGCATGGAAGTGACCGTTTATGAGCAGTACAGCAGCGCGCCAGGCATATTAATGAAAGCGCGCTGCCTGAGCTCCTAAACAGACATGGAGCATGTCGGAGTGCAGGGGGTGGGTCTATATTAAATAAGCAAACGCTTAAAAAAGCAAACACTTATTCATCGACCCTAGTTCAGTGAACACTGAAAATGCTGAACACTCGGAACAGCAATTTTTTTTCCAAGGGAAAAAATCGCTGTTCCACAAAAAAACAAACAAAAAAAACCTTTAAAACAGTGTTTAATGTGGGGGGCTTTGCCCCCCACCCCCTACTTAAATATACCAACTCCGAGATCGCACCACAGTGGAGGAAAAGGCAAACTCCCGAAACCAGCCCAGCGATATTTTTCCTGAGAAAAATTTGCTGTTCTGGGTGTTTGGGATTTTCAGCGTTCGCTGAAATAGGGTTGATGAATCAGCGTTCGCTTTTTTAAGCGTTTGCTGATTCTATATAGATGACAGGGGGTGTGTCTGAGAGCAGAGCTCTCAGAATATACACGCCCCTAAAATCAAGAACAGCAGTTTAGCAATAAGAATGAGCGAGACCGCTCATAGGTGTTCGCATACCCCCAGAAACATCCCCCCAAGTTTATTTATAAGAGCAACAGTTAAAATATAAAATATAAACAAGCTAATTTTTTTTTTATCAAACAGATAAAATTTAACCATAGGTACATGGGTTTGGCCATTGCTTAGCTATGTATATTGCAGCTTAAATGGCACAAGAGGATAAATAACAAGATATATACAAATGAAGCAGTACTGCAATAGTGTAGTGGGTAGAGTATTTGCCTTATGAGCAGTCATTCCTGGTTTGAGTCTCACTCCAATACATTCTGTTTTCCATGTCATATCACTTTATGAACAATATTTTTTTGTTGCATAACCTACTAAACAACATATATTTGTGAATTGGAATACTGCATTAAATGCAGATGTGAGGTGTAATAGTCATAATGTTGTAAAATTCACAGATAAACACAAGGGCCCCACACAGTATATGTACACATGAATCAGGGGTACAAATCGAAGGTACAATGTGTAATGAATGATAAATCCATAGAGTATCCAAATCCACCACCTTCCCAAGAACTATTTTACATTTCTGTCTAAATTAGTGCATGGGTAAGCGGGAGTAAGCACTATTAAGAAGGAGTAAGCATATTTAAGTAGTAGTAAGCGAGTTTAAGACCATTTGCATGGGGGTAAGCAATATGCATACGTGTTAAGCAATATTAAAGCTAGCTCTCTGTAAGTCACAGCAGTTAACCACTAAGACATCACAGGAGAACATAAGACTGAGGTATCACCAAACAGATCCATACTATAGGAAAATCAAACTTAACATGTGAAAGGAATCTATATACAGTTTTATGTTGTATAACCTACTACATAACATAAATATGTGAACTGGAGTACTGTATTCAGTCCAGATGTAAGGTGTCATTGTAATAAAGTGTTAAAATCCCCTAATAAACACAAGGACCCCATACAGTGTATGTACACATGAATCATGGATAGCGAACACATATATAACATGTAATGAATAATAAATCAATGCCAAACAGCAAATAGTATGCAAATTAAAAATTAAGCAATGCTAAGCATTGCACAGCCCAGCTTACTAGGTGTAAGCAATGTGTAGGCCAGCTAAATCAGTTTGCTCATTGGTATACCCCTTTAAGCAATGCCAAGCTTAGGTAAGCAAGTTTGCCCATAGCTTAGCATTTTCAAAACCATCCAATCATGGCAAAGTATGGGAAATCAGCCCTATTTACACCCAACAGGTGGTGATACATCTCATAACTGGTTGCAGCTTCCTCCTGTAGGAACTATGACTGGTATGGGAGAGGGTGTGCACTTTTTGGTGCAGCTCTGGGGCATCCAGGAGTCCAGAGTCATGGCAGGACTCCTTGTTAAAGACCATGACCAGAGATTGCTGCAGGGCCAGTACCAGGGTTCCCTATGTAAAGAGGAAGCCTGGGACTGTCTCGCCCTTGACCTCACCAGTGCCACTGGTATACCTCGAACTGGTGAGCAGGTCAGGCATCACTATGCCGACCTGAAGCGGAGAAAGAAGGATCTCTTGGATCAGTGGATCCAAGAGGCTAGGAGGACAGGGGGGTGTCCCAGCAGTGTGTATCAGTCCACTACCTGTTTAATAATTGCCACATCATGTATATTATGGATAGATATGGCTATATATTCCTCTTATGTCTTTCACAGTGGCAGATGAGCAGGCTGCGAACCAGGAAGCCCATGCCTGTAGATTGCAGTGGTTGTGACACAAGGTAGGTTAGTAATACTCTTGCATGTACTGTCATAGGAAATAAATCTAAAAGTAGTAGTAAGTTAATTGCCTGTATAAAACCTGTATTCTTTAAGGCATGTACTGCATACACCAGAGAATATGGCAGGAAAAGTGTCATATAGGTTGTATGTAAATAAAAGCATAATAGCCTGACAATAAAGATCTAACTGCTGGACTGCGTGTGTTTACTCCGGTATCATATGGTAATGTAGAGTTGCAATCTATTAATAGTACTTTAGTATTAAGCAGTGTTGCCCACACTGTGCTACATAAATAATATAATCCAAATAGCACACTCCACTGAGATGTGAACTGTTGTATTTTTAGCACACACAGCCATGGTTCGAATCCTGGGAGTGGTAGGAGGCTGTATGCAGAATCATACCACACAACTGTACAGATATATCCAGAATGTCCAGTAAATTGGCCCATATCTGCTGCCTATCACCCAGTCCCCCTGGCAAATCAATGGGATGATCCCAGACGTTTAGGCAGCAAATAAGAAATAAAACTGATTGTCAGACATCTATAAGAACAAACCTGTCACTGTAGCAACTCCCCAAAATGTTATGAGAGTAATAATCCAAGTATGTCCCATCTCCACCCCCATGTTGTGAAACTGTGATCAGACTGTGTGCAGTAACAGAGTGAGATGTATGACCATAACACTAATGTGGAATCTGGTAATATGTGTGGCAACATTCAGGTAGTGCGAACAAACATTACCCCCACAGGTCTGTCAGATAGAAAAACTGTGCCTAGAAATAAAAGATTGATATCCTGGACTGGTACTGTTTACTCTGGTATTGTATGGCATTGTTAGTGTTGCAGTTGCTCTAAATAATAAGGTATTACTCATCACTGTCACCCACACTGTGCTACATAATAAAACATATGATACACAAGCTTGATATTACACTATATGGACTGTCTGATCAACACCATCCTCATATGTGCCACTCACACACTAACCCTACATATACTGGGTCATGACACAGTGTGGTCCAATACCTGTCTGTGGTATGGGACACGTTTGTGTTTAGCCCTACAAACATGTGAGCCGATAGGATACCTTACACTGGAGCAGCATGTAACATCAGAGAGAACAGGATCAAGAAAAATGACATCTACCACAGTCTGTACACAGGCCAAGGTACGTATTCACAATACACATACTGTCGACAATCACCTTAGTACACGGAGCCCATCTACTGTACACACAACCAGAGAATGCCCAGGTTATGTCCTCAGAAATAACCCCTACTATACATAACATGTCTAGCAGTTTGATATCTGACTGGCTTGTTATCAGGCATGTTATCAATAAATAATGGTGTACAAAACATATGCACCTCTTACTGCATGATATATGTACAAAGTTTGACAGACTTGTGGCTGGAGCCACAAACACTGAGCCAATATTGGCATGTTGCTGTGATACCCTCATACATTTACTGTTGTAACAGGGTTTGTTGTGACATATGTCCTATGAGGGATATGAAGTCAGTAACTCTCATGGCTGTCACCATGTACTGACTGCAATCCTCAGACTATGCTTCTGCAGTTCTAAGATAGGTGATCTGTGAGTGGCATAAGAAACATAACACTCCAAACACTGCCCTGTCTGCTGATAACCCTGCAGGTGGGAGTTTCCTCAAACACATAACATTGTCATGACAGGTATTAAATCATGTAGACTAGCCATATCCA
Organism: Protopterus annectens; assembly: GCF_019279795.1. Classification (NCBI taxonomy): domain Eukaryota; kingdom Metazoa; phylum Chordata; order Ceratodontiformes; family Protopteridae; genus Protopterus; species Protopterus annectens. Next base: position 995,928,281 of record NC_056739.1, on the reverse strand, counting down.
CACAAACCCTGTTAAACCAACATTACTCCAAATGCAGAAGAGCAACACTAACATTCTGTAGTCATGCCTGGAACATCCCTCTCCTGTTTGTTGGCCTGTTTCCACAGTGTATGTTGTTAGAGGTATATCCCACTACCATCTGTGATGCTGTTTTCCAAACACCGACATGAAGTCCTGCTCACAGTGAATGAAAAGGCCCAACACCCACATGATGTTCCTAGGTATAGGAGTGTGTTTGCATGCAATTGGCTATGGGAATGTTACCACAGCTGTTCCACATGCAGTCAGCTAGTGGGGGACTGCAATTCATGCAGAGGTCAGCAGCTGATCATGAGCATGACTTACAAAGCACAAGCTGCTGCCTAAGCAAAGCAGGTGTACTTCTCCACATCCACCAGAGAGGGAGTGAGAGAGACAGACAGAGACAAAGTAAGACAAGGAGGGGTGGGAGAGTCAAACCTAAGCATGTTTGTGTCACACACTTACCAGTAGATGGTTTCAAACCCCAGCTTGACTATGCATTGTTATTACATGCCTATGCAGTTATTGCATGTGCCGCAAAGCTTACATGTTGGGGAGCTGTCCAAAGGTATATTTGATGGTGAGTGACATCTGCAACAGTGATAAAGGAGGGATAAGGTAGGTGTAGTACACATGCCTGTCCACATGAACAGGTGTCAATGTCAACACAGCCAAACTCTCTCAGGGACTCACACACATTATCACAGTTGGCAGGGTCAGGATTAGACTTCCTAACTAGCTAGTTTGCCACAATACAGTAATACACAGGTATCACATGCACCACAGGTGTTATTAGGATGATATATGGGCAAAGGGTATGTGAAGGTGTCTGACATCAGAAGGCATGCTTCTGTAGGTCAATGGGAGGTGTAGTGAGTGTGAATGGTGTCCAAATCATTATACTCCACACACACACACACACACACACACACACACACACACACACACACACACACACACACACACACACACACTCACACACAGGTTACCGGTACTGACATGCATGGGTGCATTGCTTCACAGGTGTGTAGTGGTTGACTGTGCCAAAAGGCTGTACAAGGCTAGCTAAAGGGTATACCTTGGCATCAGACCACATGAAAATGGTCTGCAGTGTGGCTCAGGGGTGTAGTGTCTGGGTTGGCCCACACAGGTGGGTATTCACCATCCAGTCATCTGGGTTGTTAATGTGGGTGGCCAGGTCTGTGCAATACTTGCCATGTATGTGTTCTATAGTCCATGACATGGATGGTGTCTGGGATGTCTGCACATCCCCCATGCATGTTCTGTGACATGTGGAAGTGTACCTGGGGTGTCTGGGGAATGATGTGTACACAGATTGTTATCATCAGATATGCCATTCCTGGCCTCATGTGGTGAGAACTGGCAATGGACACCAGGTTGACCCTGCACCTACATTGACAGCATGATACAGGTATTCCCTGGTGTCAGTGGCATCTATCCATACAGGGCATGTGTATAAGGCATGGTATGTCCTTTGTGGGTTACATTTGCTGGCACTACAGTTGTTGCAAGCGTCCAGTGGGGAACATGGTGAAGGAGCACTGTATGCAATTATGTGCCTATTGTAGTGATGGGACAGGGTGCCATGCTCTCTGTAGTCCACTGCAATCACGCCATGGTTACTATCTGTGGGCAATGTGCAGGAAACTACCAACATAGTGGTTGTTGCCTAGTCGAGTGTGTTTGTGTATGAGACATGGGTTGAGAGTGTTCTCTGGGTAATACAAGGGTTGCCTAAATTGTTCGCCAAGCCTTGATGTCACATGTAGGGGGATGGATTGTCAACCCCAGCCTCTCTGCTGTTTGACATCTGTTATCCTTGTAAGGTAGACATTTTGACATATAATAGGTCCACCATACAAGAAATTTGCAAAACCTGCTCCACCATGAGTCCAGTTGTTACATACTCACAGCCACCTCCACATAAGAAACAAATAAACACACACACACACACACACACACACACACACACCAAGTCTCACAGTTGCCATGTCTGGGATTGGAACTCCTGTTTAACTAGTACATCACACTACAGCATTACACAGTTATGGCATGCGCCATGGAGGCTACTGGGCTTCTACTTCCCCAAAGGTATACTTCAAAGTGAATGACATCAGCAGGCTTGCCAAAGAAGGGAAATGGAGGTTGTAGTGACTGTGAATAGCCTCAAAAGCAATGTTCTGTACACAGACAAACAAACACATCCACACTTGCCTTGTCGGGGAATAGAACTCCCACCTAACTAGTTTATCACAACAGCAGTACGCAGTTCTAGCACGTGCCATGGAGATTACTGGCCTATATTTTTTTTCCCAAAGCTGCATTTCAAAGTGAATGACATCAGCAGGCTTGCCAAAGAAGGGCAAGGGAGGTTGTAGTGACTGTGAATGGCCTCAAAAGCATTGTTCCCTACACAGACAAACACACAAACATCCACACTTGTCATGACTGGGAATAGAAATTCTACCTAAGTAGTTTATCACACAACAGCATTACGCAGTTTTAGGATGCAGCTCAGAGATTAATGGGTTACTACTTCCCCAAAGGTGTATTTCAAAATGACTGACATCAGCAGGCTTGCCAAAAAAGGGCAATGGAGATTGTAGTGACTGAATGGTGTCAAAAGCATTGCTCCCTACACAGACAAACAAACAAATATAGATCCACACTTGCCTTGTCTGGGAATAGAACTCCTACCTAATTAGCTTATCACACTACAGCATTATGCAGTTATAGGATGCATCACAGAGATTACTGGGCTATTTTTTCACCAAAGGTGTATTCCAGTGGGAATGACATCAGCAGGCTTGCCAAAGAAGGGCAATGGAGGTTGTAGTGACTGTGAATGGCGTCAAAAGCTTAGTTTCCTACACAGACAAACACACATAGAGCCACACTTGCCATGTCTGGGAATAAACTCCTACCTAACTAGTTTATTACACTACAACATTACATAGTTATAAGATGTACCACCGAGATCACTGGGCTATTCTTTCATCAAAGGTGTATTTTAAAGTGAATGACATCAGCAGGCTTGCCACAGAAGGGCAGTGGAGGTTGTAGTGACTGTGAATGGCCTCAAAAGCATTGCTCCCTACAAAGACAAACAAACACACACATCTACACTTGCCATGTCTGGGAATAAAACTCCTACCTAACTAGTTTAGCACACCACAGCATTATGCAGTTATAGGACACAGCACGGAGATTACTGGGCTATTCCTTTCCCAAAGGTGTATTTCGAAGTGAGTGACATTAGCAGCCCTGCCAAAGTAGGGCATTTGAAATTGTAGTGAGTGTGACTGGCCTAAAAAGCATTGAGCTCTACACAGACACCATTGCCATATGTGGGATTAAAACTCCTACATCACACTATAGCATTATGCAGTTATAGAACATGCCACAGAGATTACTGGGACATTAGCTCCCCAAAGGTGTATTTCAAGGTGAAGACATCAGCAGGCTTGCCATAGTAAGGCAATGGGGAGTGCAGTGTGTATGCATTGGCCATAACCCATTCATCTAGAGGCAGACACACAACACTCAGGCACACACAAGTTTATATTTCACAGGTACGTGTATGCAACTCCTAGATGTCTACTGACTTGTACAGTCATGTTACACAGTTAGCACAAGCACCACAGACACTATAGTGCTGAGGGATACCAGAGGCAAATGTCTTCGGTAATTGACATTTGCACATCATGTGGTTTTAGCTAATTGGATGTGTGCTGGGAGGGACAGGCCTCATGATGGGAGGCTCTTTGTCATTGTCACTCTCTTCCACACATCTATGTATGTGTATTTTTGGCCTATTGTAGTGTGTTGCCCTTGGATATATGTGCATTCATAATCAATGTGTTTGTAAAGCATGACTGGTGTGTACTGAGGAGTGTATAAACTAACATCTGTGACTGTCAGATATTTATGGTCCACTGTTGTTGACAGACATGGGCTTCATTTCTCTAAGTGTAGGAGCATGCCCAATATGACTTTTTGTATTGAATGTGTGAATCCATTCTAGGTAGATTGTACTCCAGTGCAGACTTTTGTGTTCTACACCTACAGCTAGCAAACTGTTTCTGCAGGATATCTGTAGATTGGTTGACAATATGTGGTCAAAATGGGCAAAGGATAGTGGGTTACTGTAGGTAATTGTGTCTGTGCTGCTTCTGCTACATGGTCCTGGTGTTAGCAGAGATATTCAGACATATGTACTGTTATACACTGTGATGTTTTATGTCATTAAGTACTGACAGGTATACATATTTGCTTGCAGTGATGCCCTGGGGAACACAGGGTGAATGCAGCTGTGTCCAATATTGTGGTCAGCAGCCTACATATTCTTGCATAATCATGCCATTCTGGAGGGGAAGCTGCAGTCACTTGCTGCTGGGTCTGTGTAAATGGTTCAGCAACTTGGTACAGTGGTGGCAGAGGATCCCATGCTTGTACATCCATCGACCTGACAGTATGGCCATATCCTGCTGTGGCCATACCTCACAGCTGTACAGATTCACGCAGGTTACCCAGAGGCAGGGGTCATAATTCTGGACATTGCCCCTTCACATTGTGGTTTACGAGCAGGTTTGTAGCCACCTATTCTTGTGTTTGCAGCCAGGGATAGTATGTGCACACAGCTGAGTTTCGAACTTTACACATTCCATGCTGGCCATGATCCCCCCTCTATTATTCTATCCTCTTCCATACATTATGCAAACATTATCTGATAAGTTCCCTATAGTTATCACCTCATCCTAGCAGTAATTTGGTGGTGGTCCACAGTTCATACAGTAGGACATGGTGGACATGTTACTGTGATTTGTCCACATGGCCTTGCATTTGGGTTCTGTGGACTGTGTTATGTTATTATTTGGGAGTCCATGACATAACATACATTGGAAGTATGGATGATACACAGGCCTTTGGCAGTGGAGTGTAGGCCATTTGGTAGTGATGCAGGCCAGCTGTAGCAGGCCATTGCATTCTGTCACTCCTACAGTCCTAGACTGCACTACATTATATTCCCCTGGGGTGACAGGTTAGGTGTGCAAGGTGTTCATGCCAATATATTCTGTCATTATTGATCCAGTGGTGTGGATGCTGGCAGGGAGCTGTTTATAGCTAGGGACACACCTGTATGGGACACCTGTTCTGCATGCAGCATTCTTTCGCTATTGCCATACACAAGTGGGGGTCATATTGTACTTATTTCCCAACAGCAGGGATAAGACCGGAGAGGTACCTGTGGGTGGTGGTGGGGTGAGCTGAGTGCATGTGTGCTATGGACACTACTTGCATGTGACTCACAGATATGCATGGGGCATTCCACTTATGCCGGCTTGTGCAGGGACATTAGCTGTTTTTCAATACTTCATTCCTATGACCTTTGTGGTCTGCCAGTGTTTGGCCAGATGGCATCAGTGTTCTCTACTACAAGCCCAGATAATGTGCTGAAAACCTGTCTGTACAGTTCCAAGAGTGTGTCCATTTGACAGTTACATATTATACACTGTCTGTCTGGGGTACTTCCCCCTATGTACTGCTTGTATATCTGGGCCGACATTCATGTCATGTCCATCTTTCAGATAGTGACACATACTACTTCCAAACATTTACTATGGCTTACTGCTGGAATGTGTTTTGCTGGGAAGCACTGTGTTTGGCACTGCAGTTGTAAGAACTTGGCCCTGTCATCGGCAGTACTGGGCGATGGCCACCAGGACAAACATCACCATGCATACATAATGACCTCTCTCACACAATATACAACACACACCAACCTAACACATACAGACCTGCATATTGCACACATGCTACAATCTATCCTGCTACCTTGGCCAGCTCAGGTAATCTGTGCTCCACTGTTATTATACCTACACATACATGTTACTACATTTCTACATAGGATTGGGGGGACACGCCTGACTGTTACTGCATTTCTACATAGGACTGGGGGGGCACACCTGACTGTTACTACATTTTTACATAGGATTGGGGGGGCACGCCTGACTGTTACTACATTTCTACATAGGACTGGGGGGGGCACACCTGACACTTGTACACATTTGCTATGACTGTACTGGTATTTTAGGTACTCCAGTTCATTCTGTATTCTAACCTATCATGCTAACTAGAGTCATATATCGGTGTACTACAGGTCTTAGATTTGATTGACCTACATTTCAGTTTCTGACTTCTTACCCTTCAGAACTAATATCCCACTGCCTGTCCTGTGGTAGTCTGTCTGTGTAGGTCTGGGGGGATGTTCTCCATAGCCATCAATCAGTGGCCTTATCACAGCCTGTTTGTGTTTGTCTACACCTGTGCTGCTGGCTGAGACTGTTGTTGGGTATGTGACCCTCCCTGACTGGCATGTGTGCGTCCTATGGACACACATGTGGCCCAGCACATTTCCTGCAGTGAGTTTTTTCACCTTGTCTAGTACTGGCTACTATGGTGACACCAGTAAAGTTACAGATCTCATGCTGCCACTATAGGTGTCTACTATCTGCTGGCATCCCATTCAGCCACCCGATTCCCTTGCATGCTCACATCCATACCATAGATACAAGTAACAGCACATACTACTCCATTCAGCAATTGGTAGGAAGAGTGACTTACCTTGTGGCTGTGCCAGTATTGAGGATGGTACTGGAGGGATGACTATGTCGGATGCACATAGTACACTCCCTATACATGGTTAAGCACAGGTAGTGTCATGTTTGGCTTCCCTTTTACTGTATGTGTGAGTCAGAGAGAGGTGTCATTCCCTGGGTCCCTACCGTGTCAGTGTATGTGCTATGCGTTGCCTTTTTGCCAAGGTCTGGGCATACTGGGCACACCTCCTTTTGCCTACTGGGGCAGGCTCAGATTGTTCCTCCCCTGAGTCACTCTGTGCCTGTGCAGGCCTTGACAATGGTTGGGGGCTTTGTGGCCCTACCCCATGCTGTTCCTGCTGCAGCTGTTTCCACAGGATCATATTGTGTAGCATGGGACATACGATGACAATTTGGGTACATGTATCTGGTGAGTACTACAAGGCTCCGCCGGATGTGTCCAGGCACCGGAACCATGACTTAAGCATCCCAAACATACGCTCTATTATGATTCTGGTCTATGCGTGTGCCTCATTATGGAGTTCTTGTTCAGGTGTGTGTATTTCTGGTGGGTGTCATCAGCCACGGCTCCAGTGCATAACCAGCATCACCCACTAGGTGACCGTAAGGGATGTCCCCATTGGCAAATCTCTGGTACAGCTGCATCAGATGCGAGATGTGGGAGTTGTGATAGCTTCCAGGGCAGCCAGCACACACATTCATTATAATGCCCTGTGCATCACACATGACCTGGCAGTTGATGGAGAAGAAGCCCTTGTGGTCGATGCAGACCCTACATGACTCACTGGGTGGTGCTTTGATGCATATGTGTGTGCAGTCTATGGTACCCACTACCTCAGGGTATTCCGCTATTTAGTGGAAGAGACGCGTATTGCTGGCCAACGCCTCATAGGTGTTGGGGAAATATACGTGCTCACCGGCATGTGCTGACATGGCATCCAGGAACTGGAAGAGTACCCCGGATGCTGATGCCTGTGAGATCCCCATGATATCCTCAGTTGGCCTTTGGAAGGTACCTGTGTCTAGTATTCTTAGGCCTACACATACCTTGGTATCCACTGAGATGGTTTCCCCTCTGTTAGTTCTGTGTGTGAGGTGTGGCTGGCACAGCTCAACAATTTGCTGTAGGAGGTCCCTGTCCACCCTATAGCGCTCCACTATCTCTAGCTCATGTAGCCCCTGGTAGGTTACTCTGGGTCTGTACACTCTTCTCCTTCTCCTCACTGTGGGTTGGTCGACAGCATTCTCATCCTCACCACCCTCACCCTCTTCCACATGTTGATTTATGATAGCTGCTGCAGCCTCTATCATTTTGTTGTTTTTTTTTTTGGTAATATTTCCCCGGTGGTGTAGAGTATGTGGGAAAAAAAACAGAGGGTAAGGTGTTTGCATAGTTTATAGTGGTGTGATGGGATGGGATGGGCTGGTCTGCTGCCTGTGTAATTGGCTGATTCTGATACATTTCACCTGCCAGCTATGCTAGTTCTCCTTGATTACCTTCCTACTGCTGTTTTCCCTTCGCATTGCCTTCCTGTTTAAGGCCAGGGGCGCGCCCAACAAACACAGTGCTCAGATGTGCACAGAGCTGTTATTTCCTGTTTACATTTTTTTTCCTTTAAAACCCGGTGCGCAGCGTGCACACCCACTTAGGCAATGTAAAGAGTGCAAGGCAGCCTCAGACACACCCCCTTGCTTAGCTCTGCTAAGCTAAGGGCAAACCCAAGCCACAGGGCTCCAATAAGCTTATAGTATGCCTGACACCCCACCCCATGATGTCAGCTAACTCTCACGCTTGCACCATGGTATTCCTGCACTTACACGGTTGGGTGCTGGCCATCAATGAGAGGAAATCTGGGATTCAGTATCATTCCCCTCATTTACGTAGGATTGCCTGCTAATGCAGAGTTACAAGTCCCACACTGTACCTTCCCCCTTGGCAACCACTATTCACTGGCCATTTTGTCATCTGCCTGCCATTGAGTATAATGGCAAAATCGTAGTTTGGCTACAATGCTTATTTCAGTTTTTTTTTTTTTTCTGCCCGATCCTGTTTGCACGCCACTGCCCTACGCTTAAACAGCTGGAATCGGCTAAAAAATAAGTTATTTTTTTATTTTGGCAACTGTTTTCCGTGCCAATGGCCATATATGTGGCCATTGGCATGCTTTACATATAATATACACCCTTTATTTGGAGCTGTCATGGCTCCGTTTTGTAGTTTGCAGTACATTTCTGCAGATTACACTAGTCCTGCACGGCTGGCTAATAGCTTCCTGGATCGCAAATTCACCTCATTTGCATGGTTTTCATCTGCAAATGGGGTAATTTGCATACAGTAGCTATGTTCATGCAGGAATAGTGCAGGACCGCTCATGCACATACCTGGAGCTTATTCCTGGACTGCACGGTGGCCATATTGCCTCCAGCAGCTCCTGCACTATTCCTGCACGCAGTGCAAAGCTTGCTGAATCTGGGGGATTATCTACTGCATCTGTGCAACAGAGTCTTAGAATCATTTGTAACAAAAATACATTTACATCTTTAGCAGAATTCATAGTTTCATAGTTTCATAGATTTGGGAATTCCTTTGTTTGAGCCTAAAGCCCAGCATGCATCCTAGACTCCAATAACATAGTAAAAGCATTAGTAGCCTGGTTTTATATATTCATAAGGAGTCAGATTGCTTAATAAGCACTGTGCCTTTATTCCAGTTGCTAGCAGTAGCACAATTCAAGAATCTGCTACTCTTTCTAGTTTTTACAATTGTTAACTCTAATATGATATTATTTCTCCCGACAGATCTGACATTTTCTGAGTCCAAACACTAAGGAGACACTCAACATACTATTTTGCAGTGCCTCATACTCCCAGGCAAAACCTGCCCTTTATATAATTTATCTGTACATTTTCTAACAACTTCAGCTCACATTTTCAGTATATACAGAATGACGTTGCTCTCAAGCTTTCTTCTGATGTAACAATAGACCCTAGTTTAAAACCACCCATGTATTCTATGACCCAAAATGGTCTGATCTCAGGGAGAATGCAAAAGACTATGTTAAACAATACAGGATCCAACACAGACCACCAGGATTTACTTTAATTTTATTTATTTTATTTTATTTTACATTTGTTGACCGGGCTAGTCTATCTGGATATATGTCCATTTTCAGTAGAGGCCCGGGGAGAAAAGCTCCAAACAGGATTATACAAAGTGACTATAGATACTAAGCATCTACTTAAAGAAAAAAACATTTCAACAATACATTAAGTTGTAAAAATAACAACAGTTCACCATACATTTGGTCTAAGATAGTAGGTGTAGTGAGGTTAAGAGCAGTAGAAGTAACTATAGAAGGAAGGTATGGTAGATTTAGAGCAGTAGGTCAGACACAGAGAGAGAGTAAAACTAATAACTATTATCTGTAAAATGTCTTATGTTCATAAATACTCACAGTTTTTGGGATAATATGAATCTCTAAAAGGCTAGTTTGGATTATGTAGTAGTTCAGGTAGGGATAGAAAAAGCTGCATCAAATCTGAAAATTTGTAATGCTTCCTGAATAAAAAGTGAAGGAAATATGAACAGATATAACTGTTGAGGTAGGTTTAAAGGTGGTTTAGCAAGAGGAGGGGGTATCAATCTGGTTTAGTACATGTACACAACCATTGAGATTTAAGGAAGGCTCTTAACTGGTTCCTGAAGAGTTGTGTAGATGTAAGGGAAGTTAGATTGTTTGGAAGAATGTTCCAGGTGTTCCCAATAAAGTTAGTAAAAAGGCTGTCACCAGATTTGTTATTGGATTTATGGATAGCTACTAGTAACTTATTTGCTGAACGTAGAGTTTTAAGATTTTTATAAGGACTAATGAGGTTACAGAGCACAGGGGTATTAGTGTGATGGTACAGGACCTTGTGAGTGATGTAAGTTGTTGAAGAAGAACCTGGTTTTCAAATTCCAGCCGTCCTAGCTGTTTCAGATTTTGGCAGTGATGGGTACGGAAAGGGGAGCCAGTGGCAAATCTGGCAATGCTATTAAAGGAGGTAGACAGTTTGTTTAGATTAGTTTTGGATAGTTTGGTATAAATGGGGGAAGCATAGAGTAGGGTGGAGATTAGATGAGTTTGTGCAATAGTTGTTCTGGCAGAGGGTGTAAGAAAGGGTTTAAGCCTGTAGAAGAAACCAAGTTTTCTATTAACTGCTTTGATGGTTAAGTTTATGTGAGTGTCATAGTTAAGATTATGGTCAATTGTTACTCTTAAGAGTTTGGCGGTTGTGTCGGGTGCTATTAAAGTGCTGTTATTAGATGTAACTGTGAAATTAATAGGGCAGACTTCTGCGTGGGGGTGAACAGTAATAGTTTTTTTTTTTTTTGGGTTGAGGAGACAGCGTTGCTGGAACCAATTTTCAACAATTTTCACATCAAATACAGTAAAAAAGTTTTGCTTGATTCAATTTATTCTTTTATTTCTTCATCCTCGTGTTAGTTTAGGGGCTGAAATTCTTTAAATCTTATAGAATAAACTTTTATTTCATAGATAGTATAGCATGTGAAACAAAGAGTTTCCAAAATCTAATCCTAACACTGCCCAGAAGCCATATATTACCACATCAATTTTTACCTTCAAATATGTGCCCACATCTTATATAAAACTACTGTTAAACAAACTCAAATGATGCTCTGCTTCAGCTGATGACCTTCCAAGTGAATACCTTAAAATAGCAGACAATAGCATTGTTTATGCTGTCTCAGTACTTATAAATAGGTCAGTCCAGGAATCCTACATTCCCTCTATCTGGAAAAAAGTCACACATTATCCCTCTGCACAAAGGAGGAAATTCAACAGACAGCATTAACTTTAGACCCATAACAATCTTATCCCCCTCTCCAAAATACTTGAAAATTGTATTAAAAAATAACTGCTAAACTATTTCTTGCAGGAAGAACTCTGTCCCCCACACAACATGGCTTCCATCCTTCCCATAGTATTAACACTGCACTTCTAACATATATAGATATTACCAATAAAGCTAGAAATAATGACAAGCTAGACTCCTCCTTATTTCTTGACTAGTCTAAAGCCCTTGACACAGTTTGTCACAGCAAACTTCTATGTTGAATGTCCTCATTAGGTGTCTCTCAGCCTACCCTTTTGTGGTTCAAAAGCTATCTATCCAATAGGTATCAGTCATTGAAACGGCACTCCACCCTCTTCCCATACCTCCCAGTCAATACCGGTATACCAAAATGTGGTATCTTTTGTCCCCTCCTCCTTAATATTCTCACCAACACCCTCCACACATCCACAAAACAGGCCTCCTTAAAACAGTACTTAGATGACTCCACAGTCATTTGCACATCTGGCAATGTGGTACACCTTCAAAAAATTACTCAGAAAGCTGTGACAGCAAATGAAACATGGCTTTGAAACTCACAACTCATGGTCAGTCCTTAAAAAAAACGTACTTTTTTCCTCAAACCCCTCTCCCATGAAAAAACAAAATTTAAGGTAGTCTCTCTTGATACTACAGCCATTGACGTCACTCCTGATAATAAATTATTGGGGATGATAGTAGATGGTAATCTTAAATTTGACCTGCATATACAAAAATTGCATAAGAACAACTCATCAAAGCTAGAGATGATTTATAGAGCCATAAAATTACTCACCGATATAACTAACACTACACTTGCCTCTACATATCCCCCCGAAAAACTTCTTTATGGTGCTCCCATTCTTACTAACCTTCAGGCATCACAAAAATCAAAACTTGAGCAATGCTATAACAAAGTTGTTAAATCTGTGGCAAATACCCCTTTCAGAACCCAACACTATGTAGGATTAAAAAGCCTAAACTGGCTAGAACTACCCTGTCAACTAATTTATACACAAATTCTTACCACCTATAAAATTATCCAGAATCTATCAGCTTGTCTGGCACTAGATAACATTCTACACAGTTATGTTCCTAGTCGGTCATTACAAAACAATGACCAAAAACTCCTGTCTGTCCACAAACCTGTGAAATCTGCTGGACATTGTCTGTAATCATACCATGTTGGCAAGGCCTGGAAATTCTTATCTCAATCCATCAGGTCAATATACTCCTTCCCATGCTTTAAAACCTAGCTAAAACCTGACTGTGTTCTTGTACAACACCAAGATAAAATACAGTATATTCCTAAATGTGGACAAATACCTATTCATACCTTACATCTCCTTATTCTCTCTTCTTTCCTTACTTTCTTTCTTTTATCTATTTCTCTCACCTAGATTTCTCTGTGAAAATACTATAAGCCTGCTTTTCACTCACTTAGCATTGCAATTTCTGTTTGTATTATACTAACTTACCTTTAATTTCTCTATAAACAGGCTAAAATGTTGCTAACTGTTAAATCATTGTCATATAATTTATATCTTCTCTTAACCAATGTTTTCATATTATGTCTAATTTGGTATTATCATTTAAACTATATATGTTCTTTTTGTATTATTTTAATGACTATATTATTATTGTTCTTAAAATGTTTTTTTCACATTTTGGAATTTTTCTCGCTGGACCTCCACTGAAAATGCACTCCTACCCAGTCAGACTTTCTCTTTCAACAAATGTCAATGAATTATTTAAATAGAGTCATTGTCAAAATTACAGTGTTGTAGCTTGGAATAAAAAAGGCAAAATATCTTTAGTGATTTAATATCATGTCATGTCTTGCATATCCAACAGTTCAGATGGACTCCGTGTGTATGAATTCAAATGACAAAAGTGCTAAATTTTAAATTAAAAGAAACTTGACACTATTATTTGTGTGATTTTTTTTTTTTTGGTGTGATCTTTGTGTTTGGGATGGATAAAAATGATGCAGAAGAAAAAAATATGTGTAGTGATATCTGTGCTGTTAAAATTATTTATGATATTTAATGCATATGGAACAGATACAGATATACATCTCAGAAGTGTACTGTTATGGATGTGATAGTAGCATATTGACTTTCTGTCCTAGAAACTGCAGTACTTAACCATTGTTCTCTCAGAAAAGATGAAAGTACGTTTGCTCTTTTGATGTATTTTATAAAGATATTACTGTAGTTTAGATCTCTTTTAATTTTAGCATTTGAAATAAGGGGAGAAGAATGAATTTGACAATTCAGGTGGACTTAAGATTTTGGGAACAACAGCACAGAATATGTAGTATATGGTTATGCATCTTGAACAGACTGTTTTTAGCACTGCTTAGAGTTGGTACATATTGGTGGTTATCTTCAATTTCAAAGAAACTTACATGATAGATAGCATGCAGTCAACTGTCTGAGAACACATTTCCATTATACCCTAACTGGACACATGGAAATAAACATTTTTTGCAGTAGTCATGGATCCCCTGCATTCCCCACTGGGAGATAACCCTACACAACCCTTGATGTTATATATACTTTCCCTATGGTCATAGAACAAAAGAAAAGGAAATTCTAGTAAAACATAAAGCAGTCTCACACAGACATATTACTCTGCTGTAAGTAAGATTCCAGTTTTCAGATCCAGGTTGTCACAGATGTTGAGGTAAGGTGCCAACAATGACCATGCAACTATGTGTCTTAGAATCAATCAAAAGAGTAAGAATAAAAAGACAAAGATGGTGGTATAAGATATTAGAACTGAGGATTATGCTGCTCTGGACAGTTGGACAAAGATGAGTTTGGGGACTATGGCAGCTAGCTCTGACAATGGGTCTGAGATGGAATCCTTAGGGCTATAGCAAGGGTGTGAGAATGAGGCAAAAAGGCAACAAGAGAAACTTAGGCATTTTCAGATTAACAGCATGGCTACATTGGAATTTGAGGCTAACAATTAGGCAAAAAGATAGCACAAAGAGATAGAAAGGAGAGGATGGAGAGGAGAAGGCACAATGTACAAAGGCTATTAAAATGATCGTAAAAATTTCAAAAATGTGAAAGCTAAAGCTGAGTTTTCAGAATAATCTAAAAGGGAAGCCAATACTTTTTTGGGTACATGGGAGAAAAAAAATTAGGGGATGAACAGAATTGTCCTAGTTGAGCAAAGATTGGAGGGAAAGCACAGAACACTTGGAAAAAACAGAAGTAGTGAATAAATGCTTTGCTTCAGAGTTGAAGTCTGGACAAAATGGGCAGCCAGTGGACAAACACCAGGAAAGAGAGGACATCATTCAGAGGGAGCTAGCTGCCTTAGGTATAGATAAAAGTCACATAATGAGATGGACTTCGTCTATGAGCTCACTGAAATGCAGACCCCTGGACAGCCATCTTCCACAGACCACTGAGAACTACAGAAGAGCCAGAAGACTGCATGACAGCAAGGTTGGTACCCCTGTATTTTACAAAAAGGGAAGAAGAAAAAATATCAGGGAACTTTGGTTCAGGCTTGTTAGCTTAAAAATAGTATCAGGGAATATAAGGAAGCCAGTTGGATTCATGGACAAAAGGAGATGTGAGTCAAACCTGATCCAACTGTGTGATTAAGTTACAGGTAAACTTGAGAAGACAGTAGTAGCAGATGTTGTCTACCTAGACCTCTTCAGCAAGGTATTTGAATCTGTCCCACACATGAGGTTGAAGGAAAACTATTGATAGCAAGTCTAATGGGCTGGATAGATCATAGTTGAATGGCGAGACACAGAAAGTTTTGTCAAGAGAGATGATGTCATTAAAAAGGAAAATGGCCACTGGAGTACTGCTGGAGATTGTCCTGAGTCCAATACTCTTCAGTGTTTGTCTCACATACAAAAGTTCATCCTTTTTGCTGATGATACATGTATAGGTCTAGCAGGGAGGATGGCGGAAGAATCTACTGAAGGATCTGGGAAGTCAGAAAGGTGCCAGTTGAAGCTGGGAGCAAACAAATAGAGAGTACTGCATTTACACCTGAAACTGATGGCAACCAAGCAGGAAAAAGGATTTGGGTGTGTTGATCACATCCAGAATGGACCACTGGGCTGACAGTGAGAGGGCAGTGATGGCAGACAGAATGCTGAGTCTTATCCTTATGGGGATTGGTTTGTGAAGAGATAATGATTCCACTCAATAGGCTTTGGTCAGAAACTACAAATTAGGTACAACATTTGAGTTCAGGAAGGCATAAAAGGAATAAAGGACATTCAAATTTATTGAAGGAATTCAGAGGAAAGAGAAAAGCATTAGAAAGTTCTATGAGATGGAGAGGAAGAAATATATGCACAAACTAGGGGAGCTACAGCTATTCTCATCTGAGCCTAGATGCAACAGGAGGACACAACATTGGTTACAAGATGGTTTCAGAAAAGTTTGAAGGGTTATTCTAAACAGGAAGGTAGAGATAGAGAAAAAGGGAGAGAATAGGGAGAGGAAGAGAGAAGAATATTTTACTGATTTTAACAACATATGCCTTCATTAACCCATATAATAAAATATATAAATTGAACAATTACAGATTATTCAATTAACTCAAAGAACAGTTTTTTCATGAAATGTTTTATTGATTTTAACAACATTAATTTCCATTAACCAAAATAAAACAAAATAATAAAGCATCAAATAACATATGGAGCAATTAACAGCTTCTTCAGTTAACTGCAAGAACTATAAATGCGCTATTTACAATATCTAAAACAGCTCAGCATTCATCTTATCCAACAAACTCTCATACAAACTTCATTGCCAGTATGAATAGGGTCCTTATCGATACTTTAATAACTGAAAATCATAACAAGACATTTTGCCACTCGTATTCTCCTGAAAGTTCCCACTTTCTTAAAGGACTTAGATATTCTCTGGATATGTATCAATACATCTTTATGCAGATTGTGCTGCTATTTTCCACCTTATTGCTAGAGACATCTTTATATTTGTGAATCCTCACCTAACCCTCAGTACTTTCTTTTCTATCCTAGAATTCCTGTGATGTTATCCTTCATAATCAAAACTTCCAGCCAAGTTTCTATTTTAAGGAAAATGATTGCTCCTGTACCTTTTCATTATCTGTGCAACTGTTTTCAGTCTGCTTTGTGTTATCTGTTAGAGACGAATGTCTATTACTGTTTGTGGCCTTTGGAGCTTGTAGTGAAATCCTTTGTCTAGCGAGGCCTAGCTGTTTCTTTGTGGGGGGAAGGTCAGTCTGGTTTGATCTAGTTAGAAGCATTCCTGCAACACTGTATTATTTTGATTGGATACTTTGGCTGGTTTCTGTTTCTCTGCCTTTAATAGCCAGTTTTGAAACCAGTTTGTAGTTGTTTGCTCAAACTGTTCAAAGCTGTAGTGAGACAGGCCTTCTGCCATTTATTCTGCTGTGATATTGGAAAGAGATAAGTGATTATTTTCAACTGTTTTCTGCACTTCTGTTTTACTGCATATCTGTTTAATCTGTGCAACTGTTTTAGATCCTACCCACCTGCCCAGCTGCTGTTGTGGCCTTAAAGCTTAGTGGCTTTGAGTTGCCCAGCTCTAGTATATAGTTGTTGCTGGATGCTCTCACCAGTCACATTACATCAGCTCATTCTACTGTTTAAAGTGAGAACTTTGTAAAGGCCCATGCCTTTAGCTTCTTAACCTGGAATTACCTTATCTTCTGTCTCCTCACTTTCTACTAAAAAAAAAAAATGTACCTCTTCCTACCTCATTTTGCTGCTTGTGCTTAAGAGTTTAACTGCATTTAGTTTGCTGTATTTATTACTCCTTGTTGGTAGCCTCATTAAATTGATGACAGTATTCTACTGAATTGCTACTTTATTTGTGCTGTTACTGTTCTTATTGTGAGCTATTGTTTTAAAGCAATCTACCGATTAACTACATTTCATTGCTATCTACTGCAATTCATTACAGCTTAACTGCATTTTCTGCATTTCGTTGGTGTTTAACTTTATTTTTTCATACTGTGATTTCTGTTGTTTTCACTATATGTGATTAACCTGTGCTTCAATGCGAGTTTTTTTTTTTACAGTGTTCTTAACCGTAAAATTGTTTAGCATAATCTAGGCACAGGTCTGCTGCATCCAGAACTTCAACTGCACAGTTTTTAACCATTTTTAAGGTATTCCAGCTACAAATTTCCCTTGGTAGCACTTGTGTTATCATCTAGTAGTACTACTCCTAGACAGTCCTCTCTTTACCCTCTTAGCATTTTCAGTTTCTGACAAATATGGATGGACAATTTCCTACATTTCCTCCTGCCAGTCTAGTTGATATGGGCATCTTGAGACAGTGTACCAACTGTCTCATGTACACAGACAATCCTCTACTACTACCACCTAGGAACAGAATTTGTGAGAGATGCAATTACATCAAGCACCTACTGCCATTGTTCTGTCTGTCACAAACCAGTATATGTGGCACTGAGAATTGGCAACATGAATAACACACTTCAAACACCACCCACACCTACGCAACACCCCCCCACACACATATGCAGAGGTCCTCAACAAAAGCATACCCCAACAAAAAATAAATAATAATAAATGCACAAAAACTCCACTGCCCACCACACCACACATAGTCCACACACCTGTGTCTCACAGCCACTAAGGCCTAAACATAAACCAACATAGTAGTCATGGGAGACTCCATTGTGAGACACACAGATGTGTCCCTCACCAGGCTGGATAAGGAGAAAGTCACAGTTGTTTGACAGGTGCCAGAATCCACCATATCACCAGTGCACTCAAGTCTCTCAATAGGTATTGTTATGACTCTGCCATAGTCCATGTTGGAGTGAATGACTTGAGAAGTACCTCCCTGGAGTATATGAAGAGACACATGATCAGGCTCACTGAATATGTGTCCCAGGCTGGTATGTTCCTAGCCTTAAGCAGCATTCTACCATCACCCAGAATGATTCCTCAATAAAAACAGAAAACAATTGACTTTAACAATTGGCTTAGTTTCTAGTGTCATTCCAAGGGGATCCAGTACCTGACAGCCTAAGATTACATGATTGACAAACCGCAATGCTTTGCCAGAGATGGCCTACATCCGTCTCCCTTGGGCTTCAGGCTCCAGGCAAAGGCTATTGCTTCCCCATTGTGCCTTTTTTAGACTATGCCATGAAGTCAAAACTATCAACATGAAAATTTCATCAAAACATAAATTAAAGGTCATGCTGCTAAATGCTAGGAGTCTAAACATGAAACTGCACTCATTGCAAGCATTCTTAACTCAGGAAGAAGCTGACATTTGTGCAGTCACAGAAACCTGGTTCAAAGCTGCAGAGAGCACCCCTGTCATACCAAGCTACTCATCTTATCATTCATTCAGACCCAAGCCTTGGGCAGCAAACAAAAGGAGGTGGAGTTTCAATATATATAAAAGATACACACATCTCTAGGCTGGTCAAGCAGTATGATGCAAAGGAAACACTCCAGGTTCAGTTTACAATTGGCAAGACCCGTATTAAAATCATAGCTAGCTATAGGCCTCCAACATTGACTCAAGATGCAAACTATTATCAGGACCTCTTTGAATCTATCAAGATTCAACCCTTTACCCTGATTCTAGGTGACTTTAACTATCCAAGCATACATTGGAAGAAATACTCATGCCAAAACACAAATGCCCAGAGATTCCTTGATTTTGTCAATGCAAATGCATTGGACCAGTTGATTGACACCCCCACAAGAGGTGAAAATATCCTGGATTTAGTATTAACCAACATGAGTAACCACTGCAGCATTCCTACAGTGTCATCATCCCTAGTAATATCTGACCACAAAGCAGTCACTTTCAAAGTCACCATCTCCCCCAAACCTCCCCCCAGTTTGGGTCAAACAAAAAAATTCTCCAAAGCTGATTACAAACTCCTGAGTGAAAGTATAAACAGCTTCACCACCCCTCCCCCTCCATAGGAACTGGCAGATATGTCCAAACCTACACCAAAGTACTATATGAGCATTTATATAGCTGCATGGAATCAGGAATACCAGACAGGATGAAATCCTCCTCCTCAAGGAAGAGTAAAGTGGACTGGTTGACATATACAATAAATGAACTCTATAATAAAAGAAAAAAATTGCTGTCCAGGACCAAGAAGGAGCAGATGCCTAATTGGAAGCAATCTCTCCTTAGCCTGAACAAGCAAATAAGAGGACTAGTGAAATCCTCCAAAGCAAACTTCAAGTCCAAACTGGTCACATGTACTAAAGACAGTCATAAGGCCTTCTTCACATATGTCCGCATTCTCATGGGAAGCACCCAGATCTGCTCAGAACTGGTGGTCAAGGACACCATATACACAAATACTGTAGATATGGCCAACCTGCAGGCAGGTTCAGTGAAAACGTCACTCCTCTGTCCCCCCATCAGTAAAACAGGACATCCCCAGTATCTGCCCCCTCCCCTTACCTCTAGCGAGCAAGTCATCACTGCCCTCTTGAAGGCAAAAAATACAGCCTCCATGGGACCCGATAACATCTCAGGCTGCATCCTACATGAACTCAGGCAGGAACTGGAAGCACCATTAGACACCCTATTCAAGCAAAACCTGAGTACTGGCTTCATCCCAGCTGAGTGGCAGACAGCTACTGTCATCCCTTTGCACAAAGGTGGCACGTCCACCGATCCAGGAAATTAGAGAACCATCAGCCTAACTAGCCTGATCTGCAAGGCCATGGAGTGGATTATCATGGACCTCATTAACAAGAGCATTGGCAACCTCCAGACACTTGATCCCACAAAGTTTGGTTTTGTCAAGACGAGGGCATGCCTGTTCAGTTTGGTCGACTTCTTTGAGACAGTCACCAAGGCAATAGACGAGGGGAAGACAGTGCACACCACCTACCTTGACTTGGCCAAAGCCTTTGCTACTATTCCCCACTCAGGTATAATAGATAAAGTCTCTCAACTAGGCATCAATCCATATGTTACCAGATGGGTAGCAAATTGGCTCACTGACAGAAACCACCTAGTCAGAATAGGGGAAGCCACTTCAAGTAGTAGACCTGTAACAAGTGGTGTACCCCAGGGATCGTTCTTGGGGCCTCTGCTGTTTGGGATATACTTTTTGGAGGTGCAGGCCAAATCTAGTGGGCTATGGCTGACCAAGTTTGCAGATGACTGCAAGCTGGGTGCTTTCATCAATCCCCCTAGTGATGTGGACATCCTCCAAGAGGGTCTCATCCAAACAAATGACTGGTGCCAGAAACATGGTCTCAAACTGAATGCCAAAAAATGCATCATCATCCTTTCTGGGAGAGTAACATCCCCACAAATCATCACAATGATAATAAGGTCCTAAGCACGCAATCAGTTTTGAGGGACTTAGGCACCTAGGTTGATAGCACACTGACTTTTGCCCATCATATTGCCACCACTGTACAGAAGGCTTTCTACATAGCCCACCTCATTAGTAAGGGTATCTCATCCAGGGACAAGGTGGTCATAACATCTCTGTATTCTTCCCTAATAAGACCCATTATTGAGTACAATGCCCCTTTCAGCATGTACCTAACAAAGCACATGTAGCAGCTGGAGACATCACACAGGTTCCTCACCCAGAGAATCCAGGACCTCAAAATTCTACCCAACACAGATAGGCTAAAAGCCCTGTCCCTCAATTCAGTCTCCTACAGACTCCACAGGGGTGACCTCTCTCTGGCATACAAAGCAATCTCAGACCCCACCCTGATGGGACTGTTCCATATCCACAAGTCAAGCTCCACTCAAGTAACCCACACGTGTGACCTCAACCTGGTCTGTGACATCAACAGAACTTGTTTGAGGGACAGATTTGTGTCCTGGAGACCCCCGCTTTTGTGGAATAGACTCCCTCTCCACATAAAACATAGTACATCATTAACCCTTTTTAAGTGCAACCTGGATAACTGGATGGGTAACAGAAATTATACCCCTAGGATTTTACCTGTGTCCCTGCTGGACAGTGGCATAGGGTGCTGACTTGTTGGAACATGTGCTAAATTCTTGGCTAGGCTTGTAAGGGCCTCAGGGCCAATAGCCTAGCAACTTCCTGTGATCTTATGATCCTATAAGATAACCCTGTTCTGTGCCACTGGACATTCCCAGATCATGTGAAGCAGATCTCCATCACAGTCTAGACCCTGGTTCCTATTGTCTTTGTACAACTTCCTAAAGGTTAGGTACCAGTTGTAGAGTGTTTTCCTCTGTTGGTGTTTATGTTCTGAATATTTCACTAGCTACTGTATTCTGTTCCACACTGTGTCCATTCATCTCCTTGCAGATGTAGCCCTTTACCCATTGATCAGGTTCTATAGATTCTCCTCTCTTTAGTTTTCAGCTTGATTCCTCCCAGTTCTTCAGAAATTTAGCTCATTCACTCTTTCACAGTATCAGCCCATTTATTGCATAATGCCATTTTGTTCTGATCATTCTAATTGTCTTTTTATTGTAAAGCCTATATGTTGGATTTGCTCAAAAATAATCTGTGTGGACTGTGGAATAGATTAAGTTCCTTACATACCTTCTCAAACATTTTAAAGGAGTTTTTGCCTTCTCTTGAGAGTTGGGACAGTGTTCTTAGTCCCTTGCTATTGCAAATTAATTTTACCCCATCAGAAATGTAATATAATGCCTTAGAATGGTCCCATATTTCTTCTCTAGGTCTTTTTCCCACAATGATCCCTCCTATTGTTTTCAAAATCTTGTTCCCATTTGGTGATATGGTCATGTGCTGCCCCTTTCAACTGCATTGAAATTGGAGTTGATTATATAGGGCATGTGTCCTACTGGTCCACATATGGACCAATTAAGCCAAATGGAAAGTTGGAGTGTATCTTTGTTAATCCTGACATTCCATCCTCCAGATCTGAATAATATTTGTGCCTTAATTTCTAAGAATCACCTACCTGTTTCTCCCAGGAAAGCAACAATTACCAGGGAACGTACCTTACCAGTTTGGGGTGACATACCAGAACAGGTAAACTACTCACTAAAAACGGCACATAAGGTCACAAGATTACTTTAACCACCACTGTCTTTCCTCCATAAGTAGTTTTTCACAGCTAAGGTTGTGGGCCTGTGTAATGAACTAATATAATGGGTGGTAGGGTGTGAATCTACAGAGGTATTAAAGAGAACATGGGACAGGTGGGTAAAGAAAAAAAGGGGCAGGTGCAAATGGGAAGGAGCTTTAAAGTTAAATTTACTGAAAAGGACATGCTACATAGGCTTATTGCCTTACTCTGCAATTAAACCAGTTTTGATTGGCTAGTTAGACTCAGTTAACATGTTGTCAGTCACTTGCAGAGAAGGAAACTATCACACATCCAATTTTCTCATCTGTAGATGCTGTCTCTCAAACATGAACAGCAATGAAGAAAATGAGAATAAAGAAAAAGTAAGGACTGCACCAATACCTGTAATACTGTAGGCCATGCTGCACTCTTTATATATAGTGATTTATAGCACACAGATAACATGTATAGGCCTACTATAGAAAAATGAAGTACAAATGATACATTGTTTGATCTGAAGATGTAGTATTGATATCAGCAGCTTTATGCAAAGGATCTGTAAGCTGAATATTTTAAAGATATATATTTTCAGGAAGGAACTTGCTCCCCTCTTCATCATCTCATATGGGGAGCTTCATTCCTTCATTCCCTCCCAGGACGACTATACTGAGGTCGCATCACATCATAAAAAATAGAATACTTGGTTCAAAATCATAATGAAGAATTCCACTTTTTTCTGAGGTTAAAATGTTTTTACACTGATCATTTCAACATTTGCATGCAGTATTACTCATAATTTGCAGTAGTATTACCACATTTGCATTGTATTTGCGGTATGTTTAAGTATATCACTTCATGCTGCATACATTCCAGTATTATTGCTGGTTATTCATGAACTTTATAAACTAAAAGCAAATGCTCACATTGTATGCTGCTTTAGTACTCTCCATAGATAACAGCAGTCTTGATTATTGTAATATTCAGTGATATGTGCTGCCGAATAGAAATGTAATTTACAATGCATAATCAATAAAAGGGGCACTTTCTGACTGAGGTGCTCATTTAACAACATCTATACATTCACAGTACGGATATAGTAATCATGTCATCCTGTTTTAGTCATCTGCTGGTTAGTCTGAAAGAAAAGTTGACAGCACATCACCTTAAGGCCATCTGCTTATCTCTATATTTTAAATATCAAAGACTGCGGAGTAGCCATTGGTGGAAAACGTTCAGAACCAAAAACAATACACAGGTAGATAGATTAAGTTATAAGGTAACATTGTTTACATTGTGCGATACTGACAGGTGCATGGATATAAAAACATAATCAGCCTATTGGTTTTCATTTAAAAAAGGTTTTTGTAGAATCATTCAGTGTGGTCAGTAAAAGTATTTCTTGAGAGATAGCTAAAACAAATAAATAGGCCTACAAATTTACTTAACACATAAATATGTAACATTGCTCCCTAAGGATCCATAAAAGCTGGGAATATATGCTGTTTTTTTTTTTTTTTTGGAGTGAATCTATTATTCACTACAGATGAGATAGGATTTGCATGTGATGAACCTTTTCAAAAGTAAAATGATATTACACCTTTATACTAAAGGAGCTTAGAAATGTTATTCCACTTATGATATGAAATGGTCAGCTTTAGTTTCCCTGACGCACTTTCTCCAAATTTCCTTTACCTCACCTGTTTCATATGCTGACTTAACAAACCTCTTTTACATTCACAGAGATGTGCAGTCACATTAAGTAGTTTAAGATGTAAATATGCCATGGACTGCTGCCACGTAATACTGATGCTTCTGCCATGATTTCTGCATTGGATTTAACTAATTTTTACTGACAAATATGCCTAGCATTAATTTTATTTTTGTCTTTCACTAACCACCGTAGAAACTCATGCAAAATAATTGACATTTTCTAAGTACATTTTCTGCCTTTGGCTCAAGCATTATCTAAACAGTTACTTAAGGATCATCCTATTATCTTATTCATTATTCATTTTTATTTATTTATCCATTTATTTATTTATTTATTATATGAATGAAGATAATTGTAACAACAGTGCTTCAGAGTGCAAGAGAACACTAGCAAATGTGAACAAATAACACTGGTTATCAAAACTCAACATAAGGAAATCTTTTGATGTGGCACAGGAGATTGCTAAGGTAACACATACAGTCCTCTGGTAGCAGTATGTTAAATGGGATAACAAACTGTTCTACCCAGTTCAAATAGAAACAACAACAATCTTGCAAGAACTGTGGGAAAATGTTAATGAAAGAAATCTGAATGAGATTGATTTATGTTTCTTAAAACAAAAAGGTTGAAGAAGGCAGTCATATCTTAATATGTTAAGTACCAAACATCATTACAGTGAGTATGCTAAGGATAAAATGTATAGCCAGGTACTGAACAAAAGAATATTTAGGGATACGATATGACATAAAGGGATTTGCCAAGATGAGATGTACTACCTGAGGAAATGGACAACTAGCCATATGAAGTGACAATTGTTACTAAGGCCTACTGCTGTGCCCAAAGAGAGAGATCTCAGATGGAATGTGGCAACAGATTGTTCAGTCTGTTTTCTGCTTATAGTGATGGGATCTAGGATTCTTATGTACCAACAGATCCCTTTTGATAAATTTGACTATTTACCTGCCCATGCCAGTACTCCCTGGAAACTTTGTGAAAGAAGTTGCTGTTACTATTTAGCATATCTTCCATAACAACAGAACTACAAAATTAATGATTAAAACTATATTTACTGTTAAACAAGGTCTGTTTGATATCAAAGGGCACAGTTTTTAGAAATGTTCGCATATTCAAAAACAAAGTCTTTTTACAAAGAAAAAGTGGTGACAGTAAGTGAAGGCAGGGATGTTAAAAATATTTATACATTCCTGAAATGCATTTCTTTATTCAGGCAAGGACCATAAAAAAACATCCATTTCTGCTATGACTTTAGCTGCATTTAAAATTTACAACTTATAGGATTTCAGGCAGGTCAGATATTCCCAGCAGGTTTTATTCATACAGTGTTACTGCATGGTTGACAAGACATAGATGCATCCATTTTCAATCATTGCCTATAATGAATCTGCCGTTGCCTCTCATCAGTAATGCAATGGACTGAGCATGCTGTCTCACTATGCCAAATGTCACTCTGGTAGCAAATGTACTGAAAGTGTGGCGCTTAAGACTTAAAGGCATAAATCATGGTTTTGTATCAAGGACAACGCCAGCTCTAGTAACAGATTATGAATTTAGCCTTGTTTGTGATATTCAGTGATACTCCCAGATATTAAATTAGCATGGTCATCACCAGTAAGAAGCTTCATTTGTAAAGCCCCGGAATCTGAAATATGTCAAAGAGAATTGTTTTTAAGTACTTTTCTGATATGTTGCACACTGAAAAGTCATTTGATCATAATAATGCAAGTCTTAAAATGTCTTAACTAAGTAATGCATATGAAGCATGATGTAGGAAACTTGCCTTACCTATATACTATGGCATAGTCTGCTATAACTCATTAAAATATAGGTTTTATAGTCAGTCACAACTAGGTCAAAAGGAATCATATGTATCTTTGCAGCATTTGACAAAACTCATGTAGTTTGATAGTACATATCTGTCAATTTTTGGAGCTTATAATGTAGTATATTCATTATATATCACCAGTGACTAATAAAATTATTTTAACAAGGGAAAGCAAAAAGCAGTCTTTAACCAATTATTTATATACAACAATACCTGAAAGGCAACTACAGGATTGTTTTCAAATACACCAAATTTCCGGCCATGATAAAAACGTAGCTGGTTACTGAAGTGTGAAGCCGATGGACAGGTTGCTTGCTGCACTGTCCTTAAGTATAACATACTTATACATGGTGTGCTATGCTGTAGTAATACAATAATTACTTGTTTTACTAGTAAAGCTCTCTTACTCATAGTGTATTTGCAATAAGATCACATAATGTAGAAATGGAAAACATTTAAAATGCACTGTGGCAACTATGTAGTAAAGTAATGAGACAGAGCGAATGCTCCTCTGTTTGCATTATCTTCCATGACGTGAAAAATACTGTGTTAGTAATTATAAACATTTTTCTCTCTGGCATACTAACAGTACATTGAAAACCAAATATTCAATCTATTAAGTGATAACAGAGACTGCAAAATAATATCCATTACTAAATTCAGCTAGATGAGTTCTGCTATAGATTATAGACTATCCCTGAAAAGACATTTAACTGAACTTTTGCAACAGGGATTTTACAAACAAGAAACAAACTAGGGAAAGGAAATGAAGGGCTGAGAATGGAATAAAAAAGAGAAAACCGAAGGGCTACAGAGGGAAAGGTAAGGAAAGGAAAAGAAATGAAAGAAAGAAAGAAGGTATACAGAAGAAACAAAATACAAAGAGGGAGGCATGACTCGATTCAAAAAAGGAAGTGTGGGAGAAATGAGATTTATTATATATGGCTGTAAATAGCTTTAAGGCTGAGGGGCTAGCTATAGTGATCAGCATATCATGATACAAACTTTGTAACCTACTGCATCTTTGTAACCTTCTGCGTCTTTGTCAGAACCCTCTACATGCCTGTCTGTCTACTAGCATTGGAATATGTATGACTGATTGTTTTTTTTCTTTTTTTTCTTCATCAGATTATATACAAGACAGCAGATGTGTTTTAACCTTCATGAAGTCTATAGTCAAAATCTGTAAATAAACATTGTATGGTAATGCATGCAAAAATCACTGTATCTAGCTTATCAACATTAAATCAATACAGCTACATATAACAGGAGTAGCCATAGTGAGAAATTGGAGGAGGTGACAAAGTTGGTAGCACAGGAAGAGAAGGATATGAGTTGTGGTTTATACAGGCATCAATCACATGCTTGTAGGGACAGTTAAGGTGACAGTAAGCAGAGTTAGGAAATGGAATTGCAGGATATGGGGCTGGAGGTATCATTCTCAGAGGTATTATCTATGCCAGCACTTAGCACATTGACAAAAGTGAGGATAACGAATATAATGATGGGATGCAGCAAGGGACAAGTGAGAAAGACATGGGAGTAAGTAGAAGGTGGGGAATTTAAACCTGGCAAAGAGACCAGCTCTGTTCCAGGGATAGACTCCATCTTTGCACAGAGGGGATAACAGTACAAAAACTGAACTGGAAGGGTAAAATTCAGTTATTATACTTTAAAAAATGAGAAAACAGATGCGGAAGAAGAGATAGACTTTCTGAAAGTAGAAAGAAAGTAAGAAAGAAAGAAAGAAAAGTGACACAGAGAACAGCAGATTACTAATAACAGTCTCATGAAACATAGCTGTGCAGCATTGCTATGTAACTCAGCAGGTCTGGGTTGGAAGATGGGAAGCTGTAGGCAGTGAGGAAGGAAGTAGAATATAAATGACTATCATAGAAACAGGGGTTAGTGATGAGGGTGTTTGGATGTGAGTGTTCTTATCTATATCTTGTTTACAATGACAGAGTAGAGAAGAATGTTAAAAGAGTACCACACCATGATGGGATAAAGGGAGCTGGTAGGGTCAGAACCTAGGGTAAGCATTATGGTGGTTAAGGTGGAAGAAAGTCAAGATGCTGATAAAGTGCATCACAACCCAGGTATTTCAATGGATAAGGATGAGTGGCTGAAAAAAAAGTGTGCTCATGAGAGATTTATAGTTGTGAGTGATCTAAATCTGCAGTAGAAACTGGGAGAGTCTGAGCTAGAAAACAATCCAGTGAGTGAAAGCAACCAGGAGCCTAGACCATAACTATATGAAGTGAGACATGAATGGGTTCGCTGATTATGTGTCTTAGGCAGGTATGGGCCTAGTACTGAGCAACATGCTACTTTGTCCAAGGATGATGCAATGTTACCAACAGAAAATGATTGATTTTAACAATTGTAGTAAAGTGATGAGACAGAGCGAATGCTCCTTTGTTTGCATTATCTTCCATGGTGTCAATCCAGGGGGGGTACAATATTTGACAGCCTGGGAGGACATGGTTGACAGACCAGGCTGCTTTGTCAGGGATGGTCTGCATTTATCCTTTCTAGGCTTTCAGATATTGGAAATGATTTTTCCACCCTCATAGTGTCTTTTTTAGGCAATGCCAACCTGATAAACCTCCCACATTAACTGAATCTATGAAGGAATATCTGAAGGTGTTACTGCTCAGTGCTAGAAGTGTTAAGAAGAAACTCCACTCCCTGCAAGGCTTCCTTTCCCTGGAGAGTGTAGACGTCTGTGTAGTAATGGAGACATGGTTGAAAGTCATACAGAGTACCCCATCAATGCGAGGTCATAATGCATTTCACACCTTTAGATCAGCTACTGGACAGGATGGAACTAAAGGTGGAGAAGTGTCAGTCTATATTAAAATCAGCCTCACATCCAGACTTGTTAAAGTGTATGACCCACTGAAACTTATAAAACAAAAAACAAAGAGCTCTAGGTATGACCAACTTTAGTTTAATGGTAAGCACTTTCAACCAGAAACCCAACCTTCTTCAGACAAAATACAAAAGACATATCCTCTTTTTATATAAAAAATTGTAACTCAATTAACCAATCAATCAGTTGTCAATAATTAGTCCACCTGTAATTAAATCTCCTATTAACCTCCTAATATCATGTTTCACATGTCCCGTCTACTAAATCCAAGAATATCTCTGTCTCCCTTTGGGTATACAGTAGATACTAGGATGACAATGGACATCATTAGGAGAAACTAGGCTTTGCTGACCACTGATCCTGATATTAGGAGGTTAATAGGAGATACACCAAGGTTCTTGTACAAGAATAAAAATAATCTGAAGATGATGCTGTGATATACAGACAACAATAGATTTGATGACAATGGGTTAAGAGGGAACACGATACCCTGTGGCAAATGTAATTTTTGTTGTT
Organism: Protopterus annectens; assembly: GCF_019279795.1. Lineage (NCBI taxonomy): Eukaryota > Metazoa > Chordata > Ceratodontiformes > Protopteridae > Protopterus > Protopterus annectens. Next base: position 995,898,743 of record NC_056739.1, on the reverse strand, counting down.
TCATAGACAGCAGTAGTATCTTTGACCATCCTGATAATGGGCATAGGTACAAGTTTACTAAGTGCCAACTGCATGACGTTACATGTTGTTTACTTAGCCTACTGTAGGTGCTGCAAAGCATTCTATGCTGGGAAAACCAATAGGACTTTGAGAGACAGGATCAGGGAGCACCTTTACAACATACAATGTGCTTCCATGAACAATGCTTTGTCTAAGCATGTGATTAGCACTAATGCTAGTCATACTTTCAGGTTTATGGTTATTAATATAATCTTTCCCACTGTTAGAGTTGGAGACATCAGGAACTTAACTGAAACCAGAGAGGTCAAATGGATGATAAAACTAAGGGCTGACCAAGGTAGTGGACTTAATAAAAAAGTTCCACTTAGAACTATACTAAAGGGACGCAGCCTTAGGAGTTGACCTTGCTTCATTTCACATCTTCATTTTTTTATATTTTTTATCTTTATTTTAATTTTAATATGTACTCATTTCATATATATTTTTATATGTATTTATTGCTGTTTTACGTTTATTTTATATAATTATATGCTCTATCTCTTTAGTTTTATAAGCTCTTCAGCTGTTAACATGTGATTGGCTTAAGGGTATTTGAACTATGTATATATTGCATTAGCTCATTCTGTGTCTATGGTCTGATGAAGCAGTAGTGAAAGCGCGTACCAAGTTTTATTAATTTGGCAACTAAGTTTTAGTTGTTTGGTAATAAATATGCTTCTACTTCAGCCAGTGTTACTCCATTGGTTTTGTTCTGTGATTATCCCATTTTTCTTCCAGTGGTGTATTTATCTAAGTCTGTGCATTTCCATAGTTTTTATAAACTAATATGTAGCCTTCTGGATAGCCAGCTGGCCATTTACAAAACCTACATTGTTAAAGCAAGGGGGTACTTCCTCTAATGGAAGAAGTGTACCCAGCGGGATTCCACAGAGCTCTGTCCTGGCCCCCAGCTTTTCAGTATCTATTTTTCAAAGGTGAAGGCCATTCTCAAGGGACTGTGGCTAGACAAATTTGCTGACAACTGCAAACTGAGGGGAGTTGTCAAATCCCCTTCTGACACTCATATATTCTATCAGGCCCTGATCCAGAAGAACATCTGTTGTGTCAGTCATGAGCTCACCTAAAATGACAGATGGTGTAATAATACTATATTTGTAAAGGCACCATTCTCTCCTTTTACCAAAGTGTTGTACCCCTCTCAAAACAGATACAGTTATCTGGGACTTGGGTAGTTATGCTGGTAACAATCTTTTTTGATGCCTTGGTTGTGGTTAGGAAGACATTAAAGCTTGCACAGCTGATCTATAGGGATACCTACTATAGCTCTTGTGAGCCTTGGTGCCTCTATACTCTTCCCATATTAGACCCATCCTTGAATACAATGTTGCCTTTGGAATGTAGCTTGACCAGATTGAAATACCCCTGATGTTACTGACCAAAAGATTTTTGGACTACACAGTCTAAGCAACCCTGAAGAACTAAAAGGGATATCCATTTTCTGTGCTTCATATAGACTTCAGTACTGTGATTTCTGTTTAGCCTTTCAAGCACTAAAATGTTCAATCTCTTGCACTTTCACTGAACCAGCAGTCTGTTTAACACTCATGCCAAAGTTTCAGTCTTCACTTTAAAATCAACAACACCTGCACTTGTGACAGGTTTTCAGCATAACACATTTCCTGAGTTTGGGAAAAAAACACTCTGCAAATCAAGTAAATTTGGCCTAGAGTCCAGCAGTTGGCATAGAGGATTAAAGAACTGTTAACTAGCTGATTCATGTTGTCCAGTAATGGAAGGTTTGATTCCTTCAGCTTCCATTGCCAAGCTGTGTGACTCTGAGTGAGTTACTTAACCAGATACTGGTCCCAGCCTCAGTATGGAAAATATCAATGGAGATAAGTGCTCTATCTTGAAAAGCAAACACAAATAAATAAAATAAAACAAGTAACTCCCTATCTACTTTCAAAATTATACTCTGTGACTGGATGGGAGACCATCAATTTATAGCTGGGGTATGTGGAGCTAATATTTTCAGTACCAAAAGGTGTTGCAGCTAAGCTTCTTGATTGCCTTTTGTTCAATGAGACAGTAGCTAGATAGATGTATGGTAATAACACCTGCTGCTGTTAGCCAAAGATGTCAGAATATCATCAAAGTTCCTATTACCACAATTAGAGAGGTAATGTCTAGCATTTTATGTGGCCATGATTTACGTAAGAATGTTAAAGGAAAACATATTAGAATCAGAGATGGGCAGAGGGTGAAAAATGTTCACAAAACATCGAGAAAGTAATTTCTTAAAACTAGGAAAAAACAGCAGCAACAAACCGACTAATGCTCCGCAAAAAGAATGAATCTACGAACTTGCAAGCTAGTAATGCAAACTTTTTATTCCATAAAGTGCTTTTTGTCTGGCTGGATAGCTAGACTTCTTCAGATGCAATTAAATATTCAAAACACAGTATATAACATGAATATCAGTCAGCTGATCCAACCTACTAATTAGAACAGCTGATCAACACCAACCAATTTCTTACAACTAGGCCATCTGTATAACATCCTTTAGTTTAAGCTTCCTTTTATGTTTCAAGTTAAAGCAGGTTCCTCATTATATTCGCTGGATGGACTAAGTACAGGTGCTTCTGAAGCTTCAGTCCTGAGGTGATTGAGTTCCACCATTGTCTATATTTTATATTTCTTATCTTAATATTAAATTAAAATTTCAAAAATACCTCAGCTTTATTTTAAACTAGGTCTATAATAAGCAGCTATTTATAAAAAGTAACAAAACTTAAACGATTTTTAAACAACTAAGTTAAAATTACTGACCAAGTTGAAGAATTTCTTAGCTTTTACAACAAACATAGTCTCATTCTTCAAATACCAAGGTGTTACATAAATCCTTCATTGACCATGGATCCTCACCATGAATGTACTAAAAGTGAATAGGACCATTTTGGCTTGGTGTAAACTATCTAGGTTCTTTGCACGTAAATCCAGAACAGCTATTACTAATTTCTCTGTTGTAATTGCCTCCATTAAACATCTACACGACCTTCAGATTCCCAGTTATAGGATCTCCAAAAGTGTTTCCTCTCACCCAAAAATAAGGCTTCATTGTTTTATGCTTTTCTGCACAAAATGACTTCTTATAAAAGAAAGGTCACATTTTAATTTAGCAATGTTTATTTTTAATGCCTAGAAATTGGCCTAAAAGTCTGGGACTCCTTGCATATTAGCTTTAGAAACTGTCAAGTTTAAATAAAGACTGTCATTTCTTACTCCAAAGAACATTGCAACATGCAATACTTCCGTTCCTCTTCCTTTACATGAAGGATCCTTTTAGTGAAAACACACTCCCCCGGATTCACTATCCTTCTGTGCAGGACTAGCTTAGTCCTGCATGGAAGCGGCCGTTTAGGAGCAGGACTGCAGTGCACCATGCATATTAATGAAGGCTTGCTGCCTGAGTTCCTAAATGGACATGGAGCAGGTACAAGTGCAGGGGGTGTGTCTGAGAGCAGAGATCTCAGAATATACATGCCCCTGCAATCAAGAACAGCAGTGTAGGAGTAAGAATGAGCGAGACCGCTCATAAGTGTACGCATACCCCCAGGAGCATCCCCCCAAGTGTACAAGAGCAACAGTTAAAACATTTAAATATAAAGAATTTTTTATGAAACAGATTAAATTTAACTGTAGGTGCACGGGTTTGCCCATCGCTTAGCTATGGTTAATACAGCTTAAATGGCACAAGAGGATAAAAAGCAACTCAGCACTGAAATAAATAGGACATGCTGGAGGGACAGATTCATAACCCAGAGGCTCCCTTCACTCTGGAATAAAATCCCAGTCCAAGTTAGGCAGAGTCCCTCATTGACTCTCTTCAAGAGGAATCTTGATGAGTGGATGGGAGATCGTAGGTTTACCCCTGGTATCACTTCTGTGTCACTGTTAGACAGAGGCACAGTATACTAACCTCAAAAAAGGGCATAGCAGAATAAATTTAAAATGGGTGGCGAAAGCCAAACACATTCTGGCTAGGCTTATAAATGCCCTAGGGCAGATAGCCTAGTATGAACCTATGAACCTATAAGATATATGCAAATGAAGCAGTACAGCAATAGTGTAGTGGGCAGAGCATTCACTTTACGAGCAGTCATTCCCAGTTTGAGTCCCACTCCAGTACAATCCATATTCTATGTCAAATCACTTTATGATCAATTTATTTTGTTGCATAACCTATGTCATAACATATATTTGTGAACTGGAGTACTGCATTAAATGCAGATGTGAGGTGTCATTGTCATAATGTTGCAAAGCCCACAGATAATCACAAGTGCCCCAGACAGTATATGTACACAGGAATCAGGGATACAACTGGAAGGTAAAATGTGTAATGAATGATAAACCATACAGTTGCCAAATCTACCACCTGCCTAAGAACCATTAGACATTACTGTCTAATTAGTGCGGTGGTAATCAGGTGTAAGCACTAGTAAGCAAGATTAAGCATAGTTACGCAGTAGTAAGTGGGAGTAAGCATATTTAAGCAGTAGTAAGTGGGTTTAGGCCTGTTTGTGTGGGGGTAAGAAATGCGCACACAGGTTAAGCAATATCGAAGCTAACACTCTGTAAGCATATTTAACCGGAGGTTAGCATTGCTTACCTTCGCTCAAACCCGTTCAAACCCATTTACAATTGCTTAAAAGTGCCTTAATCAATCTGTATGCATCAGACGTTGTTCTGGCCTGAAACAAAATAAACAGCCTCTGCAGGTTTTGAACCAAGGACCTGTACACTATTGTCACAGTAGTGAACCACTAAGCCATCACAGAAATACATAAGGATGAGGTATCACCAAACAGATCCTCACCATAGGAAATACAAACTGAACATGTGAAAGGAATCTATATACCGTTTTATGTTGTATAACCTACTACAGGACATAAATATGTGAACTGGAGTACTGCATTAAGCCCAGATGTGAGGTGTCATTGTAATAAAGTGTTGAACTCCCCTAATAAACACAAGGACCCCATACAGTGTATGTACACATGAATCATGGATACCAAACACATCTATAACATGTAATGAATAATAAATCAATGCCACAATGCAAATATAATGCAACTTATATATTAAGCAATGCTAAGCATTGCACAGCCCAGCTAAGCAATGTGTAGGCCAGCTAACTCAGTCTGCTCATTGGTATACCCCTTTAAGCAATGCCAACCTTAGGTAAGCAGGTTTGCCCATAGCTTAGCCTTTTCAAAACCGCACAATCACAGCAAAGTGTGGGAAACCAGCCCTATTTAAACCCAACAGGCAGGAATACATCTCATAATTGGGTGTAGCTTCCTCTTATAGGCACTATGTCTGGAATGGGAGAGGGTGTGCACTTTTGGGAGCAGTGCTGGGGCATCCAGGAGTCCAGAGTCATGGCAGGACTCTTTGTGAAAGACCACAACATGAGACTGCTGCAAGGCCAGTACCAGGGTTCCCAATACAAAGTGGAAGCCTGAGACCATCTCGCCCACGACCTCACCAGTGCCACTGGCATACCCCAAACTGGTGAGCAGGTCAGGCATCACTATGCCGATCTGAAGAGGAGAAAGGGGGATCTCCTGTATCAGTGGATCCAAGAGGCTAGGAGGACAGGGGAAGTCCCAACTGTGTGTAAGTATCAGTCTACTACCTGTTTAATAATTGCCAGCTCATGTATGTTATGGATAGGAATAGATAAATATTCCTCTTATGTTTTTCACAGCGGCAGGTGAGCAGGCTATGAACCAGGAAGCCCATGGCTGTAGATTGGAACTGTTGTGATGCGAGGCAGGTTAGTAATACTCTTTCATGTACTGTCATAAGAAATAAATCTAAAAGTAGTAGAAAGTTAATTTCCTGTATAAAACCTGTATTGTTTAAGGCATGTACTGCATACACCAGAGAATAGGGCAGGAAGAGTCTCATATCATATAGGTTGTATTTAAATAAAAGCATAATAGCCTGACAATTAAGGTCTAACTGCTGGACTGCATGTGTTCACTATGGCATCATATGGTAATGTAGAGTTGCAATCACTTAATAGTAGTGTTGTAGCAAGCACTGTTACCCACACTGTGCAACATAAATAAAATGTGTAGGAATGTCTGTATATGACTGTTGTAATCCCAAGAGGTCATATAGTACAACTGAGAGAGACTTAGACAGAAAACACTGAAAAGGCAGACAACAAAATCCAAATAGCACACTCAATTGTGATGAGAAATGATGTATTTTTTGCACACATACCCATGGCTCCAATCCTGGGAGTGGTAGTAGGCTGTATGCAGAATCATACCCCACAAGTGTACAGAAATGTCCAGAATGTCCAGTATATCGGCCCATAGATGCTGCCTGGCCCTGTGGCAAACCAGTGGGATGATCCCAGATGTTTAGGCAGCAAACAAGACATACAACTGATTGTCGGACATATATAACAATAAACCTGTCACTCTAGCAACCCCAGAAAATGTTATGAGAGTAAGTAGCCAAGTATGTCCCATCTCCACCCCCATGTTGTCAAGAGTGTGTACAGTAACAGTGAGACATATGTGCATAATACTAATGTGGAAACTGGTAATTTGTGTGGCAACATGCAGGTAGTGCTAACAAACATTGCTGCCACAGGTCGGTCAGATACGAACACTGTGCCTATGAATAAAAGATTGATATCCTGTACTGGTACTGTTTACTCTGGTATTGTATGGCATTGTTAGTGTTGCAGTTGCTCAGAAAAAATAAGGTATTATTCATCACTGTTACCCACCCACACTGTACTACATAATACAACTGTCTAGGAAATCCTGTATAAGAGTGTTGTAATTACAAGGTCAGAATGTAAAACCACAGGAGAATGATAGACAGAAATTAGAAAAGAGATACACAACAATACCTATACAGCACATTCAACTGTGATGGACAGTGTCTTATTTTTAGAAGACACAGCCATGGTTCAAATCCTGGGAGTGGTAGTAAGCTGTATGCAGAATCATATCCCACAAGTGTACAGAAATGTCCAGAATGTCCATTTATTTGGCCCATATTTTCTGGCTGTTACCCTGTCCCTTGCCATATCAGTGTGCCAATTTCTGACATGTAGGCAGCATGTCATGTCATATAGCTGACTGTTAGACCTGTACATATTTGGAAAATGTCAAATAAAACAAACCTGTCATTGTACAAGTCACTAAAGGTTTAAGAGGGCAATAGTGGAAATATGTCCCAGTTCACCTGCATGTGGTGAAGACATGTCCAGAGTGCATGCAAAATGAGATGGACATGTATGTGCATAATATCAACCTGGAATCTGGTATTATGTGTAGAAACAGTTAGGTAGTGTTAACAAACAATACCTCTACAGGTATAGCAGGTAAGAGGTGTATACTACAGGTGAAACCAGTTCATGTATATAGTTGTCAACAACCATACTACTGTCCAAACTAAGGCAATAGGGTAATGTACTAATATTTGTAAGGTACAGATCACAGCACTGACTAGGAAAGTAATGTGAACTACAGGAATATACTAGTTGTTAATTGACATCTTTCTCTCCCCCACCATATCTGCAACAATAAACTAAATGCACAACTCAATTGGCATGTGTTGACTTAACTCTACTGTTGGGACATATGTCCTATTTTTTGGTAATTATTTAAATCTGTTTCTATGCATGTGCTATGTTGAAATACTCCCACATTGGTGGCATGCTGCCATCAATGTACCTGCATGCTATTGTAATGACCACTGTGGTCCAATGTATCCATGCGTTCTGTTTGCTATGCAACTATTCCATATCTGGTGTTTGGGTTAATGGGAATATCTATGCATGCTGTTATACATAATTCTGGAAGGTGTTGACTATTACTAGCCCACATATGTTGATAAAATGTAGACACCATAGCATGTTTGGGAAGGCCGGTCCTGGCGGAACCACCTGTCCCACCTCAGCTGGTCATGGCACCGGGCACCAGCACGTCTGGGGCCCAACCCAGGACCTCCTTGTCCGTTGGTCCTGCACCACCTTCGGGTGGAACCACCGCAGGGGATGGGGCTCACCCCCCTCCTGGGAGTGGGTGCAGACAGGAACCTGTCACCCATCGCCAGGTCCAGGTCATGGTGCATAGTGAGCTCCGCAAGGGAGGTCAGAGATCTGCTATGCCAGCTTGAGGGCCGTGTGTCATGACTAGAGGGTCAGCCTAGCTCTACCACTTAGCCCCCAGCACAGCCGCCTCTGGGGCTGTGAAGATGCAGTGGGGACTGCCCATGGGTGGAGACCTCAGTCCCACTATTTCCACTAGGGCGCTCATGGGCTTCTGATTTCCCAATACCTCTCCCCATCAAGGTGTTTACCCCCAACATGTGTCATATACCACCCCTGTATGTGTCTTGTTTGTCTTGTCTGTTAACCTACCTCCCCAAATATACCTACCATCCCTCCCCAACATCCCATTCTCACCTGAAAAAAAAGGGGCAATCTGTTCCCAAAAAAAAAATCTCGTCCCATACATAGCTGTCCATTTTGCATGTGTCCACTGGACACATGTAATCTGGTCTAATTGGCATAACAACATATTATTGTTGTCCTCACCCTTCTCACAGGGATAGAAGTGTCCAAATCTATCTCCAAATTCAGTGTATATGCACAGCTGTTGCTGTAGAAGAAATGGGCAGCCATGAACCTTCCTTACACCCTTCCTGCACATCCTTAGCTATTTTCCGTACTGTCTTTCCCTCTTTGTGCCCCTTTTTCACTACTTTCCTATCAATCCTTTTTCATTTCTTTTAAAGAAATTAGCATGGGGGAAAGTGGGAGTAAGCAGTTTTAAGCAGCAGTAAGCGGGTTTAAGCTTGTTTCCGTGGGGTAAGCAATGCCTACATAGGTTAAGCAATTTAGAAGATAACTGAGTATAAGAAACTGTAACCAGAATTTAGCAGTGCTTACCTCCGGCCAAACCCACGCAAACCCGCTTACAACTGTTTAAAAGTGCCTTACTCACTCTGTATCCAATGGCCCTTGTTCTGCCCAGCAACAAAATAAACAACATCTGCAAGGCTTGACCCCAGGACCCTGCACGCCATAGCCAAAGTGCTTTAACACTAAGCCATGTCAGATATACATAACCCTGATGTTTTCACAAACATATCATCCAGTACAGGCATTCAACAGTACAGGAAATGTATTTAAACATGTAGATGTATGTGTGTGTGTGTATTTATTTATATCTAAATATATATATATATATATATATATACATATATATATATATATATATATATATATATATACATATGCATACATCTGTAGATATATATGTCTATACATATATGCCTGTGTATATATATATATGTATAGCAATATATACACACACACATATATATATATATATATATATATATATATATATATGTGTGTGTGTGTGTGTGTGTGTGTGTGTGTGTAAGCGTATATATATATATATATATATATATATATGTATATACAGATATATATATATATATATATATATATATATATATATAGATATAAAAGAGAACATAACAAATACATATATGATCACAGGCACCGTTAATGGGGGTGAGGGTCCCAAGCTACATATGTCTTATACGTATTGATATCCCCCCCCACAGCCAAACAGGTTTGCCCTGCAATACAACACCAACTGTTGCAAGTCCCATAACCAGGACCTGGCAGAACATGGGCACAAGATGTTAACAGTAATCCATCACACCTGTATGATGTCAGGCTGGTATCAATAACATATCATGCAGTACAGTCTGGCTACCATAGGGAATGTACAATGTGGAAGCAATAAACATTCCTAAGATACATATACATACACACACACACACACACACACACACACACACACACACACACACACACACATATGCAGATACACATATATCTATACATATATATATATATGTATATGTATATATATAAATATATATATATATATATATATATATATATATATATATATATATATATATATATGTATATATATATATATATATATATATATATATATATATATATATATATATATATATATATATACACATATATATAGATATATATATGTAACTACATATTCACACACAGAGATATGTATAGGAAGATACATATTTAGAGGGTGCACACCATACGGAACAGCCAGTATTCCTACAGCTGCCACCTTACCAGTTGGACACTGCATGAGTCACCCATACAAAAGACAATTGTTTCCTATAGCATATACCCACAGAGAGGTCAAGGGATATAACACCACACACAGGTTTGCATACATGAGAAAGCTTTATTTGTGTACTATTACAGTTGTATATGCCATGTCATATAGCTGTTTAGACTTTGAAATACATATAAACAGACTAATGCAACTCTAAAACAGATCAATTAATACATTATTCTGGAAAGCATAACATATGTTGCTGTCCAGGCCAAGGCCTTCAAGTAGTACAACAGTAAAGACAGACTGGGCCACAGAATAACAATCAATAAACAGTAAGTAATGCAGATGTATAGTCCAGCAGCCTCTATCTACACTCTGTACACAATCCCTGGGGGGGGGGGGGTAAAGACTTCAGTTGACACAATGGGATGTATCTGTTACATAACAAGGCACAACTGAAACCATCGCAATCACACTGACCCTGCCAGCTGCCTGTCACGTGCCAGGATCTGCCACATGACGCATGCACTCAGGTCACTCCACAACAAGTACAAATATGACTCTGTCATTTTCCATGTTGGTGGAAATGACCTGATACATACTTCCCTGGATTACATGAAAAGAGACACGGAGGAGCTCTCCGATCTTGTAGCCCAGGCAGGTATGACCCTTGCCCTGAGTAGCATCCTGCCATCACCCAGAATGATACCACAGTACAAGGACAAAATGATTGACTTCAACAATTGGCTAAACTTCTGGTGTCATTCTAAGGGGAAGCAGTATTTGTCTGCTTGGGATGACATGATCGACAGACCATGATGCTTTGCCAGAGATGGCCTGCACTTGTCTCCCTTGGGATTCTGGATACTGGCTAAGGCTCTTGCCACCCCTATAGTGCCTTTTTTAGGCAAGGTTCAAATGACAAATTCACCACTGTAACAAGTACAAGCAAGCAAAATCTGAGGGTAATGCTACTCAATGCTAGAAGTCTAAACCTCAAAATGCATTCACTAGAGGCACTCCTTAAAATGGAGAACATCGACATCTGTGCAGTGACAGAGACCTGGTTCATGGCTTTAGAGAGCACCCCTGCATTACCAGGCTATAATTCATACCACACCTTTCAACCATCTAACCTGGACCAAAACGCTAAAGGTGGAGGCATGTCCATATTCATTATGGATATCCACACCTTCAGGCTAGTTGCTTAGCATAATGCATCCGAGATTATCCAAGTGCAATTAACTCTGAGCAAGACCAAAATCCAAATTGAAACTTGTCACACATCCCCCACCATGCCCCAGGATTCCCACTCCTCATTTCTTGATACACTGGAAAATATTAGGGTACAACCTAACTCACTAATAATGGGTGATTTCAACTACCTCACCATTAACTGGGAAAACTACTCATGTACCAACTCTTTTGCTCAACGTTTTTTGGAATTCATAAATTCCAATGCCTTGGATCAACTTATCCACACCCCCACCAGAGGCAGCAATATCCTAGACCTGGTCATTACCAACAAGGGTGACTGGTGTTCCACACCAGAGGTCAATTCCTCATTGGTCAGATCTGACCACAAGCTAATCAGCCTAGACATCTACATCCCACCCCCACACCCCATTAGGAAAACCACCATAAAAAAATTCTCCAGAGCCAACTTCATGCTTCTTAAGACAGAAGTGGCAAACTTCATGACACCCATGAAGATGGACAATAGAGGTATGACTGCTGAATCCTACACAAATGCACTTTATAAGCGCTTACATGAGTGCATGGATCGTGCTATCCCTAACAGAACCAAAATGTTATCCTCTAAAAAAGGAAGCCAATCTGGTGGTTCCCTGCCATAAACAAACTCTACAACAGAAAAAAGAAACTGTTGCAAAAAAGTGTAAAATCCCATGACTGGAAGAACTCCCTGGTCAACCTCAGTAAGAAGCTGAGACCCTTCATAAAATCCTCCAAAGCTAGTTATGAAAACAAAATTGCCACTGATTCTAAAGACAACCACAAAGCATTCTATAGCTATGTCAACAATCTCAGTGGCAACACTCAAATCTGCTCTGAGTAACAGCACAATGGCACTAAATATACAGAACCAACCGATATTTCCAACATCCTGGCAGATAGGTTCAGTGCTAAATTTACCCCCCCACCCCCTAAAGGACCAAGCTCTATACCAGAAGAATGCAAAGTTCCTATAATCATGGCTGCACAGGTAAAAACCACACTCTCCAAAGCCAAGAACACAGCATCCATGGGAACTGACAACATCCCAGGCTGCATTCTACATGAAATACAGAATGAACTGGCACCCCATCTAAGTACCATGTTCAATCATAGCCTCACATCAGGCTTTGTGCCTACTGAATGGTGCACAGCAATGGTTATTCCACTCCACAAAGGGGGAGCCACCACGGTCCCTGGGAAGTACTGCCCCATTAGCCTAACAAGCCTGATCTGCAAGGCCATAGAATGTATCTTCATGGAACTTATAACCAAAGACATTGGTAATCTCCAAACTCTAGACCCCACCTGGTTTGGGTTTGTAAAAGGCCGATCATGTCTCCTAAACCTGATTGACTTCTTTGAAGCAGTCACCAAAGCCATAGATGGGGGTAAGGTGGTTCACACAGCCTATCTAGATCTCACCAAGGCTTTTGACACCACTCCCCACTCTGGAATTATAGATAAACTCACTAAACTAGGTATAAATCCCTATGTCACAAGATAGGTTGCCAACTGGCTCACTGACAGAACCCACACTGTGAAAGTAGCAGACTCCAAATCCAACCTCAGACCAGTGACAAGTGGAGTACCACAGGGTTCAGTCCTGGGTCCTCTCCTGTTTGGTATCTACTTTTCTGAAGTACAGGCTAACACAGAAGGTCTAATGAAGTTCTCAGATGACTGCAAACTAGGAGCCATAATTGAAGCTCCTAATGATGTGGACATCCTACAAAAGGGCCTCACTGAGACAGATGCCTAGTGTCAAAGCCATGGCCTCAAGCTCAATGCCAAAAATTGCATTGTCATCCCCTTTGGTAAAAACTCTGTACCCATGAGCTACCACATAGGTGGTAGTCTGCTTAACATCGAACGTGTGATAAGAGACTTTGTGACACAGGTGGACAGTAGTCTCTGCTTTGATAATCACATTGCCACAGTAGTCAGGAAATCCTTCTACGTGGCACACTTCATCACAAAAGGTTTCTCATCCAGCAAAAAAGAGGTCATTGTTCCCCTGTACTCGTCACTTATTAGACCCATTGTAGAGTACAATGCCCCTTTTGGTATGTACCTCACAAGACATCTACAATAACTGGAAAGGCCACAGAAATACCTCACAAAGAGGATTACTGGCCTCAAACATATACCCTATGCAGACCGTCTAAAAAAACTCCAGCTTTACTCCATCACATATTGCCTACTCAGAGGCGATCTCTGCCTAACATACAAAGCTATGTCAAACTCAGAACTGTTGGACATGCTCCACTTAAAGAAATCCCAATCCCTCTGAGCTACACGCTCTAAGGACCTAAACCTTGTTACCACAATAAACAGAACATGCTGGAGGGATAGATTCCTGTCCCAGATACTTCGCATACTCTGGGACAAACTACTTATCTATATCAAACAAAGCTCCATATTAGCACTCTTCAAGAAAAATCTTGATGATTGGATGGGAAATAGGAAATTCACCCCAGGGATCACTTCTGTGGCTCTGCTTGACAGGGGCACAGGAAAATAATTTTCTTGGGTGGCGAAAGCCAGGGTATCTTTTTGGCTAGACTTCTATAGGCCCTAGGGCCAATAGCCTAGTCCCTACCTGTGAACCTATGAACCTATGAACTGACAAACAGAACAGTCTGTATGGCAGGAAGCAGTAGACCTGCATTTACCCATGGTGAATTGTATTGCAATGTACATCCAGATACCTTAGGGCAGCTTACCCCTGATATCCCTCACATGTTGTAATAGCCTAGGTTAGTTATGGTGCATCCCTCCCATAGACTGACATACAGCGGCATATACCACTGTTACATACACTGACCTCTGGACTGCAGAAGGGCCCGCATGTATTGTGCAGATAAAGCCCACACATATATGGACCCAATCCCACAATATGTGTGGGGGCCACAACAGCAGTGGAATGATGGCAGGAATGGCAGCATGACATACTCACAGACCACTACATAACAACCCCTGGCAGCATGTCATATGGACAAAGCCTGGTATGTAGGTGGAGGACAGAGGCCGGAACACAGACCCATATGTGAAATAGTGTTGTCATACGCTAAGCAAGTTGCTGGTGTTAGGGGATAGTCTGCAACATACCCTTAGTCAGGAATATGAAGTCAGAAACACAAATGGATGCAGCCATGTACTGATAGCACTCAACACACACACTGCCAGTGATATATCTGACACCAGACCTATGTGGTGACTCTGGCCATCAGTGGATAGGCACACAGTTGAGAGCAATGCAGACAGACTGCTGTCCATGTTAAACTAGTATGTGCACACAAACCCTGTAACACTTGTCTATACAATGCATACAACAACACTACTCATACTCTGTTTGTAGTTCTGGAACCTCATACAAATATGTAGCTGGCCTGAGTGTGCAAGTTCTCTTGTAAGAGGTATTGCTACCTGCTGTCTGTAACACTGCTGCCCACACACAGGAAGGATGTCCACCATACAGGAAAGGTAAAGGGACCACGCCCATATGATGTAGGGATTTATAGTAATGGGTTGCCATGACAGTGGTAATTGGAAGTACTACACAGCACGCTGCATGCAGGCAGCAAGTGGAGGACACTGATTGGTGCAGAGGCCATCACCTGATCATGTTCATCACCTACAAAAGCCATGCTGCAATCTATTCCAAGCAGCTCAATCCATTTACTGAAGAGAGAGAGAGACAGAGAACGAGAAAACTAGAAAACTGATCCACATCCAAAACCAAAACCACAACCAAATAAAAAACAGAAACAAAGGAAGCAGTCTAAAGCCATAGCCAAGGAGAAAAAAAAACTCCTACGAGGACACCATCCACAAAATACTTCATTCCCACAACAGGTATGTGAAGTATATATGCATGTAATTGACTGTAGTACTTGGTCCATAATACTGAGTTAGATTATGTGGAATGATATATATGTGCCAGCAGGTGTTGCTGTTGTAATGATGTCCAGCTGAACAACTGCTATGGACAACAGTGTCTGTCCCTGTGGGTAGTGGGTCATACCCATCAACTGTACAGAGCAGCACCGACTGACAAGATGTAAGCCAACATAGTGTGTGTTGTGTAATGGAAAGGATGTATATTAGTGTGGCCAATAGCTGGTGGTGGAAGTAATGCCATAATGATGGACATGTGGGTTCCAGAGCCTACCACTTGCAGGACACTCAAGTTAACATGTATTGTAGCATGCTGAAATGACATAAGTGTGTAATAGGCTTACCTGCAATATGGCCCTATATATACCCCCCTAATGTTAGGCTGTGCCCATATGTGGCACCTGTCTGTGTTGTAGCAAGACAGAACAGTGCAGCTGTGCAGGAAGGAGAGTTAGACCTGATGTCTGACTCTACCCCATATATAGATATGTATATCTGTACATATACATATAATATATATATATATATATATATATATATATATATATATATATATATATATATATATATATACATGTATGTCTACAGATATACAGATACCCACATGTAGACATATATATAAACACATATATACAACATAATATATATCTACACATATGTCTACATATATGTATGTAAATACATGTCCCCTATATTACCACCACAGTGCTGCATGCTGTTTGTGAGCCAACAGCACACATAGCAATACGCACAGATATATACAGCTGTAAGTGTGTGCAACATGGGCAGGTATGTCACATGTGAACCCCTTGTTGGGACCACATTGTTCTTGTCTGTGAACTATGGAATAGGAATATGGGGAAGGATAGTAGGTATATTTGTGGAGGTGGTTCAAGTTGATAGATATAGAGGCCAGCCCACAGGGGTGGTATATGACACATGTGGTGGGTACACACCCTGGATGGTGTGTGTGGTCTGCGATGTGGAAGCCCCATGAGCCCCTATATGGAATTAATGGGAACAAGGCCCCCCACCCATTGCTAGTCACAACAGCAGTCCACAGCGCTGAAGGTGCCTGGCCTGGAGGCTGAGCATAAGGAGCATGTGGACTCTGTGATTGTGTGCTGGGTACCTCAAGGTGCTGTAGCACATCCCACGAGTGTCTGTGGAGCCCCCTATCTAACAGACCCTGGACCTGACCTCGGGTGACAGGATCATGTCTGTGTGTGCCGACAGGGGGACAACATCCCCTGAGGTGGTTTCACCTGAAGGTAGTCCTAGACCAGTAGATGAGGAGGCCCCAGGGTGGGTCCTACATGTGATGTGGTCTGGTAACATGGCCAGATGAGGTGGGAGAGGTGGTTCTGCTGGCAACTATTCCCTAAACATGCTATTGTGTCACTGTTATAGAACATATGTGGGTAGTAATATTCCACACAATCCTGGAACATGTCCAACAGCATGCATAGATATTCCCTATAACACAGAATGACAGATGTGCAGCAATCACATAGCAAGCATACCGCATGCATATATGGGACCATAGTGGCCCTGACAATGGCATGTAGGTGAAATAGTCCATAACCGCAATGATAGTGTACAAACACATAGCACAAAGTGTGGTATAACACAATATATGTCCCAATGGTAGGTAAGCTGTAGCCATACCTATTGAGTTGTGTGAACAGTTTGTTGTCACTGATATGGTGGGGAGATGACAGAAATGTGTATTAAGAACTATGGTAACTTTGCTGTATGAGTTGCTCAGACCTGTTTCCATCTTAATGTCTTTCAGGCAAGATGTCCCACGGCCATTTATCCGGGTATTCAGCAGTGAAAAATGTGGTTGTCTTGAACTACCTAATACAACAATATCTAGTTCTGTTTGGCAGGGCCGCCCTTGAGAAGCAGTAGTGGACCACCCTGTGGAATGATCTAGTCCACAGGGTAAATGATGTCAGCCTTAATAACTGCAGTTATGAGCAGGTCCGGCACGATTGTCCTGCCCTGCTTTGCACTGCCCGACGGCATGCTTCTGCAGTCTGGGGGGATCACCTCGCAATCGGGGGGTCATGCCTTCCATCCCCCTGACACGTGCTGAGGAGCTCCTCGCCAGCCTCATGGCACCTGCCTGCCTGCACACCCAACCACTGGCAGAGATCATTGTGGAGGTGGGTGCTACCCACACACTGACTGAGGACCATGCAGGTAAGGCCACAGGGCACATCAGTAAACCACTGTTGTGTATGCATCCACATCTGTACAGGTAGATCACACATATGTGAAATGTCATATATATATATATATATATATATATATATATATATATATATATATATATATATATATACATATATATATATATATATATATATATATATATATATATATATATATATATATATATATAGTCTGTTGATGCGTATTAGTAATAAAAAAAGATGTGCATAAGCGGTAGTATTGTGGACTTGTAGTGTTGATGTACTGTAATGCTGCACCCACCCTGTAGCAATGCCAAAGCTGTGGCCACTGACATTGCATCTCTCACACTCTTGTGTAGGTCTCGCTGGTATACCACCAAGGCAGCAGCCTGTCGCTGGTGAGTATGGTTTATGTTCATGCTTGCCAATACACCGGGCATGTAATGGCTATGGTATATTCCATGCACACATCTAACACACCTACTCATAATGCATGCCATACATGTTCATGTATTGTTGCTGTTAAATGCACTGCATCACAGTGTTGACCATGATGGGGTATCTGAAGTTTATGTCAGACACCTGCAAGATAACTAACATCCTGTCATTGCGCAATGTGTCCACAGGGATGAACATAATGGTGGGACACATGGCCTACAGTAGGGACATGTGTGAAACATCACCCTTATACAGTGCAACAGCAGTGTATATACCTTTATTACAATGGCAACTGTTACAGATCTACAGATAATACTGTGGTCCACATTATTAGCTAGGGCTAGGCTGTTACACATGGTGTTCAGTGCATGGGACACTGCAAATTGACACGCATGTGTAGGGCATACTTGTCAAGCATCTGCAAAAAGGCTGAAGGTGGGGAGGGTGTGTCAGTATGAAACACTAGTGCACTGCAGCAGGGATCTTAAGGATGCTAAGAAGGGGTCTATCTGCACACAGTCAGGTTCAGGAACTGTGGCAGATGTAACCCTACCCCCACAGCAATAGTGATAACAGTGTGTGAACACCAAGGGATGTGCACATGAGTAGACCTTGCAATCATGCAGAGTTGGTGGACATGTGTAGGGCAGACTGACCATATACTGGCAAAGGCAGATGGCCCATGCTAGTATACCCCTGCCAGGAATACTGACTCTTGTAGTACACATAACAATAGGTGCAACAAACCATCATGATAAGGGCATGCACACATATGCACCCACGGAGTGTGTGCATCGCAGTCAGCATCTGCACACCTAACACATTTCTTAGACACTGCATGTGAATGTACAGGACATATGTCACATATCAGACTCTTGTGCCATTAATATATGCGGTGATGTTGTCCCATGGCAGATCAAGGAAGAGTGCATCATATCAATAAGACTGTGTACACTCCCCATAGCCATGGTACAGTCTGACGGTTGTCAGTGTAATAGTATTGGATTGGTCATACATGCACCGCTGATGTTGGGATCTGTAAACCAGACATCAGGTATTCACAAATTACATCTGTCCACATATCATCCCAGGTATTTGTCACTGAAATGCTGTGAGCATTAGAGCAGACATAACTGACACAGTAATACACATTCAGCAATGGTTTGTACACCTGTGAGGTGTGGTGCACAGTACATGGCAGGGTGCAGCTCAGGTGCACAGCAATACTGTGTACATAGGTGCAGTGTTTTTCAGGGGAAGGGGCATCACCTACTAACACAGCCTATGCATCACACTCATGTATACTGTTGCTAGCATGGATTGACTATAGCTGCGCCGCATGCTGTTGAGTACCATATGTTATGCATGTTGACAGATGGGTAATGGATGGACTGTGTGTATTATCTTTGTGCAACCTCACCTGTGTGTGTGTGTGTGTGTGTGTGTGTGTGTGTGTGTGTGTGTGTGTGTGTGTGTGTGTGTGTGTGTGTGGGTTATTTTGTCTATAAGTGCAATCTGGTGGCGTGGAGGGGGGTTGATGCATGTGTGCATATATGTGTGTTTGTGTGGGTACATGTGTGATTGTGGGTTTGTTCATACGACAGTACTTCCCTTTGGGATTGTGCAGTACATGGACATGGACTGACACATGAGACACCAGGAATACTTGTCTGATATGTAATCACAGGACAGCTGATAGTATAATAAGGTCTGTAGCATGAAACATGCATTGGGAGGGAAAGTAGACACCAGGGATACCCTTAATATTGCAATCAGCAGAGCAGTGAATGACTACCCACATATGCAGCACTACAGATGCATTGGGGAATTATCAGACAACACCAGAGAGTGTATCCATATATTACTGTTGTCCACATGATAGGTTGATTGAGCAGCAGATCTGGCATGTACTGAGCAATACTTACACATGACACTCCAGTGCGTGACATTATGGAGTGAATGTAGTAGCCCCTAACATATAGGGCCATTCTTACAATGTCTGGACATACACAGGGTGAACACTGGCTGACAGGAGTGAGGCCATGTAAAACCTACTCCACTCAAGTCAAGGTGGTAATAGACTAACAGGTCTTGTGTTGTGATCACTCATCTAGGCATTTAGAGGAATGATACGTTAATGAGTGGTATTAATGAGTGTTTGATTCAGGATGGGGAACTTATGTGAATAAATGTGGGACTGTCTGTAAAATCAGGGTAAGTAGGTATTAAGGTGGAATGTTAAGCAGGTATTAAGGTGGAATGTGTGTGTGTGTGTGTGTGTGTGTGTGTGTGTGTGTGTGTGTGTGTGTGTGTGTGTGTGTGTGTGTGTACTGTTATGCAATTCTGTACAGGCCTTAAAGTGCGTTTCTTGTTTTCCTCCACAGGTGGCGAGGTGGTTCAGGGTCCCTCCTGCATGCAATCTGATGTTGGTTTCCATACAGACACCGAAGATGGTGATAGTACTGTTGAGGCACAGGCAGGGTTGTCAGGGGCTGAAACCGCACCACCATTTGACATCCCTCTCTTAGCCACCCCAACCCCGCACACAGTTACAGTGCCTATACATACCCCATCACCAGTGGCCATAGCAGAGGGACAGTTGGCGGTTGGAGGCAGTACACAGGAGAGTGTGGTATCTATGCCTACTGTTTCTGGTCACAGCAGGCATAGCCTGATGTCCGGCAGGGCACTATATAGGCAAATGTACTGGGCTGCTCGTGGTGGGGCCGCTGGACATCATGCCCCTGGCAGAAGTGCTACAACTGGTACCACCAAGCGCATGTTTCAGACTGTCATGGGGGCACAGGCACATAGGGAACTGTACACCAGACAGGGTCTGAGGATGCAGAGGGCTGCTCTCACATCTGCAAGTGACAAGTTCCATGAACTGTCAGGTGCACTCCGTGATTATACCAACGTCATGGATAGATGGTTGGGTGAGATGGTTGGCCTCATCAACTGTAGTTTGTCCGTGCTTGAACATGTGGTGAGAGTGAGGTGACGGCCGCCTGGAGGTAGGCCAGCAACACCAACAGCTGGCGGTTGACGTGGATGTGCTCCTGTAGTGGCAGTACCACCCCAGCACTGCAGAGGGGCGCTGTTCAACTACACCACAGCAGGCCACCTGCACAAGGCCCTGGCCAGTCCCAGGAGGGACCTGGTTCCAACGGACATCTGTCATCATCAGGGGAGAGTAGCACATCGAGGCCTGTACCTGGACATTCCCATGGAACCCCTGGCAGGCACAGTCCGCATGTCCATGGCTGGAGGCGGTGAACTGCACACCCTGCCAGGTATGGTCTGCAGCTGTCCAAGAAACACCTGTATAGGGCAGCCACATGGCAGAACTGTGTGCATGCATACCCACACACTACACAAACACACCTAGGGCAAATCCATACCTACATACACCACATCACCACACCCATTTCAACTAATTACACCCCTCACCCACACACATGGTGTCAAACATATAGCCCACCCTTGGTCTCTGGCAAACCAAGAACACACCCTGTGCATATGATGATACCTGTACCACATCCCTGTCATCCATAACATTGATGCAGGGTCAAGCTAATACGGTTCTGATGCACAAGTTGACTGTACTACAGTGTACCAAAGTACTGCAGTGTAACATGTTGTCAGGAGCAATGTTTAATGCATACATGTCAGGTAGTGTAGCTGTCCAGTCATGATGCATTATAGCTGTTAGTAACACTGAGTGATTGTAGTCTCCGTAATGTTATCCATTTGTGTCGTAGGTGGACATGTGTCAGCAGGAGGATGGTCTGCAGTCATATTCCACATGGGGTACGGCACTGTGGTGACACCATGGCTGTGACATATCATGGGTACAGCTGAAGACATGTCACAGGTTTGTATAACAGTTATTGCCTGTGCCCCATGGACAGGTGACCCACTGGGACATGTATAATCAGCAACCTGATGTAGACCCATCCACATATACTCACACTCTTACTTGGCAACACTGGGACTAGACCCCTACCTAGGTATGTAGTTCTACTGAAGTGTGTGGCTTTCATTGCACATACCACACAGCATTTATTGTGAGGTGTGTTCTAGGTTACATGCTACATGCATAACATCCCCAGACATGTGCAGTATGGTAATGGGGGATGTAATGGCTGTATATGGACAATGCATAGTGTGATATACCATCATATACACATTAACAGACACAAAACAGGCTGACACACATCCAAGAGACCTGGGCCTATCAGTGCTAACTAACTTGTCAGTGTGTCCAATGTGCTACAGGTAGGCTGCACACAGCACATGCATAACTGGGCTGGATTGTGGTATCAGTTACCTGTATGGTTGATGGTGACAGTGGTCACCATACAGTGGTACATGGGACATATACCAGGTGTACCATGGTGTAATGACAGTGTACACAGCACCCACATCCCACAGTGGATATTGTACTCACTGGAACCCATGATGACACTCTCACATACTCACCATTGCACATTGCTCATGACTGCGATACAGCCCATTGTATATCCCAACAGTGGTACTACAGGGATATGCATCTAATGCACATGCCACAGG
Source organism: Protopterus annectens (assembly GCF_019279795.1). Lineage (NCBI taxonomy): Eukaryota > Metazoa > Chordata > Ceratodontiformes > Protopteridae > Protopterus > Protopterus annectens. The sequence continues at coordinate 995,876,161 of NC_056739.1, read as the reverse complement.
CATAGTAGGGTGTTGCATTGTTATGCCTCACCTATGGGCAGCAACAACACTATCAATGTGTATTGTAATAGGAGTATGTGCCCTCGGAATGCTGTACCCTACAGATATAAAGACATGCACACATACACCCACTTGCCAGAGCTCAATGGGTATCCCATGCATATCAACCCATTTGTACAACACTGTTGTGCTGGTATTGCAAGGCTCATGTAGCCATTAGGGAGAGGAGTGTAACAGGGTACATGTAATGTCTGATACAGCAACAGCCACATCTTAGTATGGCAATGGGTGTTGCGGTGGCTGTGAAGGCCCTCATGGTATTCCCAACTACAGGTGTACTAACACACAGACACTGCTACCCTCAGTAATGCACATGTACACATGTATCACTACTGGGGTGCATCTCTGCAGGTGGTCATAGGTGTGTACCTGGCTATTGTCCATGGAGAGATGAGTAGTGTAAGGGATGTGTGTACAGTGGTATCATGCTAACTTCCATGTGCCAGCAGGCAATCTATCAACTGACACCACTGTGGTGACCCTCAGGGTGAGAGTGACATGCATCAGCCAATCCTCTGGGTGCCTCCTGCAAATGGCCACTGAGGTGATCCAGTTGACATGGATGCAACATGTAATACAACACATGGCTAGTGTCTGTCATGGAGACCTGTACCCAAGCATGTTCTGTTGACTGTGGTAGTGTAGTGGAGGTACCCATGGCATGTGGTGCATACAGGGTGTTGTCTCCTATATGTGCCAGTTATAACACAGCTGGGCAGACATGTCAGTGTCAGTCAAGCATAGGTTGCCTGTACGTATCCAAGCTGGATACCTGCCACCTGCACAGCTGTACAGGGACTGACAGACATCAGCTTGGCAAGTATCTATGCTGTAGGATGAATGTGTCAACAGATAGATGTCTGACAACAATCTGTATGCCATTACTACATCTTGGAAGCCCTCAGTGACATGTGCTGTACAGATGGTAGTCTACATTTACTTTCCACATGTCAGATCATTATCCAGTAGGGGATATATACTGTGACACAGCACATACACCAGGGACACGAAAGTGAGACTTCAGAGTCCAGCTATGCCTGCAGGTCTGCTTGTTGTCAGTACTACATTTAGCACTCTACTCTTGCCTGGGAAAGCATTGTCAACAGTAATACTGCCATGATACACTACATCACTACATGCCAGCGTGACAGCATGTAACCTGAGTTACTACCCTTGTATGTAACACATTCACATGGATAACAGTGCTATACAGGTCTTATATACTTGTGTCTTCCAGACATGACACTCACACTCCTTGCTACTGTAATGACAGCACATAAACGCATGTATTGTACATGGCATTACATACACTTATACAGATATCATTACCCTGCTATGTTATCAGATTGGGATGTGAACACTGGTTATCAGGGCTGAGCCATGCTTAGCAGGTATCTGCATTGCTGTAATATAACAGCTAAGCAGGTTTGTGCACTGGTAAGCGAAGCCTACACGGTGTAAATGCCTATACATTTAACCATAGATTAGCACCACTTAGCTTCACGGAAACCCATGCAAACATGCTTAAAGCTGCTCAAAACTGCCTTAACCACTCTGTACCCAACAGCCTTTATTCTGCCCAGCAACAAAATGCACAGCCCTTGGAGGTGTTGAACCCAGCACCCTGTACACTATAGTCACAACAGTTAACCTCTATGCCATGACAGATGTGAAAACAGTTGTTGTTTTTCCAATATATCTGTCACTACACATATTGAATAGTATTGAACAATTGCTTTGACTTCCAAAATTGTGTAGTACTTGTTATTGACATTACTGTTGCATCACATATGTTATTATATCTAAATATACACATATCAGATACATACAGTGCGATAAATCTGGGAAGGTATACACAACTGTGATGTTTACACATGACAGGAATATGGATATATACATATTCATATGTAGATATATGTCTACATGTACGTGCACATATATATTCCTACATATGTATGTCTACACATCTTTATAGTGCATGGTATATATGGCCATTTGTAGATCTCTCTGTATGTATTTATATATATATATACATATATATATATATATATATATATATATATATATATATATATTTATATACATATATATATATGTGCATCCTATGTGCACAGATAAACCTATTTATGTTGATATATATGTAGATATCTATGACTATATGTGCATACATATCTAATCAGATATACCTATTTATGTCAAAATATATGTAAATATCCATAACTATATGTATATATATATCTATATAGCTGTATATGTGTAGAGATATACTGCTGTGTATATGTATATATTTGATTGTTTATATGTATATATATATATATATATATATATATATATATACATGTATGTATGCAGATATGTATATGCGCATATATCTATATAGATATATGTATATACATATATATATATATATATATATATATATATATATATATATATATATATATATATATATATATATATATATATATATATATATATATATATATATATATATATATATATATATATATATATATATATATATATATATATATGTGTGTTTGTTTACCATATGCCCAGAACAAGGAGTGGAGTCCTACCTCAGCACCAATAGTCCCAACTTCTCAGTGTAAGGAGATGTCATGTATGTATTGCAGGTATATGTGTAGACTTTTGCTACTGTAACAGGGGTTTTCTTAACACACATATTGTGTGTGGGGGGGTCACATCTGCTTTTGACATGTACGCCATTTGCTACTGACAGACATCCTAAGGACATCATAGTACAGTACCGCTGCTAGTACAGTAATGATCCTGTGGACTACAGCAGAGATATGACCAATATATGTGGGCAGTCTGGCACTCTGTGGTCATTCCAGAGGTGTGCACAAATCCTCTTCATGCGAGACATGTGGATCACACCTCACAATGTGGATGTTAATAGCCATGTACATGGGTATATCACGTAAATACTGGTCTACATATGCCCACATAGTTTATGCATTCACACAAGCCAGTCTGTCCTGACACATAATACCTGGTGGTGCAGAGGTCACATGGCCACATACTACCCAGTAGTTAGAGACATAAGTCTGTACAGACTCCCACTGCTTTGTCAGAAATACACAACAGTTATGGTGGCCTGGCAGCAGTATGTCTTGCAAATAACTGGATATAGCACACTGGGTAATTACAATAGGCTGCTAGGCATGTCACAAAGCACTGTGCAAACTGCAGGCAGACTGCCACAACACTGGACTAGGGGGAATACACATGTACCTACAAATATAGCAGACTCTGCACACATGTCACAGAACAGAGTAACAGACACCTATGAGAAAGTGCATACTGACAACCAATGTGGACAGAGCCACAGCAACATATGGTATGTAAGCTTAATATGACACTATATGGACTGTCTGATAAACACCATCCTCATATGTGCCACTCACATACTAAGCCTACATACACTGGGTCATGACTCATGACACAGTATGGTCCGATGCCTGTCTGTGTTATGGGACACGTGTGTCTGGCCCTACAGACATGTGAGCCAATAGGGTACCATACACTGGAGCAGCATGTAACATCAGGTAGAACAGGACCAAGAGCAATGGCATCTACCACAGTCTGTGCACAGCCAAGGTACGTATGCACAATACACATACTGTCGACAATCACCATAAGTACACAGACCCCAGTACTGTACACACAACCACAGAATGCCCAGGTTTTGTCCTCAGAAATAACCCCTCCTATACATAACAAGTCTAGCAGTCTGATATCTGACTGGCTTGTTATCAGGCATGATGTCAATAAATAATGGTGTACAGAACATATGCACCTCTTACTGCATGACATATGCACAAAGGTTGGCAGACCTGTGGCTAGAGCTTGGACCAATATTGTTATGTTGCTGTGGTAACCTCATACATTTACTGTTGTACCAGGGTTTATTGTGACATATGTCCTATGAGGGATATGAAGTCAGTAACTCTCACGGCTGTCACCATGTACTGACTGCAATCCTCACACTATGCTTCTGCAGTTCTCAGATAGAAGTTCTGTGAGTAACACAAGAAACAAAAGGCTCCACACACTACCCAGTCTGCGGATAACCCTACAGATGGGTGTTTTCCTCAAACACATGACACTGTCATGACAGGTAGTAAATCATAAAGACCAGCCATAACCACGCACACCCTGTTAAATCAACATTACTCCAAATGCAGAAGAGCAACACTTACATTCTGTAGTCATGTCTGGCACATCCCCCTCCTGTCTGTTGGTCTCTTTCCACAGTGTATGTTGTTTGAGGTAAATCCCAATACCATATGTGATGCTATTTGCCAAACACCAAATTGAGGTCCTGCTCACAGTGAATGAAATGCCCCAACACCAACATGATGTTCCTAGATATTGGAGTTTCCATGCATTTGGCTATGGGAATGTTACCACACCTGTTCCACATGCAATCAGCTAGAGGGGGACAGCAATTCATGCATAGACCATCAGCTGATCATGAGCATCACTTACAAAACACAAGCTGCTGCCTAAGCAAAGCTGGTGTGCTTCTCCACATCCACCAGAGAGGAAGTGAGAGAGACAGACAGAGACAAAGTAAGTCAGGGAGGGGGTGAGAAAGTAAAACCTAAGCATGTTTGTGTCATGCACCTACCAGTACAGGGTTTTAGCCCCCTGACTGACTATGTATTGCTATCATGTCTATGCAGTTATTGCATGCACCACATAGCTTACATGTTGGGGAGCTGTCCAAAGGTATATCTGATGGTGAGTGACATCTGCAACAGTGATATGGTAGCGATAAGGTAGGTGTAGTACATGTGCCTGTCCACATGAACAGGTGTCAACATCAACACAGCCACACTCTCTCAGGGACTCACACACACTGACACAGTTGGCATGGTCAGGAATAGACTTCCTAACTAGCTAGTTTGCCACAATACAGTAATGCACAGGTATCACATCCACCGCAGGGGTTATCCAGATGACATACCGCTAAGATGGTGTAGAGGTACTTTGCTGTGATTGATGTGCACAGCATCGTGGGTTTGAGACCTGGCAAAGTTGATTATTTGCAAAGGCAAGTGGGGCAGTGGTTAAGGTTTATGCCTTTCAATCACAAGGTGCAAGGTTTGATTCTCACCACCGGCTGGCGATTCACAGGTTAAAGGTATATATTTAGCCTAGTACGAACCTATGAACCTATACGAGTGGATGGGAGATCGTAGGTTTACCCCGGGGGTCATCTCTGTGTCACTACTAGACAGAGGCATAGTAAACGAAACCCTAAAAGGGCATAGTATTCTCATCCTAAGGGGTGGTGTAAGCCACATACACTCTGGCTAGGCTTATAAATGCCTTAGGGCAGATAGCCTAGTACGAACCTATGAACCTATGAACCTATATGGACAAAGGGTATGTCAAGGTGGCTGGCATCAGACAGCATGCTTCAGTAGGCCAATGGGAGTTGTAGTGAGTGTGAATGTGGTCAGCATTATACTCCACTCACACAGACACAGGGTCCCAGTACTGACATGCATGGGTGCATTGCTTCTCAGTTGTGTAGTGGTTGCCTGTGCCAGAAGTCTGTACAAGGCTAGGTGAAGGGTATACCTTGATATCAGGCCACATGACATGGTCTGCAGTGTGGCTCAGGGGTGTACTGTCTGGATTGGCCCACACAGGTGGGTATTGTATTCACCATCCAGTCACCTGGGTTACTATTGTGTATGGCCAGTGCTGTGCAATGCTTGCCATGTATGTGTTCTATAGTCCATGACATGGATGGTGTCTGGGATGTGCACACGTCCCACATGCATGTTCAGTAACATGTGGGACTGTACCTGGGGTGTCTGGCCCATGTTGTGTACACAGATTGTTATCATCAGATGTGCCAGTCCTGGCCTCATGTGCCGGGAACTGGTAATGGACACCAGGTTGACCCTGCACCTACATTGGTAGCATAATACAGGGATTCCCTGTTGTCAGTGACATATGTCCATACAAGACATATGTTTAAGGCATAGTATGTCCTTTGTGGGTCACATTTGGTGGCACCACAGTTGTTGCAGGCGTCCAGTGGGGAACATAGTGAAGGTGCACTACCTGCAATTATGTGCTTATTGTAGTGATGGGACAGGGTGCCATGCCCTCTGTAGTCCACTGCAATCACACCATAGTTACTATATCTGAGGGCAATATGCAGGGTACTACCAAAAAAGCAGTTGTTGCCTAGGCAAGTGTGTTTGTGTATGAGGCATGGGTTGAGAGTGTTCTCTGGGTAATGCAAGGGTTGCTTACTTTGTTCACCAGGCCTTGTTGTCACATGTAGGGGTATGGATTGGCACTCCTGCCTCTCAGCTATTTGACATCTGTTATCCTTGTAAGGTTATCATTGTGACATATAATAGGCCCGCCATATAAGAAATTTGCAAAACCGACTCCACAGTGAGTCCAGTTGTTACACACTCACAGCCACCTCCACAAAGGATACAGATGACAAATGCAGACACACACAGTTGTCATGTCTGGGATTAGAACTCCTACTTAATTAGTAGTATTGGTATCATGGAATGAAAGAATTAATGAAATTATGTTTATTGCACAATGGATATTGTCATTAATATAAAAAAAGATTAGATTATGTTTATCATAAAAAGTGTGGAGGTTAATATAAAAATGTATATATATATATATATATATATATATATATATATATATATATATATATATATATATATATATATATATATATATATATATATATATATATATATATATATATATATATATATATATATATATATATATATATATATATATATATATATATATATATATATATATATATATATATATATATATATATATATATATATATATACACATATATATATATATATATATATATATATATATATACACATATATATATATATATATATATATATATATATACACACATATATATATATATATATAGGTATACAAGTGGGGAAATTTTAACAAACAAAAACAACAAAATGATAGGGGGCTGCAGTAGTTATCATACATCAACATGTGGAAGAGATTGAGGGTGGTGAGGATGACAATGCTGATGAACAACCCACAGTGAGGAGAAGGAGAAGAGTGTACAGAGCCAGGGTAACCTACCAGGGGCTACATGAACTTGAGATAGTGGACCCCTATAGGGTGGAGAGGGACCTCCTACAGCAAATTCTTAAGCTGTGCCGGCCACGTCTCACATACAGAACCAACAGAGGGGAACCCATCCCAGTGGATACCAAGGTATGTGTAGGCTTAAGAATACTAGCCACGGGTACCTTCCAAAGGCCAACTGGGGATATCATGGAGATCTCACAGGCAACAGCATCCAGGGTACACCACTAGTTTCTGGATGCCAATGTCAGAACATGACAGTGAGAACATATATTTCCACAACACCCGTGAGGCATTGACCATCAATATGTGTCTTTTCCACCAAATAGCAGAATACCCTGAGGTAGTGGGTGCTATAGACTGCATGCACATATACATCAAAGCACCATCCAGTTAGCGGGGTAGGGTCTACATAAACCACAAGGGATTCCCCTCAATCAACTGCCAGGGCATGTGCGATGCCCAGGGCATTATAATGAATGTGTGTGGTGGCTGCACTGGAAGCTATCACGACTGCCACATCTGGCATATGAAGCAGCTGTACCAGAGATTTGACAGTGGAGACATCCCATATGGCCTCCTAGTGGGGGATGCTGGTTATGCACTGGAGCTGTGGCTGATGACACCCATCAGAAATGCACACACAACTGAACAAGAACTCCATAATGAGGCAGATGCACAGACCAGAATCATAATATAGCATGTGTGTGTGATGCTCAAGTCATGGTTCCGGTGCCTGGACATATCTGGCGGAGCCTTGCAGTACTCTCCAGCTACATGCACCCAAATTGTCATTGTATGTGCCATGCTGCACAGTATGATCCTGCGGAAACAGCTGAAGCAGGACCAGCATGAAGCAGAGCCATATAGCCTCCCACCATTGCCAAGGCCAGCACAGGCACAGAGTGACTCAGAGGAGGAGCAACCTGAGCCTGCCCCTGTAGGCAGAAGGAGGCATGGCCAGTATGCCCAGTCTTAAGCAAAGAGGCAACACATAGCACATACACTGACACAGTAAGGTAGGACCCCAAGGAATGACACCTCTCTCTGACTCGCACATACAGTCAAAGGGATGCCAAACATACCTGTGCTTAATCATGTATAGGGAGTATACTATGTGCATCTGACATAGTCAGCTCTCCAGCACCATCCTCAATACTGGCACAGCCAAAAGGTAAGTCACTCTCACTATCAATTGCTGAATGGAGTAGTATGTTCTGCTACTTGTATCTATGTTACGGATGTTAGCATGCAAGGGAATCGGGTGGCTGAATGGGATGGCAGCAGATAGTAGACACCTATATGGGCAGCATGAAATCCATAACAAATACTGATGTCAACACAGTAGGCAGTACTAGACTAGATGAGAAATCCCATGACAGGACATGTTGTGGGCTAAATGTGTGTCCATAGGACACACACATGCATGTCAGTGAGGCTCACATACCCAACAACAGTCTCAGCCAGCAGGACAGGTGTAGACAATCACAAATAAAGGCTGTGCTAAGGCCTCTGATTGATGGCAATGGAGAACAGCCCCCTTCCAGACCTACACAGACAGACTATAACAGGTCAGGCAGTGGGATGTTAGTTCTGAAGGATAAGAAGTCTGAAACTGAAATGTAGGTCAATAAAACCTAAGATCGATATTATACTGATATACCTCTAGTCTGCATGATAGGCCAGAATACAGAATGAAATGAAAGCCAACAGAGTGCCTGAAATAACAGTATGGTCATAGCAAATGTTTACAGTTGTCAGGTGTGCCCCCCCCACAATCCTACGTAGAAATGTACATATATGTGTGGGTATAATAACAGTGGAGTACAGATTACCTGAGCTGGCCAAATTAGCATGATAGATTGTTGCACATGCACAATATGCAGGGCTCTGTGTTAGGTTGTTGTGTGTTGTATATTGTGTGAAAGTGGTCAGCATATAGGCATGGAAGGTTGTGTCCTAGTGGCCAATGGCCAGTACTGTTGATGACAGGGCCAAGTTCTCACAACTGCAGTGCCAAACACAGTGCATCCTAGCAAGACCCAATCCAGCAGTAATCCATGCTATTTGTTCGGATGTAATATCTATCATCATCTGAAAGATGGACATGGCATGACTGTGGGCCCAGACATACACATAGTATACATGTGGAAGTACCTGAGACAGAGAGTGTATAAAATGTTACTGTCAAATAGACGCACCTTTGGAATTGTACAAACAGGTTAGCAGCACATTCATGGTCTGTGTAGTAGGAATACTGATGTAGTCTGGCCAAACACTGGAAGTCCACATAAGGCACAGTTATAAAGTACTGAGAAACTGCTGATGCCCCCACACAAGCCAGCATAAGGGGAATGTCCCATATGTATCTGTGAGTCAGCTGCAAGTAGCTTCCGTAGCACACATGCACTCAGCTCACCCCACCATCAGCCACAGGTACCTCACAGGTCATATCTTTGCTGTTGGGAATGATTACACTATGATCTGCACTTTTGTATGGGAATAGCCACATAATGCAGCATGCTGAAGAGGAGTCACATGCAGGTGTGTCCCTAGCTGTAAGCAGCACCCAGCCAGGATCCACACCAATGGATTAATAAGGACAGAAACTATTGCCATTAACACCTTGCACACCCACCCTGTCACCCCAGGGGAATACAATGGCTTGCAGCCTTGGACTGTAGGAGTGTCAGAATGCACCGGCCTGCTACAGATGGTCTGTATCACTACCAAATGCTCTACAGTCCTCTTTCAAAGGACTGTGTCTCACCTGTACTGCCAATCGATGTTATTTTATGGAGTCCCAAATAATGACATAACATAGTCCACAGAACACAAATGCAAGGCCACGTCGACAAATCTCAGCAGCATGTCCAACAAGTCCTACTGCATGAACTGAGGACCAACCCCTAAATACTGCTGGGATGAAGTGATAACTATAGGGATACTTATCAGATATTGCTTGCATAATGTTAGGAAGAGGATAGAATAACAGAGGGGGTAGAAGCATGGACGGCATGGAGTGTGTGAAGTCTGAAACTCTAATGTGTGCCCATACTATCCCTGTCTGCAAACACAGGAATGGGTGGCTACAAACCTGCACATAAACCACAATGTGAAAGGGGATAATGACCAGCTATATGAGCCCTGCCTCTGGGTAACCTGATTGAATCTGTACAGCTGAGAGTTATGGCCACAGCAGGATATGGCCATTCTGTCATGTCGATACATGTACAAGCATGGGACCCTCAGCCACCACAATACCAAGGTGCTAGACCATTTACACAGACCCATCAGCAAGTGTCTGCAGCTACCCCTCCAGAATGGCATGATTGTGCAAGAATATGTAGGCTGCAGACCACAATACTGGACATAGCTTCATTCATCTTGTATTCCCCAGGAAATTACTGTGAGCAAATACGTATATCAGTCAGTAGTTGATGACATAATACATCACAGTGTAAAACAGTACATATGTCTGAATATCTCTGCTAACACCAAAACTATATAGCAGAAGCAACACAGACACGATTAGTTACAGTATCCCACTATTCTTTGCCCACTGTGACCCAATATTCTCAACATATCTACAGATATCCTGCAGAAACAGGTCACTAGCTGTAGGTGTATAACACAAATGCCTGCACTGGAGTACAACCTACCTGGAATGGATTCACACATTCAATACAGAAGGTCATACTGGGCATGCTTCCACACTTAGAGAAATGAAGCCCATGTCTGGCAACAACAGTTGACTATATATATCTGTCAGTCACAGACGTCTGTGCACACATGCCACATTGCACACCAATCATGCTTTGCACACACACCGGATTGGAATCGACACATATATCCAAGGACAACACACTATAATAGGTCAAACATACACAAACATAGATGTGCGGAAGAGAGAGACAGACAGTGACAAAGAGCTTCCCATCATGAGGCCTGTTCCACCCAACACACATCCAATTGAACAATATTACATGATGTGCAAATGTCTATCACTGTAGACATTTGCTTCTGGTAGCCCTCAGCACTATAGTGTATGTGGTGCTTGTGATAACTGTGTAACATGACAGTACAAGTCTGTATTCATCTAGAAGTTGTATACACAGTCCTGTCAAATGTAAAGTTGTGTGTTACTGAGTGTTGCAGGTGTGCTTCCAGAGGAATGGTTTATGGCCCATTCACATACACTACACTCCCCATTGCCCTACTTTGGGTAGCCTGCTAATGTCAGTCACCTTGAAATACCCATTTGGACAATGATAATCCCTATGAGCTCTGTGGCATGTGCAATAACTGCGTAATGATATGGTGTGTTGTATTAATTAGGTAGGAGCTCTAATTCCAGACATGGCAACTGTGTGTGTGTGTGTGTGTGTGTGTGTGTGTGTGTGTGTGTGTGTGTGTGTGTGTGTGTGTGTGTGTGTAGGGATCAATGCTTTTGAGGCCATTCAAAGTTACTGCATCTTCCATATCCCTACTTTAGCAAGCCTCCTGATGTCATTCACCTTGAAATACACCTTTGGAGAAGAGCTGCCCCTATCAGCTCAGTGGAGCATGCTATGACTGCATAATGCTGTAGTGTGATGCACTACTTAGGTAGGAGTTCTAATCTCAGACATGGCAACTGTGAAACTCTGTCTGTGGGTATAGGGATCAATGCTTTTGGGGCCATTCACAGTCACTACACCTCCCATTGCCCTACTTTAGCAAGGCTGCTGATGTCATTCACCTTGACATACACCTTTGGAGAAAGGCTAGCCCCATATGCTCCATGGCGTGTGTGATAACTGTGTAATGCTATAGTGTGATGTATTAATTAGGTAGGAGTTCTAATCCCAGTAATGGCAACTGTGTGTGTGCAGGGATCAATGCTTTTTAGGCCATTCACAGTCACTACACCTTCCATTGTCCTATTTTAGCAAGCCTGCTGATGTTATTCACCTTGAAATGCACCTTTGGAGAAGTGCTACCCCTATCAGCCCAGTGGCACATGCTATGACTGCATAATGCTTTAGTGTGATGTACTAGTTAGGTAGAAGTTATAATCCCAGACATGGCAACTGTGAAACTCTGTGTGTGTGTGTAGGGATTGATGCTTTTGAGGCCATTCACAGTCACTACACCTTCCATTGCCCTACTTTAGCAAGCCTGCTGATGTCATTCACCTTGAAATACACCTTTGGAGAAGAGCTACCCCTATCAGCTCAGTGGCACATGCTATGACTGCTTAATGCTGTAGTGTGATGTACTAGTTAGGTAGGAGTTCTAATCCTAGAAATGCAAATGTGAAACTCTGTGTGTGTTTAGGGATTAATGCTTTTGAGGCCATTCACAGTCCCTACACCTCCCATTGCCCTACTTTATCAAGGCTGCTGATGTAATTCACCTTGACATACACCTTTGGAGACATGCTAGCCCTATAACCTCCATGGTGCATGCCATAAATGTGGAACAATGTTGTAGCAGTAACTACACAGCTATGGGCTTGAATCCCATCTGTGGCAAGTGTTTGTGTGTGTACCTCAAAGTTTTTGTCTGTATTTACAACCTGTATACATCTCCAAGCCTGACTTTAGCAGTCCTGCAGATATCACCCACCTTACAAGTATCTGTTGCGAAACCTACACCATGTCAGGCCAGTGGTGTATGTGGTAAATGTGTAACATAATGGTTCATAAAGGTTGTTAGAGGTTTGAACCTTGCCCCTGACAAATATAAATGTGTGATTAGGATGAAATTATTTTTAGGATCTCTCACCCACTGCATCACCCAATGTCAGTATTTACAAGGGCTGATGATGTTCCTCACCTTAGAAATACCTTGGGACAACATCCATCCAATAAGCTCTGTGACTCATGTAATACACTGCAGTAGCAATACATAGCTAGGTAGGGGTTTGAATCTCAGTACTGGCAAGTGTATGTGTGTGCGTGTGTGTGTGTGTTTGTTATCAATATCCTCTGTGGAGGTTGCTGTGATTGTGTAATGACAGGATTCATTGGGGGGCGGGATTTGCTAAATTCATATATTGAGGACCTACTATATATCACAATGTTCACCTTACAAGGACAACAGATGTCCAACAGCAGAGATGCTGGTGTAGACAATCCATAGCCTTACATCTGACATTATGGATTGGTGAACAATATAGGCAACCCTTGTATTACCCAGAGAACACTCTCCACCCATGTCTCATACACAAACACACTTGGCTAGGCAATAACCACTATATTGGCAGTTTCCTGCATATTGCCCACAGATAGTAACCAATGTGTGATTGCAGCGGACTAAATGCCTTTTCACCACAACACTGCCACTGACATCAGAATGTATTGTGATGTGTAACATCTCCTGACTGACTGTGTCTTATCCAGCAAGTAAAAGGACATGGCAACCTGTTCCATCCCTACAATAGACAAATAATTGCTTACATTGGTCCTTTGCCAAGTTCCTCACTGGACGCCTGCAACAACTGTAGAGTCTGCAAATGTAACCCACAAAGGGAATACCATGCCTTATACACATGCCCTGTATGGACAGATGACACTAACTCCACTAAATACCTGTATCATGCTGTCAATGTTGGTGGAGGCATGCCATTCC